>NC_137088.1:19589756-20129756 GCF_951640355.1 Cnephaeus nilssonii | reverse complement strand
TAAAATCCAGTGAAGTGATTAAGATTTGGCCTACCCTCTGATGGTTCCTAAAAAAAAAAAGAATGCATAGAAACTTATAAAATGCTATCATTTCTTATATCATTAGGAACAATATAAGGAATTGAAGAGAGAAGAAAAAAAAAGCATGGTTAATGAATCAGTAAAATAATTTAAAATGTTGCTTTAAAGAATTAAAACATAAAGTTTCCAAATGGCTGACATATTTCAACTGAAAGTATATTAATATATTATAAAATAACTCAAGCATTTATGGAAGAAAATTACATCACAATGGATGAAATTTCTTTTAAAATAAAATGATTTAATGATTAAGAATTTATTTCCCTTTCATTTTCCCCTTTTATTCAAACTCAGTAATTGTTCACCCTCTTTTTCGAGAGACAATCTTCTCAGTATTTCCAATTCCAGGTAATTCTTCCTCAATTGTCTAGATTATACAATTTTTGTATCAAGTATAATAGTTCGAAATTAGAGAGCTTCATAAATGTTCATTAGTTGGTTAAATAGATGACTAAAAAACCATCTGAAGTTTAAGAAAGTGAGCTCGAATGGGCCTGCACATTTAGAAATGATTAAAGAAAAACTATTGCATTGAGTTAAATAGCAAGAGACCAAAAAGAAAAAAAAAAGTTTTCAAGGAAGAAACCTGAAGACCATTTGCATTTAGTGGAGGTTAGAGGAACAGGAATTTTTGGAAAGAGATGGAGAAGATGGAGGAAGAAGAAGGTCAGAGAACACAGTGGGCACATTTTTAAGAAGAATGGAGTAGTTCACAGTGATTCACAGAGATTCAAAATTGCCAGAGAGCAGTCAGAACTGAGAATTGAATACTGGATGGATCAATCAAGAATTTATTAGTGTCCAGCTGGGGTACCTCAATGGTTGAGCATCAACCTCTGAACCAGGAGGTCACAGTTTGATTCCAGGTCAGGGCATATGCCTGGGTAGTGGGCTCAAACCCCAGTGCAGGAGGCAGCCGATCAATGATTCTCTCTCATCATTGATGTTTCTATCTCTATCTCTCTCTTCCTCTCTGAAATCAATAAAATATATTTCTAAAAAAAGTTTATTAGTAATTCCTTCAGGCCAGTTTTCACTGCTGCTGTAGAAAGAGAACATAGAGCTGTGGATTGAGGAGTAAGTGGAAGAAAATGGAAACAAGAAGTCTAGCTACAGTTTTCAGGAAAGTTGGCTGAAAAAGAAATAAGACAGGTAGAGATGATAACAGGATGCTAAAAGTGAACCTCTTTTGTATTTTATCCCAAACATCAAATTTATCCTACCCAATAAAAGAGTAACATGCAAATTAACCATCACTCCGCTACACCCACCAGCCACGCCCACCAGCCAATCAGTGAGAGTATGCAAATTAACCCCAACCAAGATGGCTGCCGCCACAGAGAGCAGGAGGGAGGCTTGGATTTCTTCAGCAATAGAGGAAGCCAAGCTTTCCACACACCCTGGCAGGCCCAGGCCTCCACTCAAGAATACAAAGTTCCAATTATAGAAGATAAATCCCAAGAAAAATGGAGGCAGCCACGGAGCTGGAGAGAGCAGGCTAGGGTTGCTCCCGGCAACCCAGGAAGCCAAGCTTTCAAACTGCCCTGGCCGGGCCAGGCCTCGGCTTAAGGCTACAAAGTTTCAATTATAGAAGGTAAACAAATCCAAACAGAAATGGCGGCAGCCACAGAGTGAGCAGAAGGCTTGGCTTTGCTCCAGGCTACAAAGTTTCAATTGTAAAAGATAAATATATCCCAGATACCAGGGCCTCTGCTTGGGTCGCCAGGGGGGGCATGGTCGGCCTGTAAACCACCACAGGCCCCTTGCACAGGCTGCCCCACACCCCAAGGGAACCCCCACCCTGATCTGGGACACCCTTCAGGGCAAACCAGCTGGCCCCCACCCATGCACCAGGCCTCTATTCTTTCTAATAAAGATTGACCATCACTTCAACACACAAGATCAAGATAGCTGCCCCCATGTGGTCAAAGATCCTTCCCCCATGTGGACACAAGATGGCCACTACAAGATGGCCAGCAGGGGAGGGCATTGGGGAGGGACCAGGCCTGCAAGGGAGGGCAGTTGGGGGCAATCAAGCTTGCAGGAGAGGGCAGTTAGGGGTGACCAGGTTGGCAGAGGAGGGAAGTTGGGGGCAAACAGGCTGGCAGGGGAGCAGTTAGACATCAATCAGGCTGGCAGGGCAGTGGTTAGGGGGTGATCAGGCTGGCAGGCAAAAGTGGTTAGGGGCAATCAGGAAGGCAGGCAGGCGAGCAGTTGGGAGCCAGCAGTCCTGGATTGTGAGAGGGATTCCAGATTGGAGAGGGTGCAGGCTGGGCTGAGGGACACCCCCCCATGCACGAATTTCGTGCACCGGGCCTCTAGTAGCTAAATAATAAGTGGTGAGTTTTTCACAGTGAGATGCCAGTTCACCTAAGTTAGTGGAAGCAAGGGGGTGTCACAGGGCCAGAACTGTGGCTCTTATCTGGCCACCCACCTCCAGGCAATTTCCTGTTTAGAAAGCAGGACTTGCAGGATGACATCAGAAAAATTACTTGACCTTCCCCACCACACCTGGGCCCATTCAAAAGGCTGGGGGCTTAGAGTTACTTAGAAAACTACAGATGATTTGTTTTGAAGAGAGTAGACACTGAGTCCCCTTGAGAGGCACAGAAAGGAAACTTCTCAGAGACCTCAATAACACAAATTTTGGGAACTTAGTGGGCAAGCATCTGACACTGAACGCTGACTATAGCGAAGCAATGAGCTGAGGCTGCGTGTGGCACCATAGTAGAATACCTGAAATACCAACAAACCCTCTGATACCAGGCGAAAAGCATGTGTTTCCCATGGATCCGGTGTGACACAGGAACATGGAGTAGGCCTGGCATGGCTATCAACGCTACCTGAGAGGCTCAGCTGGAAAGGGGAGGAGACCCCGGCAGCAAGACGATGGATATGAGATGCAAAGTAATGTGGCCTGATTCAGAATCAGATGGTGGAAATTGATCAGAACAGATCAGATCCTTCCCTAGTGCCTTCACAAAAAGCAAGAGATGGCTTTCAGTGTCTCCCAGGCCATTAGAAACTGGCCTTTTACACGAGCAATGACCAAAGAGGAATTGGTTGGCTCCTGACCTTCCTCAGAAAAGATGGGGAAGAGAAGAGCCTGGGGGAGAAAGGAAGAGGCTCCAGGTGGAAAGGTACAGAAAGACAAGTGGGAAAGAATGAAGTTGGTGTTCATTTTTTTCTCATGTCACCCTGTGTTTTACTTTCCTAGGGCTACCATAGCAAAGCACCACACGCTGAGTGGATTAAACAGCAGGAATCTAGGGTCTCATCATTCCATGTGCCTAACCTGGAATCAAACTGTGACCTCCTGGTTCATAGGTTCATGCTAGCAGTCTGTGACCGTGGCCATAGGGAAGGATCTGTTCCAGGCCTCTCTCAGAGTTTTCTGGTAGTACTTTGGTTTGTGGCAGAATTAACTCTTCACGTGGCATCTCCCTGTGTATGTGTCAGTCTGTGTCCAAATTCTCCCCTTTCTAAAAAAAAAAATATTTTTATCGATTTCAGAGAGGAAGGGAGAGGGAGAGAGAGAAACATCAATGATGAGAATCATTGATTGGCTGCCTCCTGGGGATCAAGCCCACAACTCAGGTATGTGCCCTGACAGGGAATTGTACCTTGTCCTCCAGGTTCATAGGTCACCCCAAAGCCACACAGGTTGGGCTCTCCCTTTTTTTTATGAGGACATGAGTCATACTGAATTAGGGTCTATGCTGATGACCTCATTTCTAATTGATTACCTCTTTAAAAACCCTATCTCCAAATAAGGTCACAATCTCATGTTAGAATTCCAACTTTTTTTTTTAGGTGGGGGCAAAATTCAACCCCTAATACCTGACAATTCCTAATTTTTGAATATGCAAATTACATAAGCAAGAGAGGAAATACTTAATGTATAGAGAAGGGAGAGGATTTAAAGTTAATACATAAGCCTCAAACAGAGAGGAAAAAGTCTTATTATGACAAAAAAAATGTAGAAAAGAAAGCATGATGCTAGACTCAGGTGGGTATGAGAAAAGTTATGGGGGGTGGGATATAGGTGGGTATAAAAAAACGTAATTTGCTGAACTATGTCCTCTTAGAGAAAAGGAAGGATAGAGAAGCAGTGGTTCAAGTATTCAAGGGGAACAGCATGGAAGTTGCTGATAAAAGGAGTAATAAGCAGGATCAGAACAAAGTAAAAATTGATTTGTGGGGTTGAGGCCAAAGAAAACAAAAATCATGAACTTGCAGTGGCCTCAAACCACACTGGTTGTATGATTTTGTTTTTGTTTTGGCTTTCTGTCCCCAGAAGCACTTAGTGCTTGATAGTGGGAGACAAGAAAGTGAATTTTTGAAGCAGCATGGCAAAGGATATAAGTTTGAATTTTGTCTTTAACAATGTTGAGCTAGTTTATAGACTTTCTTGAATGTTACCAATCTACTGCATTTAAAATGGTTAAAATAATACTTTCTTTACAATGATTTTATGAAAAACATATACAATGATAGAGGGAAAGTGTTTATCTAAATACACTGGTTGGCACATAGCAGGTACTCAATTAAAGTACATTTTTAATGTTATTATTGTGATATTTTCAGTGTTAAGATTATCATCATCATCATCATCATCATCATATTACAAGCTTGGTGGTTTGATGGATAGCTAGGGCAAAATATATAAAGGAGTTTGATGCAAAATATATAAAGGAGTTTACTAGTTTTTGTTTTGTTTTGTTATTGTTATATAACAAATCATCAAAAACTTAGCTGCTTGAAGCAACACACATTTATTATCTCAATATTTCCATGGATGGGGAGTGCAGCCATACTAAATTTGATTCTCTGCTCAGGGTATCACAAGGTCCAATCAAGCTGTTGGGCTGCATTCTCACCTGGAGGCTAAACTGGGGAAGAATCCACTTCCAAGCTCAATGAAATAGTTGGCAGAATTCATTTCCTTGAGGGTGTCTGACCTGGGACCCTGTCTTAATATTGGCTGGAAACTAACTCAGAAGCCACAGGCACCCCACAGTTCCTAAGGACGGCCCAGAGTTCCTTGCCTCGAGTTTCTCCAACATGACCACTTTCTTCATCAAGCCTGTAAGGATACTCTCTTGCTCCAATCTGCTAACACAGAGTCTTATATAACATAAGATATTTTAAAAAGTGACATCTCATTCCCTCAGTCACATTCTATGGTTAGGAGCAAGTCACAAGTTCTATTCACACTCCAGTGGAAAAGTTTGCACAAAGGTGAGAACACCAGGAGGTAGGAATAGTTGGGTGCCACCTTAGGGTCTGTCTGCCATACCTGCATCAGGAAGCCCTCAATGAGTAACCAGTTCAACAAAACTGATTGACTTGCTATGTCTGTGCTCTCATGATCCTATAATTATTAAGAAGTATCTTCACATTTGATCACTGAAGTGTATTTTTTTACCTACCTCTAGAAAGTAGGTAGAAAACACACTAAACACATAATTTAAATGGAACTTGTTGCAATCTATACAAAGCAAAACTAAAAGTAACCAAACATAAAACAGTCTGCCAGTCTAAACCTATAAGCAACATTTAAAAAGGGCGGGGGGGGGGTGCCTTTTCAAAACAAAAACTTAATTATCTTAAAAGAATCACAATTAGGAATCAATGTGTTCAACACGCAGGTAAAACAAAAAGACTGCCAAACATTTGTGTTTTGTTATATGAGCCGACCATCTTTGGCAATTTCTAGAGAAAGTTCTTCAACATTGCTCATAGGGATCAATGGGCATTAAATGGAAATCTCCCCTGAGTAGGAATGTCTAAAGGCAAGCCATTTGCCAGCATGAAAGTTTCTGTTCTAACCCTCCCGCATAGATAGCTCAAAGGGCAGTGAATGGGAGACAGGTAGGAAAGGAAATAAATCAATTTTGAAACCTTGGAGCACAGTTTCCAAGAAAGGGCATGACTGGTTCAAATACTCCTTTGTCAGTGGGATCTCCCCTACCATCTTGATTAAAATACCTCCTCCTCTTTCACTTTTCAACTTCTTACCTTCTTGGTTTCACCTGAAAGTCCTTTTCTCTAACAGACATTATATTACGTGGTTATTTGTTTGTTATCATTCTTCCTAACTAGAATGTGTGTAATATAACACATAGGTTTCATCTGTTTCACTTGTATTATCTACCTAGTGCTTAGAACAGAGCCCAGCACACAGGAAACTTCCTGTTCACTAAAGAATGAATGTCGTGACTTCATGGCAGCAGCGAATATCCAGCTAATGTTCTACCAAGTGGTTGAATCAATTTGAAATCAGGGTGAGAGGCCTTAAATTGTCTTAATTATCTGATATCTGAATTAACCAGGTTATATTCTACTATCATGATTACTAAGTGGTATACATTTAAAATTCTGCAGATACAGTAAGTTTCTGTTATTTTTAAACCTATACTAATTCCCCTAATCCAGAAGTAATTCAGTAATCCACAGAAGGATTCTCTGGCATTGATGTGATTTGGGGAAGCCTCACTCTGCTTAATAGCCTTTTGAAATGGAGATTCAAGCTGATCAGAAAATACTAAATGCAAAAAAATATTATCAAAACAACAAAGATATCGGTTTCAATGTGGGCACACAAAATCTCCATTTTAATTCAACGTAGCTTATATCTATTCATTTCAAGGGCAACTAAAATTTGCTTTAAAAATTAAGTCCCAAAACTTGCTTCATGGGGTAGGAGACATTCTGAATGAAAATATTACTAAGAGCAGTGGGAATTAAAACACCTCAAATGAAGCTTTATTTGAATAGCTGGCATGGAAGAGTACAGATTTCTAGAGAGTGAGATGCTTGCCTGGATTTTTCAGACGTTTCGTTTACAGCCTTGAACACCTACAGTGTCAGAGACGTGCTGGTTCAGCACAGAAGCCTCAAGGGGAAGACGACAGTAAATGACTGCCTCGGGTTTGCCCAGATAAATTCCTCAAGAAATCTCTAAGGATGTAACAATCCAGAGAAATCATTCTCAAAATACACGCTTGTCCTTACCTCAATATTGCTTTGCCAAAAAGCTTTCTCTGCGCTTTGTTCTCCTTAGATTTAAAACTATTATTAGCCTTACTGATTTAATTGGATAAAACTCTTGCTGGTGCAATCATACCTTCTCTCAAAATAAACTTGAAGAAATATTGAGATGAAGATTTATTGGTTTTCTTCCATAACAAGTCCTATTTATATTCAAAGGAGCTAAACATAGGTCTTTAATGGAATTTAAATTTAATTAAATTTAAAAGACACTGACTCTCTCCATCAACTTTTCTACTTCTTTGCCTCAACTGGTCCATGTCTCTCTGAGGTTAATTTTCAAAAATGATTTCTTCACACAGAAAGATAAAGTCCAGAAGTAAAGATAAGATCAGTGGTTTCCTAACCTCGGGTTGTGATCCATTAGTGGACTGTGAAATCAATGTATTGTTTTATGTCTTCCAAAATCAAATCAAATAGAATAGAATGCAAAATATCAGAGTAAATCACGTGTTGCAAAGATTAGAATTTTTTTTTAATGTTTCTATTGTGTGTACCTGAATTTGGTCTCCTGTACAATATGTGTATTTTTTGTCGTTTGTTTTCTTAGACTGGATTCCAATTAGAAATATTTGAAAGAACACTGGGGAAGATAAGAGAATGGAATTGATAGGCAAGCAGGCCTAGCCTGAAGGCTGGCTCTAACACTCCCCACACGACAGAGGAAATAACCTCTCCAAGTCTCAAATCTCTGGAAGCCTCAAGTCTCATCTAAAACGGTGGTGATAATCCCACGTGGTAAAGTGGAAGAAGATTAGTAAATTAAAACCACTTTGAATATGAGACAGAACAAACTAGATTAATATGATATATTATCTACAACTGCTTTTATCCCAGACATACCCCATTCTACATATGAATTGCATTTTTATAGAAGCAAGGAGATCTGGCACAAAATTTAAAACATTAGTAAAAATAGCAACAAACAGAAAAGATGTCTTCTACATTGCAGCCAGCAGACAGACTCCTAATGGGCACCCAAGTCATCAACGTACTTTACTGTGCTAGACTGTGGTCTGGGAGCAAGCCCATGAGATATGCAAAATGAGTCATGATGTCCATGAATAATATTTTAAAAGGCTAAACAATAAAAATAACTTAGCATTTATGTGAAATATAAAACCTTTAAACATTTTAATGTGTCCTGAAATAACTTCGCTCATTAAATGTTTTTCTATTGAGCTTATTAAAATTAATTATCGTGAGAAGTCCATCTGAAATTTTAAGTGTGCTAAGGGAGAGAGAGTATCAATAGTGTCCTGAAGGTTGAAAGATGTTTTATAGAGAAATTTGACATTGAGATTTGACAACAATTAGAATTCCCCTGCTGTTAGGTCTAGCTGTCTCAGAACGTAGGGAATTAATAAAGAGACATTCCACATTTTATCAAAGCCACTGTTATAAATTCTAGTATCTGAGCTGAGTTAGACAATCATCAGTTTCTACTCTGTGCAGACTTTCAATAACAACCATCACTTGAGTCTGAATTTAGTATTTTGATCTTATCATCCAAAGAAAATTTATTTTGACTATAGAGCCTATAGGTCAATCTAAAGATAATCACAGCCTTAGGTAATTTACAACAGCAACTTTTTAATATATTCAAAAGCTTTACCTGACTTAGCAAGTTCAGAAAACTCCAATTATAGAATATTTGTATATGTGTCTCTAGGTAATTATATATGTGTTTTACATTTCTTAAAATCTCACATTTTTGAAATTGTATAATCATATATATTAAATCATTTTAAAACTTCCTTAATCTAGAAAATTTGATTTTTTTCTTTGAACAATATACAAGACAGACAACATCATCTTTATCATAATTAATTCAAATGAAAGAAATTCATGCCCCTAAGGTAATAGCAAACCATTCCACAAATCAAAAATACTATCTTAAGAACTAGTATGTGATAATTGGTTTATTCATCTAATACAGTGGTTGGCAAACTGCGGCTCATGAGCCGCAGTTTGCCACTCTGTTGACTAATGAGTTTGCCGACCACTGATTTAATATCACCACTTGGAAAACACAGGGGGAGCTCCGCTCAGCCACAAGCCAGGCTGATGGCTGCAAGCAAAGGATGTCAACTGATGGCTTAGGCCTGCTCCCCATGGAGAGCTCCTTGGACATCCCCGGAGGGCTCCCAGACTGCAAGAGGGCACAGGTCTGGCTGAGGAACCCCATCCCCCCAGTGCACGAATTTTTGTGCATCGGGCCTCTAGTACTGTCATAAATGCAAAGAAAAATAGTTGAATCAAACCTTCAAGCCAAAAACACTTTTGCATTTTGGATTTTCTATTTCTTTCACATTTGTTCCCTTCCTTTTCTTTTATAACGTTACCTGCCTATGTGATACAAACATAGCTCAAGAGTTTTATCTGATTTCCTTTCACCTTACAGACTACCAATCATTTTAGTAGCATAACTCACCTTATTTTAAATTTAAATAATTATAATTATTTTTAATTAATATACTTTGTGAGTGGTAACAATTCTCTGAGTTCATGGTTTGTGGGCTCCCTCCAGTGGCTAATTTAGCATCCACAAATCTCCTGAAATGGTCATTTGAAACTACTCAGATTATTTCAGCAATGATGAGCCATGGTTTCCAAATCTCCGAGTTTGAACCTTACAAGAAAGAATAAGTATGAGCTGTGCATGCAGTCATAAACCATTTATATTTTTATTCCTTTAACAAGAAATGGTAGGGCTTAAAACATATGCCAGGCACCTTGCCAGTCTCTGGAGATTTAAGACATGAGGCGACCTCTCTTTAGAGCTCACTTTGAAGAAGTGACAAGGATATTTATAAACAATGACTAGCACTACCAACTAAACAGTGTGGTGAGCACAATAATGTTGATATGCACAACGCGGAGTAGAGACCCCACATAGTCAGTAAATAATCCTATTCAGACAGACCAGGAAAGGCTTCTCAATGGACCATAAAACAAGAACATGTGGTTTGGAAGAAGGACATTCTAAGCAAAGAGAACAGCATGCTCGAAGCTGTAATTCAAACACTAGTTGGGCATAGATGGAAAGTTAAGAATTTCTGTTGCACCAACGAGTTCACTTGGGTTACTGGTAAGAGCTAAGGATGTTCAGGAAGATAGGAATCAGACTGTGAAGGACACAGAGTCCTGTAAATGGCAGGAAAGTACCCGCCTGGCATGGATGAACCACTAAAGCTTTTTTTCAAAAGAGAGTGACATGGACAGATGTCCATTTGGGAAAAGACAATCGTGGTGATGAGATGCAGGATACAGAGCAGCAGGAGTGAAACCAAGTTCAGGGATTCACGTAGGTACTTCTGAGGAAAAAACTACATGATAAGAAGGAAGTGAATGCCAGAGATTGCAGGATGGAAATAAGCAGACGGAGCCGAGCAGACATCTTGAGTATAAGGCAGAGAAAGGAAAATGTGTCTGGGATGGCTCCTAGAAGTCTGGTTTACATTAAGTTCAAACTAGTGTCTAATTTGTAGAATTTAAAAAATGTAAAATGTCATCAATGACAATTATATTTAATGAGGGGGGTAGTTATTTGGATCATATTAAAATTAAATTTGGGCAGGAATTAGGGATTCCTCTCTAACATGGGGAATAGTGCTGTTCCTGAGCTGTCTCTGCTCCCACATCCAGAAAAGATATTCTGTGACACGGTGTTTAAGTTTCTTCTGGCAGGAATGTTAATGGAAACCAGGAAAAGAAAAACATGGGAACCCTGTAATTTCAGTACCTGAACAGTTTAGTCTACAAATATGTTAATTTTGAGTGGGCAATAGCTGTCCTTTGGGAATAATTGATGCTTTGGATAGATGTCATTTTTGGTTGTCCCAAAACTCCATAATTTGATGGTTTCCCACAATATATTTCCCACTTTCCCACAGTACAACTGAAAAATACAACACAAAAAAAATCTACACACTTTTCCCAGCATCCTCTAATACTAGGAACATACATATGAGTTGGGTTCCATAATCTCTATATATAAAACCCTAATATGCAAATAGACCAAATGGCAGAACAACTGAACAACCAGTCACTATGATGTGTGCTGACCATCAGGGGGCACGCGCGGAACATGGCAGGCATTGGCAGCAGGCGGCAGAGTGTGGAACATGGCGGGCGTCAGCTGTGGTGGGATGGTGGAGCAGGTGAGTGGGGGTGCCAGACTAAGGCGGGTTGCTAGTCACTGTCATTAGGTCGAGCCTCTGGTGGTTACTGAAAATCCTTTGCTCCCTGCACCATGGTCCCACCCAGCACTCGCACCCGCTGCTGGCCCTGACCGCTCAGCGCCTTCAGCAGGTGTGAGTGATGGCTGCTGGCCCTGATCACCCTTCAGGGTTTCTCCAGCTCTCCCTGCTCCTGAGGGGCAATCAGAGCAACAGCTGCCGCTCACACCCACTGCTGGCCCCGGCCCCAATCGCTCCATACCATCAGCGAGTGGGAGCCGTGGTGGCGGTAGGAATGGGGCTGCCAGGAGACAGGGGCCCGGGGGCTGTGGTGGGAGGGGCCAGGTGAGGGCGTGGAAGATGGGCCAAGACCCGACCCTGTGCCCACCACAGCCTCGTGGTCCACAGTTCCTTTCAAGGTGCATGAATTCATGCACTGGGCCCCTAATAAGATATATTTATGGGAGACTTTGATTTGCAACTGAGTTATGTAGGGAAAACAAGGAAGGGTCTGGTGAATCCTCCCCGACCCCCATATACTCTATGAACAGACAACATGTTTCTGGGACCAACAGCTATGGTATCAGCTTCCTATTTAGGAGCTCCCTGATTGGTAGAGGTGGTATGGTTATTGAGCCAGTAACATGTAGTAGTTTCCTGATGCAATGATTGTGTTCAGTTCTTTTGGGGGAATGGCGAGGGCTGGGAAGGATAGCGATACGATATAGGAAAATATTGTTGGCAGTCATTGTGGAGTCTGTTTATTTCCCCAATGTATTTTTCATAAATTGATGCTTAAATTAGGCAGAGGTGAATCTGTTGTCTGCAATTTTGAATTCTGGCCAAAACACACACTGTTGGTAGAAGTCACTGGAAGCAGAACTTGAAGGAAATAAGAAACTTGGGATGGTTTTCTGATGGCTGGTTTTATAGGCAGTGAGGATCCAGCTTTCATTAGAGGATGAAACGTTGGTAGTCCATAAAAAGCAGTTATGAAACAGCGAGGGCAAATGGAATGCAGAATCTATTGTAGGCTCTTGATCACATAGAGGCTTTGAATACCTGAATTAGGATGCTTAGACCAGTGAATATAATAGTGGTTCTCTTGAGACTGCCACATGGCTATTTCAGACTACTCATGCTAAAAACAGGCAAAAAAGGATTAATACGTCACCTGGATGATTGATCTTGTTTGCCAAGTAAAAATAGAGTGCTTTAAAATGTTTTGGAAAGAATATATATTGAATCCAGGAAATAAATTAAAAATTTTGACAATTTATAACCTCATGACTAATTGCAGAAATCAGGACTATAGTAGCTATTCTTATTTTCTTCCCTCCTTTCTGTGTCATGTATTAATTTACACATGCTAGCTAATTCTCCTTTCTCCTACCTCCCTGGTCCTTACTATTTTACAGAGGGTTTGCTGGCTGTTATTAATTTGTAACATTTCCTAGATTTCAGAATATTTAGGTAGGATTGTGACTAAGCAGGAGGAGAAGTGAACATCAAGAGGAGATTCTTGTTTTGGATTTAGTGTAGGCAACTTCATCTAGATGCATTCATGTGCCCATCATGTTAATTTAACTTAAATGAAAGGAATAAGCTAAATTCTAATCAACAACCAGCATAAATTTACCAGTTTTTGTTTTTATTATTTGTTAATTTTAATTATAAGCTGTAACATCTAGCTTCCATCTTTATATCAACCAAAACTTATTCCTCATTTCTAGTTTCTTTTCAAGTTTCAAGTTTCTTTGTAAATATAGATGAATAAAATCATGTGCACTGAGGTTGTATTTTTGTTCATTCAAATGTTAGACTATGAAATATGTGGATCAAAATGTATAATTTTCTGTTCCTCTAGCATTCAAGTATTACATTTGAGGCCAATTATTTTAAAACAAAAAAGGGAACAATGTGTAATAAAAGAGATAAAAATTACATTTCAGTGATGTTGAATATCACAAAACAATTTCATTATCACTGAGAAAGAACACCTGGGCACATATTCACAAATAAATCCCCCTGAGATCTAGCATAATGGTACTGCTTTATACCAAAATAGTTCATTGTAAGGAAATTTTCCTAATATAGATATCGTGAATGTGTTTTTGGAGTTTCATTTTCATTGCTATTGGAAGACACACTTCATACATAAACACATAAAAAATGTTCATGCATAAACTACTTGCAGATTATCTTTTCTGAAATAGTTTAGTATTATTTTATATAACTTACTAGAGGCCCAGTGCACACAATTCGTACATGGGTAGGGTCCCTAGCAGCTGCCCGCTGCCAGCTGGGGCGCCTCCCTTTCCCCATCTGTCGCCATCTGCCTGCTGTCGCCACCTGTGGGAGAGGGGGGTTCCCTTCCTCTTGCTGCCACTGCCACCGGCCCTGCCCCCTGGTTGAACTCCCGGTGGAGGGGACAATTTGCATATTAGGCTTTTATTTTATAGGATATTTGTAGTTTGCTCAATTCTGTTATTTGAGAAGGACTAAGATATATACATATTATAACTTCCCATTATCAGAATTTGTAAATGCAGTATCTCCAGTTATAATGCACACGTCAGAATGTTATTAGCTCCAAGCTATGCAAATCAACCAAAGATTACAAAAACAATAGATTATTTTCTCAAATAATGGAAGGTCTGATGGTGGCTGTTTTCTGGGCCTGTTCCTATAATAGCTCAATTATGACAATTTTTTTCTGATCTTACAGGCATTTCCCTGATGATACAAGGATGTCACAAGTCCAAGCATTACATACACAAAAGATAATGCCCAAAGACAAGGAGAAAGAAGACCTTTCCTCCTGCATCTCCAATTTTTTTTTTTTTTTTTAAGGAAAGCTTTTCTGAGGACTTCTCAGAAGACTTATCCTCAGATCTCCTTGGCCAGAACATATGCCTCTAATCCCACCACAGGCAATCAGGAAGAGATTATGATGCTCAGATTACAACATATGTGAGTAATACTTTAGGGCAGTGATCCCTATCCGCAGAAGAGGGGCTTGGCCCCCAGGGAACATTAGGCACTGCCTGAAGACATTTCTGGTTGTCACAACTTGGAGTGGTGATGACATTTCTAGAATCTTCTACAACTCATTAGACAGCCTCGCATAACAAAAAATTACCTGGCCCAAAGTATCAATAGTACAAAGAATGGGAAACCCTGTCCTAGGATTTCACTCACCTTCCCTGTTAGATTACCTTTTGATAAGTGAACAAAATCAAGGTTCTGTTAGCAAGAAATCAATAATCTCATCCACAGGGGAAAAGCATCTATGAAATCAGTGGTTTTCAAATTTTAGAAAACTTGAGCATTATCTGGAAGGCTTGTTAAACCAACGGCTGGCCCCTATTTCCAGATATTATAGTTCTGGGCTGGAGGCTCCAAATTTTCTATTTCTAACAAGCTTCCAGTTGATGCTTATACTGTTGCAAACTATTGTATGTGATCATACCCAGAAGACTGTGAATAAGCATTCACCAGATTGTGACATTAGGCAACTAACTTAACTTTTCTAGGCTCTGCTTTCTCACTGGTAAAATGAACAACATACTAAAGGAACAATGTAAGCAAATTGTGCTAAAACAAATTGCCTGCATCAGCCCAAGAAATACAAAATTTAATGAGAAAATGATCCAATGTTCAACCTAAGCAACAAAGAAAGGCCAATTAAAATAACCATGAAATACTTTCCATGTTTTGAAAAAGATGAAAGCAAACAAGGAAAACACTGAATGCTGGTAATCAGGCGAAAACAATTGGAGCCACACCTGACACTACTTTGCAAATTTCACTCTAGAAGGATGACAGAATCAAATAAGACAAAATGATGAAAAACAAACAAGCAGGAAATAAAATGGGATATTTATTGGATCTATGGAAAAATAATAACCAGCTTCAAAACAAGAGAACAACACGATGGCTAGTTCATCATGGTGATGATAACATATACCTTTGCTTAATAACATACTAAAAGAAAAAAGGAGATATTAGAAAATATTTATTGAAATATATCAGTGAAGTGGGTAATATGCATAATTTATAAGTGCTCATTTAGGTGTAAAGGAAAAATAACAAAACAATAGATAGGAAGATAATAATACCTGTCAAGTCACACAAGATGATGTATAATATGGAACTAAGTCAAGAAGGTAAATTTAAAAAATAGTAGTGGTATTAAGATGGTGTCATTATAGTCCATATCTTTATGTACACATATACAAACATGTAAAAAGAAAAACAAGTTATTCACTATGCAGGCCTGGTAAAAGATCTGTAATGACTAACTTTGGCCTTGGACTGGAATAAAGGCTGATGTTTACCAAAGTCCCCTTGTCTGGTGCTTCTTAAGGACATCATCTAATTTGGTGCATATAACAGCCCTCTCAAGAAAGCATTATCATCTCCATTTTACAGATGAAAACACTGAAATTCAAAGAGGTGAAGTGACCAGCCCAGTCCTGTCTGGCATCAAAGCCTGTGTTCTTTCTACTGTAATTTTATTGTTGCCCTTGGATGGTGATAATAAACATCATAACTTCAATAACCATCATTTATTGAGTAGCAAGTGCTGTGCTAAGCAAATTGCCTGCATCATCCCATTTAATTCTCAATATAATCCTGTTATCTACTCCCATTTGTACATGATAAAATTAAGAGGATATGTTCAAGGTCATGGAACACTTAAAGCCAGGTCTGAAAGATTCCAAAGACTACACATAAAACACTTTCTCCAATATTCCTCTCTAAAGAAGCTTAAAACACACAACACACAACACACACACACACACACACACACACACACACACACACACACACAAACAGGAGAAAAGAAATTTAAAAATCCAGAGAGAGAAACAAATGTTCTACTGATGGTCACCTGACCAACTTGAAAGAGGCATTTGTGACTTTGTTAGGGATTGAGAAACTGATGGGAGTGCTTTATCTGACTTGATTTATCTTTTAATTCCTACCCTTACCTCCCAACCCTAACCTCCAGTTTAAAATGAAATTCTCATCATCAAATTTACTAATGGTTTAGTTTCCATAGTTTGGAAGAGTATGAAAAATGGGAATTAAATATTGATTCTTTTTTTAGTCTTTGAGACAATGACTCAAACGTCACCATTGGCCTAGAACAGTGGTCGGCAAACTCATTAGTCAACGGAGCCTAATATCAACAGTACAACAATTGAAATTTCTTTTGAGAGCCAAATTTTTTAAACTTAAACTTCTTCTAACGCCACTTCTTCAAAATAGACTTGCTCAGGCTGTGGTATTTTGTGGAAGAGCCATACTCAAGGGGCCAAAGAGCTGAATGTAGAAAGATAACTTAGTTTCTGGCCTGGTGATTTGTAAGTAAACAACCTTTGCAGTGCTGTCTTTGCAAACCCACACCTATAAAATGATTACACCTGTCACACCATGAAGTGTGGTCTTGATACTGTAAGATAAACCAAACCACCCAGTCATCTTTCTAAAAAGGGATGGCCCATTTTAATAATTAGAAATATGAGCAAGCTCTTTAGCCTTAGGGCAGAAACTGATCATTAGATGGATTTGGGAAGGTATTTTCTCCTCTTTCAAACACAGTAGCAAAGTATTAGATGTGTGTGTGTGAGGAGGCTCACTTCAAATAAGAACCATTGCCCAGGGCCAAACACAATATTTGATGCAATGATTCAGCCATTTAAAATAGGACCTGAGCTCTATTGTGCCACACTCACACCTGTGCTCTATTTTAAAAAGATCCTTGGAATCTGTGTGGCTGGCTTAACAGCCCCATCTCAGGCGGACAAAAGGCCAAATGCCTAAGCAAGCATTCTATGAAAATCAAAATTGATGGCCATCACAGGATTTTATTGGTTGATGAAATTATTCTGAATTTTGATTGTGGCGGTGGTTACCTTGGAGTAGACATTTCTCAAATTCTTTGAACCATACATTTAAAATGATGTGTTTCATTGTGTAGAAATTATACTTCAATAAAGTTGATTTAAAAAAATGACAGCTGTCCATGTCGACCATGAACACATGCCCCTCTGGCAAAAGCAATAGAAACCATAATGTCGGCTCTGGGTGTACACTAATAAAGATTAAATATAGTGTTTAAGACTTTGTACGGTCATGAACAGAAGGACTTCCTTGTGAGAAATTGCAGTATAAAATCTTCTGGGAACATTATCTTATTCTCAAAGACAAAAATGGTCCCTCAACACGAGTCTCTGGAATTTGCCTTTTCCCTTATCAGACCATTCATAGAGTACATCAGCATGTTCAATGGCTTTCCAAAAGTTTGTACCCCCATATATGCTCACAACTCATCATTACAGCTGGTAAAGCTTAAGCTCAAAATGCATTAAAACTATAAAGAGTATATCTTCTCTTTGTTTCGAGAAAATAAAACATAGCATAGTTCTCTGGGATTATGGAAAACATATCTAAGAAATATATTTATGATGCTAATTTCCTAAATATGTAACATTGCACATACTGAGAAGCAACACGTGGTTCTAGAAATTACCTTTAATTATGTGACCTTGGCAAAGTCATATCATCTCTCTGGATCTATCTCTATTTTTGCTTTTGTAAAATAAAAGGACAAGACCAGATAAAGCCCTATGACAAAGAACATCATAAATCACACTTGTCCCATGGATTAGAAGCTCTATTTTTACTGCCTGGACATTCTCTCTTCCTATCACCTAACAATTTCTCCTCTTTTTGTCATACTTGATTTGGAGAAAGGACGGTGCTGATGAGAGAATGAGAAAAAATAGTTTAGTTATTTCATTGAGACACACAGCAGACACTCTAAAAATACTAATTTCTTTTCAGCAGACTAGATGTGTTAGAAGAACTGTTCTACAAGTTGGGGCTGTCAGGAAAATATTAGAAAGAGAAAGAGTACTATTGGTGAGGAAAAAAATAATGAAGAAATAAAGCTATGATTCATCTTACTAATATTTTAACAAAAGATCTATAATAGATTAAAACATCTTTCATTGAAAAAAGTTGAACACATCTTTGACCTGTGAAAATAATTTTATATTTCAGAAATTCTGCCATTATGGAATGTTGGATTTCCAAGGGAACATGGGTGGTCATCAATACCAGTTTCTCACTCAGAGTCTGATGGTGCCCAGTATTATAACATAAAATACAGAAATAACTAAACCTCCTTTGATTATTTTACTTTTGTTAAAAAAAAGACACACAACAACTTCACACAGCTGTCACTTTGCATGTTTAAGCCAAGCTGCGCTTAATATATTAGAGATAAATATTCAGAGATAGTACCCAGGGCTTTCTTTTATCACATAGAGGCAGGCTAAATTTTATCCAAGGTTGCATTTATTCATGTACTTTAAATTGCCAGCATCGGGCAGTCTTTCTCAATTTTGAACCAGGGCACATTTCTCAACCTAAGAAGAGCTGATAGAATAATGGATTTGTTCAGGGAATCTAAACCTTTTGGAGTCTGGAGGGTAAAAATATAAATAAGGAAAACAAATGTGATAGAAGTCTAGAACATAAAAAAAAACTTATCTGAAACTTGGACTGAATGTGCCACCCAATAAGTATCTACAGGTATATACTCAATTCAATGCATTGTTTACTGTTGATTAAAGTCTCAAACTTAGTCAAGTTACTTGTTTGTTAAACTTGATTTTTGTCTGATAGAGGTACAAATACATCTTTATTTTATTTTTATTTTTTGCTAAAACAGAAAACTCTAAAATTTATACCCTTTTGGATATTTACCAGTATTTTTGAAGCTATCTTAACATAACATTTCTTTGTTAAATGGTATATATATATCTGATTTCTCAAGTAATCAGTGAATTGATTGTAACATTTCACTCTTTGTCTCATTAACTATTGAGTTAAATGAAATAAAAGATTTTACATGTTCACTTTATATTAGCCTGACAATTATGATTTTGCTTTTTAAAAATTATGAAAGGATGAGATGTTAAATGGAAACTGTTAATTGCTGTGTGTGTGTGTGTGTGTGTGTGTGTGTGTGTGTGTGTGTGTGTTTTCAGAGCTGTCAGTATTTCCCCAGGAACAGTTATTTCCTTCAAATCATTTGGGTCACCCTTCTTTAAAGCACCTACTATTTTGTATTGTAATTGATCTGTTTAAATGTCATTACTGACGTCTATTCAGCTTCACGCTCATCGAGTTCCTTTAAATGCAGGCCCAGCATTGACTGCCCCAGGTTGACATAAGATGGACAGAAAAGATGCGCAACAATTGCCCCTTGAGTTACAGATTCTTAGAAGGTGGCAACCCAGTGGAGCTTTATCTTGACTAGTTTAATCTCTGTGCTTTTGGGAGGTCAGAGTCCTAAATAAATGATCTTCTAAGGAACCCCTCTGGGCTCCATTATCCATCTGTGGCCAAAGAACAGAAATTATAGAACTTTCAGCATGGACCCAGTTCTTGCCCTGGTTTCCTTCCTTCACTTCATAATTTCATATCTGACCTTGCCTTCACTCAATATGCTCTCTTTGGTGTCTCTGGGCTCATTTTCCACAGCCACAGGCCAAATGCCACTATATTCGTATGCCTAGCCTTGGCTCCAAAACCACAGGTTTGGCCAGAGACTCGGGCTGTTTAAAAGTTATTCCCAGGTGTTTGGCTTCTGGAAGCGACGAATGTTCTCGCATCCTGGACCGTTGGCTGTCTGTACACTACCTGGTCCCCCAGCTGCAACTAGTATGAACAGTAGAGATAATGTATGTGACCAGAGGTCACAACCCAAGTTCCTGCATTCACAGTCTTCAGTCAGCCTCCGCACCCTTCGAACCCATTGGCAGGTTAACTTGAACTTTGCATTGATTCTACGGTCTTCACTGCTCAAGAGCTAGCAATGTGGTCATTCTCTTTGAGGGCCTCATTGTGCTGTATCTACCCAGGATCCATGTTGGTATCAGTCTCTCGTGCTGCTAATCTGGCCCCTTGTACCAGACAATTAGAATATACTTCTACCACCTGCTCATAAAGAATGTTTGTCAGAATTTACACCTCCTCCATAGGCAACCGAATGTTCTTTTAACCTTAATCTTAGCTTTTCTTTTACTTTTCATTAGATTTATAGTGAAGTTCACTCTAGCAAAATTTTAAAAGATATATATTTAATAAGATTTTTTATAGAAGTATAGTCATAACTCTGCTATCCAGAGACAAGCATTGCTAATATTGTGGCATATTAATTTCATATTTTTACCTTGACCACGCATAAATATGCATTGTTATTGTGAAAATGGTATTGTATTACCGTATGCAATTTTTCTGTTTTCATATTAGAAAATCAATTTCCATATCAATGTGTATACTTTTTTTCTAAATCACTAAATTGTATTTCATTCAGTAAATGACTGGTTACTTATTTATTATTTTTAATATAGTTTTATTGGTTTCAGAGAGGAAGGGAAAGGGAAAGAGAGATAGAAACATCAATGATGAGAGAGAATCTTTGATCGGCTGCCTCCTGCATGCCCCACACAGGGGATCAAGCCCACAACCTAGGCTTATGCCCCAACCAGGAATCGAACTGTGACTTCTTAGTTCATAAGTCGAAGCCTACCCACTGAGCCATGCCAGCTGGGCTATACAACCGATTTTTATATGATGAATTCCTTATGGTTAGAATTTAGGTAGTTTCCTCCCCCCGCCACACACACACACACACACACACACACACACACACACACACACTTTAAACAGCATTGCAAGGGACATTTGGATCATCAATGTGCATCATTCAGGTTAGGAAACATTCCTAGGCATGGGTCAGGTTAAAGGGAATGCACTAGAAGACTCTCTCATACACATTAACCTTCACAAAGGTTTTTCCGGTTTACTCTTCCACCAGATTGTCCTCATGCTTAATCAAAATTCGGTACTTTCCATCTTTTATAGTTTGATGCTAAAATACAAGAGAGGACTATCCTGTCAGTGATATACATGTTGCTACAGGCTGTACACATCATCGTGCCTTGGAGCTTAAATTCTGAGATCAGAATCCTAACAGGACCCAAGCAGAGGATGCAGGAGGCCCAGGGGGACCTGTGAACCTGCCCGCTGGAAAGGACAGGCCCAGCCCGACCTTTGCTCATGGAAGGATAACAAGTCGTGTCTATAAAACAAGGGGCCTGCGAGAGGGTGAAACAACTAAAGAGCAGAGGGCATCATACTCATCATCATCATCAAACAATAGGTTTGAAACATTTCTGATAGAACCTGGAGAAGACCGTTATTTGTTTACCCTTCTTCATATGTCTTTTTTGAAAACAAGGACTCTTAGAACTGAGAAAGAGAGTTGAAATTGAGATGCAAGTGGATGCTTTGAAAATCCACTTAACTATGGGTGAGTTAATAAATATGGTAAGAAAATTCAATCACAGATACAAAGCTGCGTTGGAAAGAGGAAAGGGCCAGGTGGACACTGCCGGAGATATACCTTTTGTACTGAGAATTACGTTATTTTGTAAATCATTCATTTATTCTAGCAAACAATTCTGGGCACCTATAGCCACATGTCAACATTTAAGGATGAATGCTGAGAATCCGGTTTGCAAAGAACTCATCTGTAGAGGGGAGACCAACCAGAAACACTGGAACAGGCTGAGTTCTCAAATGAGGCTGAGCACAGGGCTGTGGGAGCACCATGAAGGGAGGACTAACTAAGCACAGAGCGAGGAGGGCCGCACAGGGGATGTAGCCTGTCAATCACGGCTTGGAGAATGAGGCAGTTTTGGCCAGAGTCTGGAGGGATGGGAGGAATTCCAGGGAAGGGAAACAGTATAGGGGAAGTTCTCCAATTCATCTCCATCTAGGTTGAATTCCCCTACATGTACAGGTTCTTAACCTTATGAGGGATCATTTTAGCTCCTTAAAAAAAAACAACGTTTGCCTAAGAAACAGGAAGGTTCTGAGCATGCACACCCATGTGTCAATGTTATGACAATTTCAGCTGTTAAAAAAGGTTGTAAGGTTACAGAATGTGACTTATTTTTTCCCTCGCGGCAGCTCATTTTTGCATGGTAAACAATCACATCTTTTTAGCCTACGAAAAAGTTACAAGAAAACTCAAATTCATATTTTTAAAAATATGGTAAAAACAAAGTAGAAACATGGTTCCCTATATGTAAATTACTTTTTCTCTAAAGGTCTCAGGGTCTCAGCAAAGGGTTAATCTCTTGTTGATAGTTTAAGTGTTTGAAAACACAGATGTTCTATTACTTTAAATAACTTCTCTTCCTAGAGAAAGGCCTTGTCCTGTGACATATAATTCACCCAAACATAATATGGATGACAAATGGAAGCAATCACATTCTATTTTTGGAACCACTTGTTGGAACTCTGTCACTGCACAAAACACAACCTTCTACCCCGCTCCCCAACTTTTTTTTTCTGTAGCAAGTATTCAGTTTAACAACACAGATAAATGTGATGTTCTGTGACATTTTGTTTTCCATTATATCAGATGGGGAGGAAAAAGGACTGAACATTACTAATAATAACATTACAAGCGGTTGTCTTCTCAGATTATGTGCAGGTGGGACTCATTGGTAACAAAATCGTTGTAACAATCATTTTCTCTCTAAATATACTGTTAAACATAGAGTTCCATGGTTAAATATGGAAAGAGAGAAGGTTAATAGATAGGCAAACAAAGTCTACTTCATTCTGAGACCCTCCAGTTCAAGCCTCTGAAATGCTCCAAGGTCACTACCCTGTTTCTCATGGGTAACATAGCAGGAATAGCATGGGCCTGGTAATTAGTGTGGGAGAGAAAGGATAACGCACATGGAGGGGGAAGACCAATTCCAGACATGTAAGTCTATGAACATGCTGAGAACAGAAATTAGTTCAAAGTAAAGGACTTGTATCCATGCATATGAGCATGACCAATGGACAAAGACAATAGGGGTTGGGGGCATGTCTGGGGGGCAGGAGTGGGCAGGGAGAGGTCAATGGGGGAAAAAGGAGACAAATGTAAAACTTTCAACAATAAAGAATTTTAAAAAACTACACATGCCCTAGCTGGTTTGGCTTGGTGGATAGAGCGTCGACCTGCAGACTAAAGGCTCCCAGGTTTGATTCTGGTCAAGGGCACATGCCTGGGTTGCAGGATCAGGAGCATGCAGGAGGCAGCCAATCAATGATTCTCTCTCATCATTGATGTTTATATATCTCTCTCCCTCTTCCTTCCTCTCTGAAATTAATAAAAATATATTTTAAAAAATAAAACACACACACACACACACACACACACACACACACACACACACCAACCCAAAGTAATGGGTTTCCGTTTTCTTGAATGAAAATTGGGACTACTAATGAGACTATATCATGCAAAATGGAAAGTTGAGACTATACATGGGAAAACTCTTTTATAAACGTAAAGTACATATTATAAGCCCATATTTATGAATAAAGCATCACCATTATTATATGCTATAAGAATTGACAACAAATTGCTTTGTGACTTTGATAATAGTATACAACTAAAGGAGGCTATAGAAAAAGTATAAACTGTTTTTTTTAGATACAAATACTACTTAGCTAGCTACTGCATTTCAAAGTGTGTATAGACCCAAGTAGCAATGGGTTATTTCTCTCTCTCTCTACCCAAGTAGCTATGAGTTCTCTCTCTCTCTCTCTCTCTCTCTCTCTCTCTCTCTCTGTCTCTCTCTCTCTCTCACACACACACACACACACACACACACATATATATATACACACACACAGTCAATTGCTCTTCTTCCTAAACCATCATTGTCCTTCTTCACTCCCCCATAGGATTGCTCTAGTCATGTGGCTCTGGGGTTTCATCCAGCAGTTTAATTCATCGTTGCTGGAAATGATCACATCTGCCAGGCATGATATCTGTTTCATGTGTTTATTATACAGGTTCCATATGTTTCATGTAGCTTCTAAATCTTTGAATTAGGGAAGAGACAGTTGCTTCTTAAAAGCTGTTAAGACAATAATCTTGAAATTTCTCAGCTCAATAAATAACCTTTTAAAATGTCAAAATACACAAAGAGCTTTCGCACTTTAACCTATTTTAAATATTGTCTCCTTTGCTTGCTGCTAAAAATACAAATACTAAAAATGGAATTTACCACTTGCAGGAAATTACTAAATTTTTTTTAAAAATGATATTACTGTTCCAGTGCAATGAGTTAAAAAAAAAAAAAACCTTTGAAATTCTACCCAACAAACCAAAAACACATTTATAGACCAGTAATAATTGCATCTCATGTATAATAATACCCATGTGTGAATGAACAGGTATGATTGACAGGTCAAAATATAAACGTGGAAATATGAGATGTGACATGAGCTAGGGAAGGGGGACCGGAGGAGGCTTTTATCAGAGAAAGCACAGAAAATTGCATAAATTCCTGAAAATAAAATGATGACATTTGAGAAACACAATAAATACAGGTAGAGTAAAAGTAGGTTTACAGTTGTGAGTACTCAATTGTATTAGAGTTTATTCTGTATTATTATTTATTAATTATTGTATCATATTCCACATGAACTACTGTAAACCTTCTTTTGCCACACAATCTGTGAGACTCATAACTTCAAAAGATAGAGTATATAGGCTTTAAATTTAGTTGTAAAATTTTATCATATTTGATGACTAAGTATTTATATACAGTTGTTTGAAGTAGGAAATAAACAAGATATTTTTTAGTTAGTATTTGAAAAACTACATGGTATCTTCTAAAGTTCCTAAGAATGAAGTGTGTATGTGTTTGTAGGTGTGCTCTGTTTTGGGGGCGGATGCTGATGAGGAGAAAATAATATAGTTTAACAAACTCTTCCATAATACTGGAGCTTCTAAAGCTCAAAATGAATTTGTAAATACTAATGACAACTAAAGCAGGAAATAATTGGGTAATAAACTCAACATAAATAAATTGCTAATTTCACATAAACTAGAAAATAAGATTTTATGATACCTCATTATCTCATTACTAGATGTAATACTTGTTATAAGAAATATTAGTAATGCTGACTGTTAAGTGTCTAACAAAGGAAAATAAAATTTAAAATGTTTTGCATATTACTAGCTTCATGGTCATAATATGCCCACGGTGACAAGGCCATGCTATGAAGAGACTGGGATTTGAGTTCATATTTCTGTTATGCCAACTACTTGCCTATATTACAATGGCCCAGTTACATAAATTCATAGGTTTTGTATTTGTAATATGGCTATATTCTTAATATTTGGCTCATACAGCTGTTTTGAGAATCAAATGATCTAAGATGGTACTCATAAATCATTCAGCACGACAAATGGATATGCTCAAAATATTTTAGCATTCTTGATAAAAAATAAGAGCAACATTGCAGAAGTTGTACAGTTGTTTTTAAACATTTTGACTGAATTGTATTTTTTTTCAATGAGATATAATTGATATATAAGCCTGTGCACATTTAAGGTGTACCACATGAGGATATGATACAAGATTATATTGCAAAATGGTAACCACCAAAGAGTTAGTTAACTTTTCAATTACCTCACATAATTACCTTTTTTGGTATAAGAACATTTATGATCAACTCTTAGCATTGTACCAGTTTTATCACTGTTAAAAGCCATTAAATAATTTTCCTATTTAATTATTTGCCAAATTATTTTATTGAAATTGAAGCAATATGAAGGATTTACCATGTATCTATAACAGATATTTATCATACTTGGAAATCATCCAAGGGTTAGAGAGAACTTATTTTATTATAGGCCTCTATGATCACTCAAGTTTCTCAGAAGTCATAGATGATAGTTATATAGACATCTATCAGTATATCAATCTAAAAATAAAATCAGAGTGACTTAGGACTTTGAGACTAAAATTAGTGAGAACTGAAACCAAAATAATGGCCTTTCTCCATATTAAATAATACTCAAAATAAACAAAATAACCTAGTTTTTTGCTCCAAGAAATACTTGCTCCTGGAATCTAAGATTGTGAACCAGCGAAGGAGTACATTTATCAAGACTAACATTTTGCTTATTAAGACTCATTTCAAGACCCCTGTTTTGCTGTTCATGCCAACTCAAAACTGAATACAGCTCAATCTCAACCATGTCTCTACCTTATAAGACCTGTCTTAAAATTATTCAGCCCTGTCCCTAACCTAGTCCCTAAAACTGGTTAAATACTTGCTCTAATTTTCCATTCTGAGCCAATATTAACTCTCAGTGGTTTACTCTCTTGCTGCAGTAGGTCTAATCGCTTTACTTTGTCAACATATTTTTCTACTATACTTTCAGGTTTTAACAGTTGATATCAATTTTTAAGACATCATTAACGGTATCTAGAGAGATAAGATTTGAAACTCTTATGCCCTCATGATGGTAAAAGGCAAAGTGTTCTTCTTATTGGTGTTCAGATACATCTGATATGTGCAGAGGAAACTAAATAAACACGACCATGCTTTGATCTAGGAGTTGTGTGCCGTTAAAAGCAATCCAGTGGATTGTTCTCTAATGCATGCAATCAAGGAGATACATCTAATTGTACAAAAGTACCAATTGCATGCCATTAGAACTAGCCTCACGCTTCTGGACTTACACAAGGAGAAAATCCAACTAATTATGTGATATTCTACAATATACTGACAATAAACTATGCTACACTTGGACCTCTGTTAATAAGAAAGTTCAGCATTCCTACTCTATTATGTGCCCCTTTACTCTTGAATAAATATATATATATCTGAAATAGCATTTGGCTCCTTATCCAGAATATATAGAAAAATCTTAAATTGTCTTGGCTTCCACATGTAAGAAATTGAAATAGTACCGACAATCTTACTGCGGTTTGATAAGATTGGAAATAGAATTGCAATGATGATAAGAAAATAGTACATTGTTCACTTTCTGGGAGGGGTTCTTTCTCACTTTTGTGGAGCAGTAGATAATCACTCTGAATGAGGGGTCTGGAAAAGTACGTTGGAGGCGTGAAAGAACCAAATGGAATCTTCTGGCTGGAGAGGCGATGTTCTTCCAAAGGTAAGTAATTGGCAGCCTTCTCACTAGGAGAATGGGTCCTTGTGAGCACTGGGTGTAGGGGCAGTGGGGAAAGGATGCTGGGGGTGAAGGGGTGGTGACACCATGCAGGGCTGCGATGCGTCCTACATATAATCGTTCCACCTTCACCTACAGAATAAAAGTCTTGTGGCTTTATCTTCCCTATCTAAAACTATTCCCTCAGATTATATATCTGCTGCTGAATGAAATAACCAATTAACAGAAAGATCCAGCACACTTCACTTCCCAAAGCTGATGTCAGAAGAGGCTACCTACCTGAATTTCTGAGTTTCGTACTGCTAATACATTCAAAAGCATTTAGTAAATGGCTATTACAATCCAGGTATCATTGCCATTCTTAAAGTGATGACTTTTACTATTCCAATAGAAAAGGTATACATCTATAAACAGGTACTCATATCATTTTATTTTGGGAAGCTGCTATATCAAAAGCCTTGTCTTTATTAAACTGTAAAGCAGAAGTCATTTGCTGTTCCTCTTGTTCATAAAAAAAGGTTGCTGTGTTCCCATCAACTTGGAATGAAAGTATCAAATGCTTAGCTTTCTAAGAGAGATCAGAACTCTTGGTTGGTGGGGATTAGTCATTCCACGTCCCTCACTCTGCGGCCATCCTCCCAGCCTTTGATCACAGTGCTAATTCATCATAAACCCATTCCTCATAATGAACCATCTGTCTAGACTTCCTCATCAGTAGTTGTTAAAATTAGGCAAGGATTTGTTGGTTAGTTATTTTTATTCACAACCACATTAATGTGCCCTAAAGTAATCAGCTTATATTATGTGGCCTTTCATGCAGGGTGCACAGATTTGCAGCTTGTTTGGTTTATCTAAGCTCATGCTTGTGAGGCAGCTGTTAGGCATTTAGTTAATAAAATCCTCTTCCTCTGGGAACTATGCTTTGTCCATTCATAAGGGGCCACATGTTCAACCCTAGAAACATTTTAAATCACTTTTTTTTTTTTTAATGAAGCCAGCTCCAGAATTTGGGTGAA
The DNA here is from genome assembly GCF_951640355.1 of Cnephaeus nilssonii. Lineage (NCBI taxonomy): Eukaryota > Metazoa > Chordata > Mammalia > Chiroptera > Vespertilionidae > Cnephaeus > Cnephaeus nilssonii. Next base: position 20,101,335 of record NC_137088.1, on the reverse strand, counting down.
CAGTTTCTCTAAAACTAGCTAATTCAAGTATGACAAAACTTGGCCATGTGTTTCTTAATGTTCCTGAAGGGGGTGGGTTAACACTTCATATACTATTTTTGAAATAAATCACATTGATTTTAAGTGTTACTAAGTAAATAATCTTTGAATGTCCTTAAATTATTCAACCTCTAACCCATTTTATTTTTTTTCTGTGCTTCTATTCTACCTTTTTGGGTGGGCGTGGAGTGGGGAGGGGTGTCTTTTCTGTCTTTTTCAAATATTGAAGAAATGAAAATAGGAGATTATACCTTTTCTCATTTGATTGTGTCCCTGCCAAAAGATCATATCAATGAAAACTCATTCAAATACCTCATTAAAATTCAGGCCCTAGATGAACAAGTTTAATTGGCATGAAGTCAAGATACATAATTATTTAAATTATGAACATTTCTAGGAACAGAAAATTGATGAAAGGCATCTATTTACATTGCATCATTCCACTGTTTTGGAAGTTCCAACATAAGTAAATACTGTGTATTACTGCTAAAAAGAAAGTGAAATACAAAAATATGACTATATAGCATCTTTAAAACCAAAAAAAAAGTATTTAAAAATATCTTAAATGCCCTTTGGTTTATTTGTATTGAAAAGATGTTTCACTATCTAAAGATAAAGTCTTTCTTTATGAAGAGTCCAGATCAAATCTAACAATATTGTGACAAATTACCCTGATATTCAGCACAGACAACTCTTGCCATGTATCTCATGATCTCATTCATATGTGGAATCTAATGAACAAAAGAAACTGATGAACAAAATAGATCCAGTGACATGGAAACATGGAACAGATTGAGGAATCTCAGAGTGAAGGCTTGAGGGGGAGAGGGAAGAGATTAAGCAAAGAACTTGTATGCATATATGCATAACCCATGGACACAAATAAATGTGTGGTGAAGGCCTGAGGGGGTTGCCGGGGGGAGTGCAGGGGGTCAATGGGGAAGAAAAGGGGAACATCTTGATACTTTCAACAATAAACATAATGAGTTGTAAAATATTTCCATAAGAATATATCAAAAATTAGTATGCGTGCAAATACCTCAAGCAAGGGAAGCACTATGACACTTGGGCAATGTGAGCCACCAGAACCAGAACCATATTCAATAGAAAGCCAGAGTGTAAAAATTACTTTAAGAATTACTAAAAACACAATTTAATTTTAAAAGAGAGTTGCATGTCTCTTAACACCCTGCATATTTCTCTGCTATTCCACTTATATGGCGTATTTTCCTTACCACCCAGGGAAATCTGGCGGTATGCCTTGACAGTACAGGGAATAAGATAAGTACTTTCTGCATCTCAGAGAAAGGGTTTCTAGTTCATTAGCAGTCTACCCACTAGAGAAATGCTGCCACTCTGCTTTTCATTTGCTCAAAGACACCTGGGGTTAAGGTTATTATTCCTTTTTTTTAAAAAAAAAATATTTTTAGGATTGTTATTATTATTATTGCAGGTATTTGCTCGTTCATGACAATGAGAATAGAATTGTAAGCATAAGACATTTAACGGTATGATGTAACTTTAGAAATGCTATGATGCTTCTTTTTATTGTAAGTGTATCTCTTTTATTTTTATTCTTTTATATTCTTGTTTTAATTATTATTTCCCTGTTATCGGGTAAAATGAATAAATAGGAGTTTCTAAATATTTTCTGTATAGATGGTTTATATTAGTGGTTACAGTAAAGCAACCTGTTCACTCAACAAATATGAAACCTCTTCCCTCTCCCCCCAAAAATAAGAAAAAATGAAAACAAGAAAAACAACAAAAGTGGTATATATCCCTATATACAGACAACAGGGCTCAGCTGAGTAGAGATTTAGGAAGTAGAATATCAAAGATAGGTTGGAAGTCACGGACTTATTTAGAAAGAAGGCAGAAAGCAAAGATACTGTTCAAGGTCATGCATTTTATGGAATTCAGGCCACATAGGGAAACTAGGCATTTTCTGTCCCCGGCATATGAGTTTCACCATACAAGTCAAGACATGACTCAAGTGAGGTTTTTCTGCTGAAACTACCATGGCTATGGCTCTTATTAAAATGACCAGTGGCAGCTTAAAAGCTAAACTCGTTACAAAATTCTAGCTTAAAACCAGAAAAGATGACCAGTAACAACCAAGGGTACACTAGATTTTTTAAAAGATATTTTTAAAATATCTTTTAGGTAGAGAAGAAGGAAGAGGAAGAGAGAGAGAGAAAGAAACATGTATGTGAGAGTGGAACATCCTTCAGCTGCATCCAGCATGCCCCCCAGGGGGGATCGAGCCAGCAACCCAGGCATGGGCCCTTCCCGGGAATTGAACCCTCAACCATTCTCTGCAGAGGATGATGCACAGTCATCAGCAGGGCTAGCCTTTGTATTACTAGATGGATTTCAAATTTCTTACTTTAATATCAGAAGTGATTCTTTCTTTCCAAATGTTTATGAATATCAAAGGTATATTAGGCCACATCAAAAGCTTCCATTTGATGTGATGTACATATATCAAAAGGTAAATACTCTATATAGGTCATGTTCTGTAACCAGAAGGCAATAAACCTTGAAATTTATAATAAAAAATAAAGAAAATTACAACTTTGGAAAGTAATATATTTCTTGGATAGGGGTTATTAACTTAAGTAATGAATATTTTATACAGTTTTTGTAGTATTTGAATTTTACTTTTTGTTACTTCTTCAAGCTGATCTTCCACATTATTCAGTTGATTTTCTATTCGGTTCATTTTATACTTGGCTGCTTCTGATGTACAGTTTTAATTGTAAATTTATCTTTAAAATATGATCTTTATACAAATAATACCTATTACAGACTTTAGAGAATAGAATCAGAAAAAGAACAACAAAATAGAATATATTCCTATTCTCAAAAGTAATAATTTTAATCACTGATAATATGCTTATATATAAATTGTATGTCTGATAATATGCTTATTTAAGGCAGTTGTATGTCTTTTGGCATAAATTTTTCCAGTGTAGCATGTATATTGCTTTACAACTTTATTTTTAATTTTAATACTCAACTGTTAGTCTTCAAGTAATTAAACATTTGATTCAAAAGCAATTTCTATTATTTCATATGAATTATTTTGTAAAGGTCTATCACAATGTATCTACCCAGTGCCTTATTGTTTGACATTTAATTACTGAAAGTATTATTGTTGCTGAGGTTGTTATTTTGGTTCTTTTATTCAAGAATGTGGCAAGCAGTCCTGTTTGGTGTGCTCAGTGGTTAGAGCATTGGCATGCAGACTGAGGGTGGCGGGGTTCAATTCCTGGTCAAGGGCATGTACCTGGGTTGCAGGTTCGCTCCCTGCTGCAGGTCTGCGCGTGTGTGGGAGGCAACCAGTCAATGTCTCTCTCTCTCTCTCTCTCTCTCTCTCTCTCTCTCTCTCTCTCTCTCTTTCTCTCTCTGTCTCTCCCCTCCCTTCTTTCCTTCCACTCTCTCTGAAAAAGCAAGGATTACATGGTCTGTGGTTTAAAAAACTATTAATTTCCTTTAACATTGTTCTTCTCTTCCTCTTCATTCAAATATCATTTTACAATTCTACACTATATTGTATTTATCTCTTTGTTGGCTGAAGGTGCAGTGTTTAAATCATTTTACTTTCTTTTAATATTTAATCATTTCAGTTAAATTGGCAGCTAGAAACGACTTCTTGACATGAGATCCTGTGATATTAATCAATGTCTTTATCTCCAGGCTCAGCCTTTGTTATTTATTAGCTCCAAGGTTATTTCAAATGCTTGCCCTAGATCCCAACATCTGAGAGAAAATATTCAAATCCTTCCTACTCCTATTAAATGAAGACAGCCTTAATTTAAAATCTCTTCACTTGCTATCAGGTGGTTTCATAATGTATTAAATAGTATCAGGAACATAGTCTTCTCTAATAACATTTGTTTGAATAGTTGTCTTTCATATCTTGCCTGTAATAGTTTTATTGTAAAATTGCCAAGGGACTTAGAAAATGTTGAAGAAGAATGTCAGAGTTTAGTCTTCATTTATTCCTTAACCAACATGATGCATGATGGCCAACCATGTATTAGGAACCAAGCTGGCACTAAGAGTTCAAAGATGAAATATATAGTCATGTTCTGGTTAATAAGGGGGATACGTTTTAAAAATGTGTTGCTAGGCGATTTTTTTCTTGTGAACATCATAAAGCGCACTTAACACAAACCTAGATGGGATAGCCTACTGCACAGCTAGCCCATGTGGTACAACCATTGATCCTAGGCTACAACCCTGCACAGCATGTTGCTGTACTGAATACTGTAGGCCAGTGGTCGGCAAAGCACAGCTTGTGAGCCACATGCGGCTCTTTGGCCCCTTGAGTGTGGCTCTTCCACAAAATGCCATGGCCTGGGTGAGTCTATTTTGAAGAAGTGGCATTAGAAGAAGTTTAAGTTTAAAAAATTTGGCTCTCAAAAGAAATTTCAATCGTTGTACTGTTGATATTTGGCTCTGTTGACTAATGAGTTTGCCGACCACTGCTGTAGGCAATTGAAACATAATGGTAAGTATTTGTACAGGCAGGCCTTGGGTTACGTCGGACTCGACATACGTCGTTTTGTGGTTACGGCACCATCTCCCATTTATTTATTAAAGAAAAAAAAGTTCCGTCATTTCAACATATGTGCATATGTGCTTTATGTTGTTTCTTATTTATTTACCATGAGTAAAGGTCAGGAATTGTTATCTTTCTTTAATTTTTTTTTTTTTTACTGTTTCACTTCATTACTGCTGTGTATGTGCTCCATGTGAGTGACATAGGTGCTTATGTAGGTGGGTTCCAATTTTACGGCGAAAATCACGTTATGTTGCGCCATAGGAATGGATCTCCTACGTAACCTGAGAACTGCCTATAAATTTAAACATACCTAAACACAGAAAAGGTACAAGAGCTTGCGGGACTGGAAGTTGCTCTGGGCGAGTCAGTGAGTGATCCCTCAATTCGTCTTAACCCAAATGTCAAGGAATCGGCTCAAACACCTCAGGTGCAGTGGTTCCTTCTTTCAGTAAAATACTGGTTATCTAAAACCCACCACCACCAATAAAACAAAAACAAACAAACAAACCCCCCAAAGAAACCTACATGACCCTTACCGCAGATAGCTGTAAGTAATAAACTATACTATGGCTGAGAGGAATTATTATTCTCTTGGAGATTATGAGAGCCTGCAGAGCCAGATTTGCGCCAGAATATCATCTGACTCTAGTGGTACTGGGTTTACACATGGCCAATACAATGACCCTAGGATTCTGTCAGCCTTTCTAGAATGAATGTTCTGTATCTTGCTACCACTGTGGGCTACATGGATGTAGGCATTTGTCAATACTCATTAAACTGGACATTTAAGATCCATTTAATTCATTATATATAAACTAGAAGCCCGATGCACAAAGATTCATGCAAGAATGGGCCTTCCTTTCCCTGGCTGCTGGCACCGCCTTTCCACTCCAGCCCCGGAGCCACCTCTTTCCTCTCCAGCCCCGCCTTCCCAAACTGCCCAGAGGCCCTGAGCAGCTGGAGCAGTGCAAAACACCATGGCGATGATGCAAGCCTCCCGCCCGCCCCCGGCCACTTGGCGCATTCATATGCAAATCAACCCTCCATGTTTGTTGGGTTAATTTGCATACTCACTCCTGATTGGCTGGTGGGGGCCACGAAGGTACGGTCAATTTGCATCTTTCTCTTTTATTAGTGTAGATTTTATCTCAATAATAAGGTTACAAGGGAAAAAATATAAAGCAGTATGGTGATGTGGGGGAGCTTGATCAAAGAAGTTTGGGAACTATTTCTTTCCACACCCATCTATACTCCTGGAGACTGCACAAGGCACCTGGGTTTTAGTCTGGAGGAATGCTTCAGGAATGCTGCTGGAAGCCTTGAGATCAGCTTTGCTAATGCAGATGGTGTGACACTGGCATAAGGAGAGGCAATGCACAGAACTGAGACCAGAAATTAATCCTTACATTTGTAACCAATTGATTTTTGGCAGCGATGCAAAGGCAATTCAGTGTGACAAAGGACAGTTTTTCCAACAAATTGTGCTAGGGAAATTAGATATCCATATGCAAGACATAAATTTCAACCCTTACTTCACACTACATTCATAAAAGATAATTCAAAATTTATTACAGGCTTAAATATAAGAAATAAACTATAAAGCATGTGAGAGAAAAGCGTCGGAGAAGATATTCAGGACTTTTGGCTACGCAATAATTTTCTTGGATATGAAAACCAGAAACACAATCCATTAAAAAAAATAAAATTTTGACTTCATCAAAATATAAAACATTTGTACTTTAAAAGACCACGAGACAATGAAATACTAAGCCACAGAATGGGAGAAAATATACACAAATTATATTTGAAAAAGGATTTGTATCCAGAATATATAAATAACTTTTATAGCCCTAGCTGGTGTGGCTCAGTACATTGGAGCATTGTTCTGTACACCAAAAGGTCACAGATTCTCTTCCCAGTCAGGGCACAAACCCAGGTTGTGGATTTGGGGTGCTTACAGGTGGCAACCGGTTGATCAATTGATGCTTCTCTCTCATATCTCATCATTGTTTCTCTCTCTCTCTCTCTCTCTCTCTCTCTCTCTCTCTCTCTCTCTATCCCCTCTCTTTCTCTCTCTCTCTCCCCCCTCTCTTTCTCTCTCTCTCCCCACCTCCCTCTAAAAATTATTTAAAAAATATATCCTCAGGTGAGGTTTAAAAACAAAAACTTTCACAACTCAATTATAAAAAATAATCCAATTTTTATAAAGGGCAAAGGATTTGAATATCAAAAGAACATATACAGGCTGCTAATTAATAAGCACATGAAGAATAATCAACATCATTAATAATTAGAGAAATGCAAACTAAATTTACAATGAGATGTGATTTTTCACCCAACAGAACAGCTATAATAAAAAAGATAGTAGAGTAGGTCCTTGGGTTATATCAGAGATGCGTTCCTAGAGCATGACATAATCGATTTTTGCCGTAAGTTGGAACCCACCTACATAAGCACCTACGTCACTCACATGGAGCACATGCACAGCAGTAATGAAGTGAAACAGTAAAAAAAATTTAAAAGAAAGATAACAATTCCTGACCTTTACTTGTCATAAATAAATAAGAAAAAACATAAAGCACATATGTACATATGTCAAAATGACAGAACTTTTATTTTTTATAAATAAATGGGAGATGGTGACATAACCACAAAACAACGTACGTCGAGTCTGACATAACCGGAGGACTGCCTGTAATGTGTTGGAGAGATTGTAGAGAAACTAGATCCCGCATGTATAGCTAGTGAGAAAGTAAAATGATACAGCCACTTAAGAAATCAATTTGGCAGCTATAAACATTAAACTTATCAGGTGACCCAGGAGGTCCATTCCTTAGTATCTAGCTAAGAGAAATGAAAAATATGTGCCCACATAAAGATGTGTGTGCAAATGTTTATAAAGAGGAAAGGTGAAACAATCCAACATTCCCATCAATTGGTTAATGGATATTTTTATTTTGTCCATCCAGTGGAATATGACTTAGAAATATATAGGAGCATACTACAACAAGGATGAAACATCCCCCCACACAAATACTATGAAAGATTCCAGAGGTATAGGCACACACACTGTATGATTTCAATTATATAAAAATCTATAAAGACAGAAAACAGATTAATTATCATGGGCTGGGAGTGAGCGCAGGACTTGACTGCAATAGACATGTGGGATATTTGGGGGATGATGGAAATGTTCAAACTGTATCGTGGTAATGTTTGCACAATTCTGCAAATGTACTAAACACCACTGGACTGTATACTTACATGGGTGTATTTTATGGTGTGTAAATCATACCTCAATAAAGTTGTTTAAAGAATGTGAGTTAATCAAGGCAAATAAGGGAGAATAGGCCCTTTTTGATATAGAAAAAAATACTTTGAACACCATCCTTATAATACACCCCATGTTTAGCTGCTTTGTTAATATTCCTCAAACTGGACCTATGCAAAAAAATGTGGAAATAAAATTAAGTGAAAGCCAGTTTTCAGGACATCATGCAGCACCCAGTAACTTAAGACAGAGATAGATTTTTTACACTTAAGTGATGGGCAGCATCTCCTCCAGGCTATCTGTCATAAGTATTATATCTCTCTACCCAGCTTTTGATTTAATATTGAATAGCGGTGAGTTTGAGGTTATAATCCTTGACAAGTATCTGGAGTACAGTTATTCTACGTGGCTGATTAGGTGGGGAATCATCAGCTTTAACTGTCAGTTGAGCTGGTGCCAGGATTACTCTTTTCTTGAGATTTAACTGGGAAAAAAAAAAAAGGCTGGAATAGAAAGGCACCCCCCTTATTTCTTGATTTTCTGGTTTCTCAAACCGAATAGGTAAACAACTTCTAAAAAGTCAGACACATCAAGTCATATTGGCACTAGAAAACACCACAGAGTAATAATAGCACATAAAACATTCTTACAACCATGCTGGTTCTTTTTCATGGTCATGATTAGGATTTTGTGTTAAGTATGGCAATAATAATTGGATTATGGATTGTTGCCCAGACCTATCTTGAAGTATTTACTGAAATTGGCTATAGGCACAGAAAGTCATAAGGCTAGAGCAGATACAAGGCCTTTGCCAAACCAGGCTGGGCAAGCTTCACCCAAGGGAAATAGAAGGAAACTTTCTGGACTGATTCCTGTCCAGGGAAATACCATTTCCTCATGTGCTATTGACACTCTTCCTCAATATTGACACCTTCCTCAGCTTGGGGACCTTTATGTTTAAAAATCAATAAAATATGCTTGTATCAATTCCTTGTTTCCAAAGAATATTGTATGTTGCTTTTCCTCCATTTCCTCCACACCCTAATCCTCTTTAGATCTGAGACCTAAAACATGGAAAGGTTCATCATAGCTTCTTTTGTTTCTCTGTCCCTAAGAGGAATTTATCTGATGTTTAGATCTTGCTATTTAACATGCATTCTTTAATGCATAATACATTTTAAGTTATGTAACTGCAAGCTAGTTTAGCTATATATATATAAAAAGCCAGTGACTGTAAGGCCTTAACAACCAAATGACAGGTCTCTATGACGCCCACTGTGGCCAGCGAACCAGCCTAATCAGGGGCCGGCTGGCCAATCACCCACAGTCCCTCCCTCCCACCAGCCCAGCCCGCCCCTGATCAGACTCTCCCTCCCCAATCAAAGGCGGGATGGCCTGCCAAACACCACCCCCCTTCGCCCAGCCAGCCCCACTCTCGATCACCCGCCCTACTATGATAGGCCTGCAGCCCCTCCCCCCGGCCAGGCCTGCCCCTGATCACCTCCCACCCCAATAGGGGGTGGGGCCAGATGGCCCACCTCCATCAGCCCCTCCCCCCAACCTGCCCCATTCCAGAATGGCCTCCCCCACCCTGATCAGGGGCAGGGCCAGCCGACCAACCACTCATGGCCCCTCCCCAGGCTGCTGGCCTCCGATTGGCACCCCCACCCCATTCGGGGCTGGGGCCAATCCCCCTTGGCTCCTCCCCCCTGCCAGCCTAGCTTTGATCAGTCCCCGATTGGGGCGGGCTGGCCCACCAACCTCCCGCCATCTCCTCCTCCTGACAGGCCCAGCCCTGATCCACCCCAACTGGGGCCATGCTGGCTGAACCCCACCTGTGCATGAATTCGTGCACTGAGCCTCTAGTAAATATATAAAGGGATTTATGATAGTGATTACAAAGGATATTAATATACAGAATTTTCACCCATTTACAAAAAAGCCAATGCTTATAGCTATATTATTTTTTAGTATCTTGGGACTAAAACTGTTATATTTGCTTAGTATATAATGGGCTAACCTGCTGATATTAAGCACTGACTCAGAACAGAAAAATATAACATTTACTTATTTGGGAGAAGGGGGAGAACCATTATTAAATTTGGGTAAACCATGCCAAATACAAATAAAAGGGTCCTATCTCAATATGACTCTACCAGTGAGTCTTTATATAAATTAAATCTTATTGAGAAAGTCAAAATATTTCCAGGTCACTCCAAAGAAGCTTACAAATAGTAAAACCTAAACAATTTTCATATCTCATAGTCTCTTAAGTATTGAATTTAAACTTTTTTATTATTAAACTAGAGGCCTGTTGCACAAATTTGTGCACTAGTGGAGTCCCTCAACCTAGCCTGCAGGATTGGGCCAAAACCGGCTCTCTGACATCCCCTGAGGGGTCCTAGATTGTGAGAGGGTGCAGGCCAAGTTGAGGGACCCCTCCAGTGCATGACTGGGACTTGGGAGGGATGAGGGAGATTGGCCAGCCAGGGAGGGACCATGGGAGGGCTCCAGGGAGTGTCTGGCTCATTTGCTCAGACCTCAGCAGCAAGTTCACTTACTGGTCTGAGCATCTTCCCCCTGGTGGTCAGTGCAGGTTACAGCGAGTGGTTGAGTGGTTGAGCGGCCTTAGCATATCATTAGCATATTACACTTTGATTGGTTGAATAGCCGACCAGACATATTAGGCTTTTATTATATAGGATTTATTGGGATGATATTTTTTCATAAGATTATACTATAGATTTCATGTGTACATTTCTATGATACATGAACTTCCTTAGTCTCTTTTTCCTTAAATCCAAAATGGAGTTAATTTTAATTCCACTTAGGTCATAGGATTTCCAGGAATTTTGAATGAGATGTTGTATACAAGTTATTAGCAAAGTTGACTAGTGCATTATTGTCTCTCAATTAATTAGTTATTATTATTTACATAGTAACTTATTGATTATAATAAAATTAATTTGGGTAGTAAAAAGTGTTCAAAATATTTAGTGAGAAACTGTTTTTCAGTATTTAAGAAACCTGAATATTTCAGACAAGAGAAAAGAAGCAATATTCAATATACCCTATAACTTTTTTCCTTAGCTTGGAGAGGCAAATATTATTAGTTTTGTTGAATCTTATTTTAGAAACCATTTGAAAACAACAATTGTTGCAGTACATTTCTCCTTTTTGGATGGAAAACATTTAGAGTGAGGGAAGTCTACAAAATCTGAAATACCAGGGGCTATATTTGGTTAAAATATGCTCTGTGTATATCCTCCACATCACAAGAGTTTGCTAGAAATAACTGTTAACAGAGCATCTGAGTTCCAAGGAAATCTTTGTTGCAGCTTGTTAAATTACTAGCAGTCATCATCAATTATTTATTCTGAGATTTGTAATGGAGATCTTGGCTTTTTACCAGATGACTCCTTCTTACAATTATATATGCAAAAAATTGATGTAACTTTGACTTCTAAGACTCAAACCAATTTATTGACGACATCACAGAGACATTAAGATATATTAACAATCCAAACTTGGCTACATGTTAGTAACACAGCATGTGTGAGTCCTAGTGATATAAAGAGTTTAGAATTTTGGACCAAATTGCTCCAGTTATGGGATAATTAAACAACTCCAGCCCCAGGGAAGGCTCGGTTGGCTGGCAGCTTGACTGTACTAACAGATGAACTTGTTTTGCAAGCAACTGAGTAAACATTCTGTTAAATAGAATTAATTTGGTTTTTCACATTGTCCTTCCACTTTTTATTTACCAAATAATTCTCATCTCCACTTAAACATGGAGGACTGAGTCTACAAATATTAGCTATGGTTTAAATGATGCAAATAAGAAATTGAGGGGGGGGGAAAGCTATTTTTACTCCACTATTCCATGGCATTTGGAACATTGTTTGATTTTATAGGGACTATAGAAAAGACTCCTTAAAACTACACAACAATCAATTTACCTGATTTGTGTAATAAGTTCCCTTTATAGTTGTTTTATCAAGTTAAATGTGCACTTATCTAGTAATAAATTATACAGGAGAAGACAGTGAAGGAGTATTTCTCCTCTGATCATGAAAAGTTTGCACTGTTGGTATTAGTGATTAACAAGTTAATTTCAGTCCTACACATGCCTTAAAATAATCTTCATGAGAACATTCTTTCAATAAAATGATTCATTTATTTTATATAACAAACACATAGCACTTACTAAGTAGCATGCATTGTTCTAAGTGCTTTATTAACTCATTCATTCCCCAGATCACCACAGGATTAGGCTTTATCCCCAAAAGATAAAAAGGCAAGGACACAAAAGTGTCGCTGAGGTCACTAAGCTAATGTGTGGGTTTGAACTTAGGGAGGCAAGTCACATGACATAGCTCTGACCAGCTGTTGGTGCTTTCAATGCTGTCTTCTTCGAGTTCATTTCAGAACTGTACACTTTAGGGTTTTTTGACCAAATATAATTTCCTATAAGTCTACTTTCTCAGAGGGACTATAAATTGCTTACCTGTTTGGAAGTGATCTTTTCTTAGCACATAGAACGGACACTATATGAGCAGACTCAGTTTCGCTAAAAGATCGGCCTGAGGAGAGCAAGGCTAAAGTGGATTGAGCAGACGCTGGGCCTGTTTCCAGTTGGGCCCATCTCATAGTAGGAGCATCTCCTCTTGCTGGCCTTTGGCAAATAAGTGTCCTAGGAACACACACCATGTGATGTTCTGGAAATTTTCACAACATAGTGTAAACAGACTTGAGTAGAGTCAGGTTTTAAAAGATCTTTCAGATTGAGGTTGAGGTGTCCAGTCTAAATGGCAAGGGGAAGGGGACCCCAGAAGGTTGTGTTGAGAACTGGCAGGCATGCCTAAGGATTAGTTTGTGGACAGGTGCCGAATGCTTGGAGTAGGGCATGAGCACGGCTAGAGAGGCAAATGATACAAACCTGGGTAAGGAGGCCAGAGAGGGAGAACACGATAGAATGGTCTAAGGTGATGCCAGAGCTTCAAGCGCAGGAAAATAGAAGATTGTCATTTCACTACCATCACGAGAAGAAAAAGATCTTTTCTGGGATGAGGTGAGAGAAACAGGGAAGGTGGCACAAAGTTGGAAGAGAGAAGCTGTGAATGAGACTTTTGAACAACATAAAGTCTTATTTTGGTCATCATTTAGCATAATGAGGTTAAAACCGCTCATGCTTTGTAAAAGTAGAACTTTACATATTTTAAAATTTAGTTTTGTATTCAAGTTTAGTTGGTATATAATCTTATATTGGTTATATTATAAACAAATAATAATTAATAATTAACACTTGATTTACAATCAATAATAATTGATCTAGAGGAGTGCTTTTCTCTCTGCTTATTATAATATTACGTCATAATAATTAATTAATTTTACTAATTATTAATGCTTGATTATATTAATAATTAACATATTTCAGGTGTACAATATATTGATTGAACTTTATACCTTAGAATGTAATCACCCCACTAATTCTAGCAATCATCTGTCACTGTGTAAACTTATCACATTGCTATTTACTGGATTCCCTTTCACTGTTCCACCTGTCCCAACTCTCACCCCCTTCCTTCTGGTAACCATCCCTTCGGTCTCTGATTCTAAGAGTATGCTTTTGTTTGGAGAAACAACTTATTTAAGATGTATAATTTGTGGGGGGGGGACCTATGTCAGCATGAAACTATGAAGAGAAAATTTGTACCAATACTTATAACCAGCCCTGCTCTGTGAGGTAATCAATCTAAATTGGTATCCCTGTCACTTTTTCATGAAGCCCATATGTTTTCCTTCATAGCACTTATTGTAATTTGTAATTATGCACTCATTTATGTGTTTACTTGTTAAATGTCTGTTTCCTCCACTAGACTGAAATCTTCCTGAAGCCATCAACATTATCTCAATTTACAATGTGTATCCAGTTGTTAACATAGTTTATGGTACAGATGAATAAATAAATGGTCCAGGTGTTTTGTCCTCACTACAGACAAAAACAAAACAAAACAAAACAAAAAAACACACACACAAAAAAACAAAAATCCAAAAACACAAAAAAATACCACACAACTGAGATAATACCTAGGGGATGCTATTCATTTTACTATGCTAAAAAATTAATAAAATACAATCTAAGTCTATAAAATTCCTGTTTTTTGTTAGATATCAAAGATTAGGAATAGTTGTAACTAGGTTAGCAGTGCATTGCCAAATTTAAACATTCCTCCTCCAAGTGGCTAAATTCTATTATCATTTCAACTGTTCAGATTCTTGGATCTAAAATATTTATGAATGCAGAAAGTTGTAACATAACATTACTAGTACAATGAGCAGCAAGAGTTATTTACTCTGGATCGGAGAGATTTACATTAAAGCTAATAGAAGCTAGCCTAACAGTGGGTGCTACAGAAAAGAAAAAGTTCTTTTTGAGATTTTAAAAAAAAAGTGTTCATAAAAGCTCAAATACTCCGAAGTATAGTACAGCACCCACTAATATTTTTCCACAGATGAAAGACCCAAATAAAGCAAGCTTTAAAAAAAGCAAAGTACAATAAAGGTCTGTGATCCAGAACACCTTCAATCACAGCCTCTTATTCTGCTCTGTCATCTAATTTCACCATTCTCCACTTCAGTGCCTTTGACCTTCGGAGAACAATAATGCCAATTACTTTTACAGTTATTTGCCCCATTGTGCCGATGTAATTGAGTTCACCTAAGGAACCTGTTTGATATTGTATTAATAATTGTTTGTGCAGGAGATATTTTTGCCGCACTAATAAGTCTTTGTAAATCTAATTGAGAAACTTAAGGGATGTTTGGTGCTATTAGCACAAAGCATCCTGAACTATACTGAAGGTCTCACTATTGTTTGAATTGTAAAAATATATTTATCTTCACATTTATTTAGAAATACAAGCACAAAGGACATTTGTACTTTATTATGCTCCTTTGCCTTGAGATGAAAGGAGAAATTCTCCCTACAGAAGTGTTCCTGCAGTTTGGCGTTAACAAGAGATCTATCAGTGTTTTCCTTTTGATGGTGAATAAAATATGCCTCAGCCATATTCACTGTTTTATACATCCTCAAAGTTAATATCACCCCAACATTTTCTTAAAATCTATTCAATATTAAGAGTGTACACAGCTTAAATTAGTCTCTACAAATCTCAAGCAAAAAGACCAAAAGTAGGAAATAATGTTCTTCAAAAGAATATCTCTCCTCCTTGCAACAAGTGTCCAAACTTTTTCAATTGCCAGACATAATAATTTTCAGAAATATCAACACAGTGCCCAATCTCCATGCAAAAAGATGGCCCATTTAAAAAATTCCCTCCAGGTAATATTCAACACAACAAAATGCCAATGCATAGACATTACTGTGGACAGTTTCAGTTTTTAACATCATTTTATTTTCCACTCAACGAAGATTTTTAAAGGTACCCCTTTAGGTTAAAAAACTCACACTACTGCCTAATTGGGCTGTTATGTTATAGCTGGAAAAGGCTTTCTCCAAATCGGGCCAACATCTGAATAACAACCACCAAGAAAGTTTTGTGTAATGACACTAGTGAGCCTCACAGATGAGAGTACCTCGGGGCAGTCTGTCTAATATCATCCACGTGTATCAGGTCCAAGCCTGAATGAACCTTCTGTGAAGGTGTGTGGACTGCAAGTGTGAGGAGGGCAGTGATTGAAGTATGAAAGTAGGTAGAATATCTTTGGTCAGTTATTGCCTGTCCACCTCTCCCATTTGAATTAGCCTTTCATCAGGCAGTCATTCATGACACACTTCCTGGATGATATACGTGATTTTTTTATCCATACTACTCCATCACTGTAAACTACTGTGTATATTTTAAGCAGTTCTATAATTTGGCCACGTTCTTCCTCTTCAACAGTGTCAGACACCTGCCATGGAATTCACTAATTGATCATCACCCACTACACATACTTAATTCATTTACTCCTAACTATTTTAAAATAGTGCACATTTTTCATTCCAACACCCCAATCTGAAATGTTTATATTTCTACCATTACTCAATACAAAGTCTATCAGCCCTTAAAGATAAGATCAAGCTCACTTTTACTTTTCCATGTCCAATTTCAGTCCATCCTGATTATTTTCATTATAATTTTAGTCATTACTTTATTATTTAATACTAGAGGCCCAATGCAGAGCTTCGTGCACCAGTGGGGTCCCTCAGCCTGGCCTGAGCCCTCTCGCAATCTGGGACCCCTTGGGGGATGTCGGAGAGCTGGTTTCGGCCCATTCCCCACAGGCCAGGCCGAGGGACCCTACCAGTGCACAAATCTGTGCACTGGGCCTGTAGCATGCATATAAAATCTTTGGTTAATCTCTTTCCTCCCACACTCCCTCTGAGCTCTGAGATTCATTAGTCTGTTCCATGTTTCCATGCCTTTGGTTTCCATTCCTGGGTTGATTGTCTGTCCCCTGGTGGTCAGTGCATGTCATAGCTACCAGCCAGTCGGCTGATCAGCCGGTAGTAGACAGGTCACTTAGGTCAGTGTGTATATATATATATATATATATATATATATATATATATATATATATAAATAAAATTGATTGGGGTGGTATTGGTCAACATGAACATATAGGTTTCAGGTGTGGGTTTCTATGTTACAAGATCTGTAGCCAGAGAGAAGGGGATTCATTCTAATTTTAGTCATTACTTTAAAATTGTACGTAAGAGTTTATTTATTGTTTCAAATCCATTGAGTAGTCAGTCAGTCATCTAAGTGAACTTTGAGTTGTCCCAGGTCAGAGCCCATGTTTCGTGCTTCCTGGTATCTGCAGTTTGGTTACTAGCAGTGCTGGGTATCCTATTGAAAGGGCAGGCTTTCTACTGAACTGATTTTCCCATGTGGCAGCTGACCAGGAAGTAGAAATCCCCCCAGGAAAGATGAGTGGACAGTAACTTTGTGCTGTCATTGCTAGGTAAGGAGAGTGGTGGAACCCCCATATCTGACTGCTGAAATATCCATGAATAACAACACTACCAAGCAGGTATTCCTATCTCCATTTCACAGAGGCCGAAAGGGAGTCTTAGAGTAATGAACTTGTTAAAGACCATTTATCAGTTAAGAGTAGTAAAACTTAAAAAAAAAAGCAAGTTTGGTCTGATGAGAAAGGTTTATACCACAGAACTCTAGGAAGATTTTGGCCTCTTAAAAGTATGTACTTATTAATTAAAACATTAATTATCTATCAAAATTACCCAAACATAATTTATTAGTTATATATTATTAAAAAACAATAATCATTCAATCAAGCTTTGTTGAGTGCCTAGGTATTGGAAAATATACAAGGGGTTAAAATATACAACTGTTATAATTAAGAATAAAAATTTGATGGAGAGTTATATAAAATATAATAAAGATAAAATATCTTTAATATCTAATTTAATAAAATATCCTATATAATAAGAGGCTTATATGAAAATAGACTGAATGATGGAACAATCGAACAACTGGTCACTATGACGTGCACTGACCACCAGGGGGCGTGTGCGGAACATGGTGGGTGTTGGCCGTGGTGGAATGGTGGAGCAGGTGAGTGGGGGCACTAGACCAAGGCAGGGCACCGGTCGCTGTCATAGGGGTGAGCCTTTGGTGGTTACTGAAAATTCTTTGCTCCCATGCGCGTGGTCCCGCCCAGCGCTCGCACCCGCTGCCTGTGCCGAAGCCGCTGCTCGCACCCACTGCCAGCGCCAGAGCCGCTGCTCGCACCCGTGGCTGGTAACCGGTGCCAGTCTGATCACTCAGTGCCATCACATCAGCTAATGCGAGCAGCCGCTGCCAGCCCTGATTGCCCCTGAGGGCTTCTCTACCTCCCCCTGCTCCTGAGGGGCGATTGGGGCAGCAGCAGCTACTCGCACCTGCTGCTGGAGCCAGCCCCAATTGCTCCACGCTGTCAGCGGGTGCAAGCGGGGCAGGGGCCATTAGTGTTGGGAGCAGCGGCAGCGGGAGTGGGGCTGCCAGCAGACAGGGGATAGGAGGCTGCAGTGGGAGGGGCCAGGTGGGGGCACGGAGGATGAGCCGAGACCCACCCCTGTGCCCACCGCAGCCTCAGGGCCCACAGTCCTTTCAAGGTGCACGAATTAGTGCACTGGGCCCCTAGTATGTATATACTAAGCCAAGTCAAATGTCAGCTGTAATAAAATTCTCAGCTTCACTAAAACAAGAAGAAAATAATGGTCTATAAGAATATAGTGACTAGGTTGTATATTTTCTGTGGTCTTTTGCAATTTTAATTGCATGACTCTTTAATTTTCTTTATATATTTATATATTTCTTTATAAATTTCTTTATATATGACCTACCTCACAATTAATTAGGAGCAAGTAAATCATTAAGATCTATGATTGGGCTTAGCCAGTGTTGCTGAAGGTTGAGCTTCGACCTATGAACCAGGAGGTCACAGTTAGATTCCTGGCCAGGTCACATGCCAAGGATACTGGCTGGATCTCTAGTGAGGGGTATGCAGGAGGCAGCCGATCAATGACTCTCATCATCAATGTTCCTATTTCTCTCTCCCTCTCCCTTCCTCTCTGAAATCAATAAAATATATTTTTTAAAAAGATCTATGATTGAAAGAAAAATGAAATAAACATATTATGTTTGTTCTTTTTTCTTTTATATACTCAGGATTTTTACAAAGTAGAATAACTAGATGCCATCAGGTTATATACAATTATCCTTTTTAACTTTGGGAATTTCTACTTTACTATGTGTTAGTTTAATAAAGAAAATGTATACAACATACACATATGCACATATGTGTACATTATAGCTGAGAACATGGCAAAACAATAAACAAGAACTATGTAGCGTGATGTGCCCATGTAATTTCAAGCAATTGATAATTTGTCAACAATAGTATTTGATAATTTTTAACAATTCTGATAAAGTAATAAATTCTAATTTTCAAGAAACCATACCATTTGGTACTCCAGTAGCTTGTTTTTGAAATATAATGATATTTTTTCTTTGCACCATGAGGAGAGAATAAACAAATAATTATTATTTTAATTTGTTTGTTAAAAGTGTACACTAATAAAGGGTTCTTTAAGATTATCCTCCAATTCTGATCTGGCTGGATGGCTTAGTTGATTGGAGCATTGTCCTGCACCCCAAAAGGTTGTGGTTTTGATTCCTGGTCAGAGAATAAATCTAGGTTATGGTTTCTATTCCCAGCTGGAGTGTACTAGTATATGGGAGGCAACTGATCGATGTTTCTCTTACATCCATGTTCCCCTCTCTCTCTTCTCTCACCCTTCATCTTTCTCTAAAAACATATTCTCTGGTGGGGATTTTTTTTAAAAAAGGAAAGATTATCCTTCCATTATAATTTCTAGTGACTCATCCTTCTGTCCCATAAAATATGATACAAACAGAATGCAGAGACTCATCTTTCAGCTAATGCATTGTTAAGAGACTTACTAACTTTGGATAAGAGCACATGGCCATGAGGACACAAGAAAATCTAAGCATTGCAGAAGCAACCACATAATTTGCTTTGATTTATTACATCTTCGGCAGGCAATGCTCCAAGCTTCCATGCATATATGGGCAATTGGGCCATCCGTGATGAAGTGCTGTTGACAGAAGTATGGCCCGTGGTAACATGATTGCTATAATAAGGAACCACAGTGAGGCAGACAGCTGTATCAATGGTTATTCTCTGCTTTGATATTTCAAAATGTCAATGCACCATCACAAACTGTCAGGGGGGAAAATTTAAAGATGTGGGAGAGGAAAGAGCACTGCTATCTGCAGTTCCTTAATCAAGTCATGGTTTGAGATGTCCCTAATCACAGGTGCATAATACATGCAGTTCTGCTACTTCTCTAAAAAAATGAGGAGTTCACCAAAAGCTGAATGCCAAGTTCATCAGGCTTAAAATCATCATTTATCTCGCCTCGTAAGACATTACAATTTAACCCTTCTAGGTCCATACTAAAATCTTCCAGACAATACATAAGAACTTAAAACTTTAATGTTGCTTCACATAACAACTTATATAATTTTATGTATTTATTTATTATTATTATTTTTAAATCCTTATTCGAGGAGTGAGGATATTTTTCCCATTGATTTTTAGAGGATGGAAGGGTGGAGAGAGAGAGAGAGAGGGAGAGGGAGAGAGAGAGGGAGAGGGAGAGGGAGAGGGAGAGGGAGAGGGAGAGGGAGAGGGAGAGGGAGAGGGAGAGGGGGAGGGAGAGGGAGAGGGAGAGGGGGAGGGGGAGGGGATAGGGCATGGGAGGGGGAGGGGAGGGGCAGAGAGAGAGAGGGAGAGGAAGAGAGAGAGATTGATGTGAGAGAGACACATTGACTGGTTGCCTCCTGCTTGTGCACTGACCAGGTCAGGGAACTGGACCTACAACCAAGGTATGTGGCCTTGACCAGGATTTAAACCTGTGACCCTTTGGTATGCAGGCCAACACTAACCACTGAGCAAAATCAGCCAGGTCAACAACTTACATTTTTAATAATAAAAACAACATTAGGAAAGCCACAAAAGTCTTAATTTTAGGCTAAATTCAGTAATTTTTTACCTGAACACAAAAAATAAGGAAATAATTAACTTCAGCTTGCCCATTCCACATTTTTTGTTCTATCTAATCTATAGGGAAAACAAGTATCTTAAAAGACGCAACTAACTATTCCAAGTAACTATGCCTTATTTGACTCATCCTTATTTTCTAGTCTTTTTATCTGTGATACAATTTATGAAATATTGAACTTTACCATATGTACTACTGACATCTGCAGTAATGACTTCAAATAAACAAATGATGTACTACTGACTATTTATAATATAGTCAGTATGTTTCATCTATCTTTTAATCCAGGAATTAGTCCACATGATACAATGTAGAATAAATTCTAAAAGAGAATTAAGAATAACATGCAGCCAAAATTACACAGTGTGTAGAAGATGAAATCTCTTCATCTGTGAGGTATCTTGCTCTTACATGTAAATAATATATAAATATATTCATAGATTAGGGTACTGGGCTATACCAACTACAAATGTGTATTTTTCTTAACAAGAGTTTTTCTAGCAAAAATGGAAAGAAGAATGCTACATGAGTAACTTAGTTCTGGCAGTTTGATGCAATGGTCAAACTAAGCCTGAAAATTCTGAGGCATGTTGTTGTATATGGAAATAGGAAGAAATCATTAAATATTGTTACATTCTATGACAAGAACTATGACTGTGCTGAAAATTCAATCGGGTTTCCTCTCCAGTCCAATAACAATAATTTTAATACATTCATAGCAAAAATACAACAACAACAACAACAACAAAAACTAGTGAACCATGGTATTGCATTCAACACAGAGAATGAGGCCAGACACTAAGTCTATGGTTTTAAAAAAAGTATCTTTAGTATATCTTTGTGTTTCAGCTGTTTTGTACTTAAGTAAAAGGACTATTTTTAAAAATGAAATAAAAGACTGTTCTTAAAAATGAAATAAAAATTCATATATATATACATACATATATATATGTGTGTGTATATATATACATATATGTATATGTGTATATACATATATACACACACACACACACACACACACACACACACACACACACACACATATATGTGCTTTTTTATAGTCTTACACACTAACTTACCCCAACAGCATTGCACTTGCTGCTAATGAAAGGAGAGCAGGCTGCACAAATCTCCTTAAGTCTCCTGTGGCAGGAAAACTATTACAGAAATGAATAGAAGGAAGTCTCTGGAGCTTTTCCCCTGCCTGCTTGTTTTACCAAAGGCAGTTAGGATCACACTGAGAGCTGTCAAAGCCGAATAAACCACTGGCAATTGGGTTTATACCCTTTGGGCAGCCAGGCTTTCATAGGGGATGATTTGACTTTGTCCAAGCACCAATATATTAGAAACAATATGAAAGCTCCCAGAGCCTGGCGCCTGCCTTATAACTGTAGACAAAGAGGCACTTTGCTGCTGCTGGTTTGCAAGAGAGGGTTTGTCAGAGGCAGTTCATTCAAGCAGCCTGAAATGGCATCAAACCCGGCCATCTAAGTACTGTTAATCTGCAGCTCTGCACATTGTATTTTTAAAGCCATTCAGCTGCAGGGTTGGAGAATCACTGGGTTTAGAGCATCTCTGACAGAGGCGAAATTTCTGAACTCCCATCTTTGACAAGAAAATGCTCATTAAAGTTGTATAGGGTGGTTGGGGGGGCGGGGGGAGGAATGGCTTCCAAGCTCCTTCTAGGAAATTATTTGAAAGTCAAATTCAGATTGTTATCTTATAATATCTTCTGAACACATTTCTGTATTTTCAGAATAAATTAGTAAGCTCATTGTAAACTAGAATTATAGAATATAGATATATAGATATATAGATGAAAGGTACTTTAGAAGTCAAGACCTTTATCTACATTTTACAGATGAATATACATGAGTTTTTCACATTTAGTTTTGGAAATCTCATTTATATAGGGAATATCACACATTCACTATCAATATGAGTAATTTAAAATTATTTTAAATTTACACATAGGTAGACTCATAGAAAATAGATATCACTAGAGGCCCAGTGAATGAAATTTGTGCACTGGGGGGGTGGGGGGGTTGTCCCTCCGCCCAGCCTGCACCCTCTCCAATCTTGGACCCCTCGGGAGATGTCTGATAGGGATCGGGCCTAAACCGGCAGTCGGACATCCCTCTCACAATTCGGGACTGCTGACTCCCAACCGCTCGCCTGCCTGCCTGACTGATTGCCCCTAACCACTTCTGCCTGCCAGCCTGATCAGCCCCTAACCACTCCCCTGCCAGCCTGATCGACGCATAACTGCTCCCCTGCCAGCCCGATTGCCCACAACTGCCCTCCCCTACAGGCCCGGCCACCCACAACTACCCTCCCCTGCTGGCCTGGTTGCCCCGCACTATCCTCCCCTGCTGGCCTGATTGCCCACAACTGCCCTCCCCTGCCAACCATCTTGTGGCAGCCTTCTTGTGACCACATGGGGGAGGCCATCTTGTGCAAGGTCAATTTGAATATTACCTCTTTATTATATAGGATAATGTGAAGATTTTTCAAACGCTGAATGCATACATTCACTGACTCTATATACAAATGTACATATATGTACATTAGAATACACAGAAAGAGAGTAGGGTGAAAAAAAAAGAAGAGAAGAGATTTTCCTATGTCAAGCAAGCACTGGCTGGGACATGAAAATGATATCTGACTTACAAGAGTTTATGACTATATTTCTATCCTTCAATATTGTCTGAACTTCAATAGAAATTTTATAAACTATACAGATATTCATATATATATATATATATATATATATATACATATATATATATATATATATATATATATATATATATAATGAATGTTTATGGTGAAATTCATGTTAGTTGTATGTTTTATGCATGGAAGAGCAAATATTTTAAGGCTGGTTCTTTTATTTGTTAGCTTCATGAACTTTGCCACCTCATTTAAAAACTTAATTTCAACTTCTGTATAACAGAAATCATAATATCTCATTAGAAGGCTGTCAAGATTAAATTATTTTGCTCATGTCAAAAAATATGATACGAAGGAGGTTGAACAAATGTTGGCTTTGCTAGATTCAGAATTTTACATGATGGGAAAAATTTATCTTAAAAAACACATTTTGTACTTCTATTAGAATATGCCTTTGCTCAATGGGCCCATACCTAATTGATGTAACATTTTAATCATACCCTTAACTAGAATTTTCATATTAACTTATATCACCAAATTGCTAAATGTTATGAAAATATCTTAAGAGATATTTAAGTATGTGCACTGATATATCAAGCTTATGACTTGGCACTATGTGTTTATCCCAGAAATATTAGTACCTTTGCTTCATTTCTTCTTTAAGCAATATACATTAATAAGGATAAATTTCACATTCTGCATTATACTGCTCAATTTCAGAGCTCTAAAAATTAACAACGAAGTTCACAATAATATGAATTTAAGCTGAACCCAGTAATCATCTCTTAATTTTACTTAATGCAGTGTGTACATTCACATGGCAAATTAGCTGATTTAGCTGACCTCTGCTTCATTCATGGATCAGTTCACCAAGTATATTTATATATTTCTCCAAAGTCATACGCCACTGAACCACAAAATTAGGATCTCTGCTTTTGAGAATGCATTGGTTCCTTGATTTTCCAACTTTTCTATTTTAACTTAACCATTTCCACCCTTCATTAAAAATAATTAGAAAAAGTGAATAAGGAAACAGTTTCTTAGTTATTTTATATTATTTATGTACATAAACAAGTTTTATATGTATCCAATGCTTTGCATTATGTATAAAGAAAACCAATATATAAATCAGTTTACAGTGTTACCTATCCCTATACAGGTATCCCAAAGTTGAAATTGCATTTTATTATATTCTAAATACCCAGAATCATTAAATAACTGTTTTAAAGATTTAATTATTCTCTCTTACATATATTTTAAATACAATTTCCTAAAAGATTATTTTTTAACTTACACTATATCAAGAATGATTCTCTAACATTGTAAAAAGTCTTCTATAAAATCAATTTTAAGAGGCCATGTAGTATTGCAATGGGCAGATTACCATGATTTTTTAAATAATCCTCTTGTCTTGAATATATGGATTAATGCCAATATGACCCTTCTGACAAAACATCAGTTTGAGCATTTTTGAAAAATATAATCTTTTTAAAAATATATATTTTTATTGATTTCAGAGATGAAGGGAGAGGAAGAGAAAGATAGAAACATCAATGTGAGAGAATCATTGATCAGCTGCCTCCTACATGCCCCGCATTGGGAATAGAGCCAGCCAGCCAGTCATGTGCCCTGACCTGGAATCGAACCAGGATCTCCTGGTTCATAGGTTGACACTCAACCAGGATCTCCTGGTTCATAGGTGGCCCTCCTCAGCCAGGCAAAATATAATCTCTTTATAAATATAATCTTTTTATAAATCTCTATGATTTATTTCTTAACATAAATATTTCAAATTGGAATTCTGGGGCCAAAGAATTTCAGCTTGCCCTTATGAAACTTAGTAATAATTCATATACTAATTGTGTATAAGAATGCCTAAATATTTTACATATAACTCAATGTGATTTTGGAATTTTCCTCGACCTCAGTTCTCATCCTTAATATTGAGGTAATGTGAGAACCTAACTCAGAAAGCGGTGGTGATGATTAAACAAAATAATTCAAATTAAGCTCCTAATTGAGAGTTTGGCACAAAGGACTCATTCAATATGTGATGCTTAATGTAAGTATAAATTACTGCTTTTTATTGTTAATTATAGAGAGACTGGGAGAGAGAGAAACATCAATTGGTTGCTTTCCTCAAGCTCCACCCGCTCTCCCCCCACCACACACACACATACACCCGGCCATCTAACCTGCAACCTAGGTATGTGCCCTGACTGGGAATGAAACCCATAATATTTTGGTGTATAGGACAACTCTCCAACCAACTGAACCACACCACCAGGGATGTATAAATTAATTCTTGAGGACAGGTATCAAAGTTTTGTTATACAATGGTATGTAATAAAACACACCTGATTTTATCTTTTATGATGCTTTCAAAGAAGGTCTGAAAGTAAGCATGCCCATTTACCTTGCATTTCCACAGATTAAACTGAATTCAAAGACAGAAGTTCAGACACTGAAGGTAGAAGTGTTAAGCACATGAAAAATTCTGATGATCGATGAGCTCATTTCTAAGACTTCCAGAGAGGTTCCCCATGGTGCCTTAAACACATTCTCTTCCTCTCCCCTTAGTGAACACATTCCGCAAGCACAAAATCAAAATTACAGGTGGCAGACTTCTTTATTTCCTAGCTTTATGCTCTTCATTGGGTTACAAACTACCACAATTATCAAACCTGAACACTCTACAATATTATCTCCTCCGCAGTCTGGATTTCCCTCTAGTGTCTCCTTACCCTCTTGTTTCTATAAAATGAAATGTGATAAAACATGTGTAAAGGTCATCTGGAAAACACATTTTTCAAATAGCAGCACTTACAAACTAGAATATGCCTTTTTTTTTCTTTTAAAGTCACATCAAGCTCAATGAATAACTATTTAGTTTTCAAGTGGCAGTAAAACATCTGGAAAGAAAGTGGAATTGACTGGCTCTTTGAGTTCCATTCTGATTTTTCCTGATATCATTATACTTTGACTTGTCTTTCATGACTCTATCCATTATGATATATCACACCTGAAATCCCCTGAATAACATAACTTTAGTAAGTTTAAGTAGTTACCGCCAAGCAAAAGTTTGTAAAATGTCTTACCAGGTGGCTAAAATATAATATTGGAAAAGCTTCGGTTATCAGTTACTATTTTCAAATTGTATAGCTTCCAGGAATATGACATTAACTCATATTTTTGGTTTGACATAAATCCTGTATTTTCTAAACATCTGAGGAATACAGAGCAGTTTTTGCACTGTCATTTAATTTTAGCCAATATATACCCAACCATTCATTATTCTAATGTTCATGAAACTAAAATGAATATGGGGGCTGAGAGAGCAATTTATTTAGGCTTACATAAAGATATCACTGCAATATTTGGAAATTAGAGAAAATTAGAACAACAGATTTCTAATTAGAATAGTAAACACACACACACATACACACACACACACACACAAATGAAAGCACATGTGGCCTGCAACAAAATACTGCCAAAGATTTGTTCAAAAATGGGCCCCTTTCCAACCTGTTTTGCTGAGCCATATTTATAATATCATAAACAAATATGAATTGGCTGCAAACGCAAAGCAAGGAGAGATGGGTATTTTAGATTATTTCTAATTCAATTCCTTAACATAAAAAGTCTGATTTGAGTTTAATTTATTTAATTACAGGATATGAGATACTGTCTCTACCTATTTAGAAGAGAAAGACATGAGATATGTCATCAAAAAGTATAATTTTGAGTCACAGTCTTCTCATTGTTTTGCTATGTAAATAAAACTCTGTGCCTCAGTTTCTTTGTTGTGACAAGGGTCTTATAAAAATAATGGCAACTTCAACGGCTGAATATTTAATTTTAACACATGTTTATGAGTGATGTTTGATATATAGTAGATGGAATTTATCTCTAAGTAATTCATCCCAATATTTTTCTTTACCTTCAAGTAACCACATAGGGATCAATTTGTTCAAGAGTGCAATTTTTGAAACATTCTCAAAAATGAAGATTTTTCACTTATTTGGTAGACTCACAGGGATCTAAGGAGCAAGTAGAATCGCTACTCAACTCCGAGGTTTCCAGACTTTTTTACTTTGTGGCACTTTTATGGTCTTAGAAATTTTTACACAATACTCCAGGTCAAAAGAAATATGTGATGACTGTTTATTAAACAGTTGGCTCCAAACAACTTAAATATTTATTTCTTAACAAGTTAGTAGTTCAATGATTAAATAATGTATACTAATATGAGTAAAAACTTATTTTTTATATTTTTATTGATTTTAGTGAGAGAGGGGGAGGGAGAGAGAGAGATAGAAACATCACTGATGAGAGAGGATCATTGGTTGGCTGCCTCCTGCACACCCCCACTAGAGATTGAACCTGCAACCCGGTCACGGGCCGACTTTCAAGCCACACTGGTTGGGCTAAAACACTATTTTTATTTCATTTTTTAAATCACCACAATTACTTACTAATGGGATGTGCATACCTGTTCAGCCTGACAGAATTTCTCATACATTGAAATAAGATTGTACAATTTCACCACCATTTCCTGATCTTCATTGACTTATTATTTTATCAGAACTACCAAAAACTAAGGTCTGTAAAAAATATAACATCATGAAAAATAATGTATATCATCTAATTTTGAAACTGTAAACAGCCTCAATCAAGTGATTTGTGAAGTATATGGTGTCTTAGAATAAAAAAAGTGGGATGTTAGAGAATAAAGCAAAGACAACCAGGTCTTGAGAGTGGGAAGCTACCAGGCCAGCCAACACAGATCAGTGGGGAGAAATCAGAGCATTCTGTTGAGAAGTGAAGGCAGGAATGTTAAGCCCTAGAAGGGGGAGGGCCTCCATTGAGCTTACCCTATCTAAGGACTGAAAGTCTGACAGGTTGTGCTGTGTTTGAAAAATTTAAAATATCTGCTGACCTCCCTATGAGTTTACTAAAGTTTTTTAGACTGCCGTCACATGTGGGAACCATACCATTAAACAATTGTGTGTGTTTTTCTCATGAAAATTTTACTGTCATCAACAAAGGTTTTGTGTCCTACTATAAGTGCAGTGTCATTGTGGAAAGCTATGACGAGGTCTTTTCTGAAATAAAGGAAACCAATTAGATGAAATACTTCTTTCTTCCCATAACATGCAGCACAATCACACAAATTTGGATGCACTGCTATTGGTGACTGGTTTCTTATCCTTCCTTCTGGCCCTGTTCTCAATCTAGCTGTGGGTAGGGTATAGTAGGGATGTGGCAGCCAAAGTTCCTGATTTCTTTTGGGAGATAGGACATGAAAGGGAGAACAAGGCTGGATGGAAAAT
The DNA here is from genome assembly GCF_951640355.1 of Cnephaeus nilssonii. Lineage (NCBI taxonomy): Eukaryota > Metazoa > Chordata > Mammalia > Chiroptera > Vespertilionidae > Cnephaeus > Cnephaeus nilssonii. The sequence goes on along the minus strand of NC_137088.1, from coordinate 20,072,845 downwards.
GTAGGTAACTCCTTCCCAAGAACTGGAGAGGGGGAGGGGGAGCCCTCTCATCTCCAATATTCTCCTATATTCACCACCCCGAGTCTGTTCAATATGTATCAATTAAATAGGTGATTCCTTAAGGCCATGATAGTCTCCAGGAAGCCTTGGCTAACCACTGGACCCAGAATCACCTCTATGCCTACTTAAGCTAGGGCAAGCAAATGCCAGGAAGTGGTATAAAACCAAATAAGAACTTGGATTTATCTAAACTTTTCCATCTATTCCCTAATTCCTAACCAGCTAGGTGAATAGGCTCATCCTGGCCATTTTATGAACACACATTTTATAGAACTGAATATGTTGGATCCGCTAACGGAGTTATGGTAGTAGGAGGGTTAACTTTACCATGTAGTAGATAACTACTGGGAGTCAGTTCTGGACTGGCACACGCTGAGTGCTCCAGGAGTGAGACAGATAAGTTACTCTTCCATAATCCAGAGAAGAGACCCTACATGCAGGTTTCTCACAAGTAGATAAGAACCTGAGTTTATTCATCCAGGGTCTTAGCCATGAGCCAGATCCTGTCCCCAGCTCCAATATGGCACCAAAGATGAGGCATCCAAACTTCTGCTAATAGGGGCAGAATGCAGAGAACTCAGGAATCCTGGTGGAATCTTCCAGTCATCAGAAGACAAGTCTCCACTAGGAGTCGGAAGTGCAGCCTACTGCTCTAAAATATAATTGAAATTCTTTGCAGGTATAGTTTTTTTTCAATATTTATTTTATAACCAGTTATCTTATTGAATTTGTGATGTTCATCAATAGTGCTTTGGTTATAACATTATTGTCAAATAAAAGGTATAAATATTACAAAAAAGAAACACAAATTTAAAGAAGATGGTGTTAAGTGACAGTAAACTAAAGAATGCCTGAAGTCAGCATGTCTTTTGAAATACTGGGGCACAAATAGAAAAAAATATACTCAAGAAAAAATACTCCACAATGAGGCCTAAATGTTTCTGAATATGCGGAACAATATTTATTAAAAGACCTTACTCTTTCAGACCCATTGATCTTTTATGAGCTGCTATAATATTTTTCTTGAGCCCTAGCAATCTGCTAACTATTTAACTATGCCTATAAAATATTCCCAACATTCACTTTAATTTATCTATGATAAACAGGCACTAATAAAGGACTGTATCATTAAAATAAATGGGATACTTCATCACCTCCTTTAAACAGTTTCTGCCACCCCTCGTATTATCAGAACAGCTGACAAGTTGCAAAATTAAATGAGTTGAGTCTTATCTCTATTTGTAGTCTGCCCACCATCTGGCAGGTTACCAAAGTCTTGATGTCTGTGTTTTGGCCTGTTTGTTACTTGCTTTCATTTCAACTGATAAGAAAAAATAAATAAAGTTAAAGTGTCTAATATTTTTTATCAGAAACATTAATACTAATTGATTTCCTCATTCAAATTAAGTTTCAATGGTTCAAGTTTGACTTTGTGGTTGTAACTAGTCAGTGCTAGGACATAAATTCAAATGTTGGGTGCAGAAATATAAAAAGTAATCAATAAATAAAGAGGTTTTGAGGAATGCCACTTGTCTTACATTATTATTACTATTCTGTTGTGTGTTGTTTTTTTTTAATGTTTTTATTGAGTTTGAGAGAGAGAGGAAGGGAGAAGGATAGAATGACGAGAGAGAAATATCAACTGACCACCTCCTACATGTCCCCTACTGGGGATAAAGCCCACACATTGGGCATGTGCCCTAACTGGGAATTGAACCAGTGACTTCTTGTTGCATAAGTCGATGCTCAACCACTGAGCAACACTGGCCAGACACTATTGTGTTGTTTTAATGAAAACAACAGAGCACTATTAATAGAATTTATGTCCTGTTGTATTGCACATTTTTTAATGTAATGAAATGTAGTTTAGTGAAAAATTAACCTGTTTTATAAATGGCCATGCTGACAAAAAAATTCTATATTTATATGACAGTTAGTGAAAGGCAAATATAAAATGTATTTCTATGATTGCATCATTTTTAAATTGGCACATGTTACCAGAAATATATTTAAGAGTATAATGCTAGAAGGGTTTTCATTAAAGTCAGGAATAGTCTAAATTTTCTCTCTATCAGCAATATCATTTAAAATTATTCTGAAATTTCTAGACAGTGTACATTATTGTCAATTTATTTAATTTCTCAGTAATTAATTGATTGGGGGAGGAAAACTGCTTGAATATTTTATAAAGTTAAAAGTTTTAATTTTTACCATAAGAAGTAGTATGGATTCTGCCCAATCCTATCACTTGGGGTTTGTTTTACAAATGCGATGTTCTCGGTCACTTTCAAATTCATATGTAACTTTTAGTATTATAGTAATAAAAAGGAGATGGAGGCAACTTTAAACATGATAAAGTTTCTGTGGGAGAAGGAGGGGAAGGATCGATCTTCTATAGTGATCTAATTATAAACATTTCAAAGGGAGACAACAACTAAAATGTTGCCCTGGGAAAACAAAATACTTTCCATTTTCTTTAGCTTTTCGATAATTGGGAGAAAGTCTCTGGCCAACAGAGTGACATCCTTAAACCAATTAATATGTCAGAGAAACCTGTTCACAGTGATGGATGAACCTGCTGCTCCTGGATACACATGTGCAATGGGAAAGAGGGGTGCACGATTCTGGTAATTTGAGGAAGTGTCATGCTAAGCATGATCTCTCCAAGGAGTTATGCAATGAGCCTGCTCTCAGAAAGAGGAATGCACAGCCTCAGGGGCCAATGTCAGACCTTCAGTGGAGACACACCTCAAGCCGAAAGTTCTCTACCATTGTTTTCTCCTGTGATCTGTAGTCCCTCCTCAATAGGTAATCCAATTTAACCTTGACCTGATGTTTATCTCTGGATAGCCTCTATCCTTAGCCTTAGTACTCAAATTGCGTCTTGCATTAAGGTTGTCCTTTCCTTGCAAGTAACCTAATTCAGTAATTGCAGTACCCAATTACACTCTTCCCTTAAAATTCCACGTCTATGTCACAACTTTGATCTGGTTATGATTCCGTGACAAGTCCGTTGCTTCTTGGTTTTAAAGCCTCAGGTCTTTTCCCATTACTGATCTTTATAAATCTTCCTACCTTATGAACAAAGACATCCTTAGGGGTTATCGTTGTTCTCATCCATGTCTGCAAGAGGAAGACATTCAGAGGAAAAAGCTCTCTGTTGCAATTTCCTGAACAGTTTTAAAACTAAAAGTATGCTCTTTGCTATCTTCAAAAACTCGCATGGCACAAGCCTGCCCAGGTCCCAGAGGATATGCATAAGACATTGCTGGACAGTGTGATGTGTGTTGGGGGATTACTGCAGGCTTTGTCTCCATCCGCCTGCCTCTGACTATCACCATCTGGCTACCCCTAGTTTCTATCCCATTTCCTCTCCATGGATTTTCCCTCATGGCTTAGAAGCTGATAATGCATTTCAGTTTGCATGCCCATCAGTTTGCTTTGGCTTCTCCCCCTTCAATTCTTCATTTTGTAGCCCATAGGACCTCCTCTCACCATCACTCCACTGATAAAACTTCCCAGCAGTAAACACACTAGTTCCATTCAGTGTATTTACTGAAAATTTTGGGATGCAAGTAGCACCTGATGAGACAGTTCTATTTAAATCAGCACTCTGATTCTCATGATGACCCAAGTGCTATTGCACACATGCATACTCACACATATTAAAGAGAAGGAGGCGATGGGAATAATGTCACTATGGAGGTATCCTCTGTTAAATAACTGTTCATTTATTGGCATGAACATGCACAGGCTTACCTCTCTCTTCCCTGAAAATCCTTGTCCTTAGTGGTTTTCAAAAATAAAGCAACTAAGCCTTGTAGGTCATACTGCATCTTCTCTACTTAAGATTATTGCCTTGTGTAAATGATAAGCAATATTATTTTGTTGGAGGATCACAAGAAGACCTACATTTTGTAGTAGGGAATTAGATAGTGATAATAGAGGCCAGGAACATGGTCTTTCCTCTCAGACAGACCAGAGCTCAAGCTATATTCCTTTCCAGTTGCAGGAGCTTGTGTAAGTTTTGTATCTTAAAACCTCAGTATTTTCATCTCTAAAATGAGAATAATAACAAAAAAGATAAAACAAATAAAATGGGAATAACAACGCTTCTCCACAGCATTGAGACATAGAGATAGAGATAGAGATAAAGATAGAGATAGAGATAGAAAGAGAGAGATGTCTTATCATGGTACATTATGATATCTCAGGACATTGAAGAGATAATCTTATGGTTTATGTTTGTTCCCCTAATAGAAAATGTAAAACAATGTTACATTTACCTTCAATGGTTTATATTCTTTAGTTTATTATAATAAAAAATACCGGCACATTGCTTTATTAGGGGACAAAGATTATATGTAAACATCAATGGTTTATATCTAGCTAATTTTCTGATTGCTAAACCCCAAGCCATCCCTCTCCGGCTTAATATTTTATTTGGATTTTTAATACAATTGTAAAACTTTCTGCAATAGTTTGGAAAAATAGTTCATCTAGTTAGTGATTATATAATTTGGCAGCAGAATCTACTTTTACCCTAGGATTGTGTTACAGGTGAAAAGATAAAGATAGGGATAGAGATAGAAAGAGAATAAGTGAGACAATATTTACAGAGTGAGAATAAGTGAGACAATATTTACAGAGTGCCACCTGTATAAATTTATTATATCAGTAATAAATGGTAGCTCTTATTTTATTGCTATTATTATTGTTACCGACAAGAAGATGTATACCTAATTTTAAAAATGCTCTTAGTCAATGAAAATGAACATTTTCACCTGTAACACAATCCTAGGGTAAAAGTAGATTCTGCTGCCACATTATATAATCACTAACTAGATAAACTATTTTTCCAAACTATTACAGAAAGTTTTACAATTGTATTAAAAATCCAAATAAAATATTAAGCCGGAGAGGGATGGCTTGGGGTTTAGCAATCAGAAAATTAGCTAAATATAAACCATTGATGTTTACATATAATCTTTGTCCCCTAATAAAGCAATGTGCCGGTATTTTTTATTACAATAAACTAAAGAATATAAACCATTGAAGGTAAATGTAACATTGTTTTACATTTTCTATTAGGGGAACAAATACAAACCATAAGATTCTCTCTTCAATGTCCTGAGATATTATAATGCACCATGATAAGATATCATAATGCACCATGGTATCTCTCTTTCTATCTCTATCTCTATCTTTATCTCTATCTCTATGTCTATGTCTATCTCTGTCTCTGTTTTGAATCAATAAAAATAAATTTCAAAAAATTAAAATAGAATATGAAGATATTTGACCAAGAGAGATGTGGCTCTCAGTCATAGTCCTACAACTTAACTGCATGTGTAACTTGGTGTTTAGTAGACTCCAATCTTACGTTTCCTTATCTGCAAAATGGACTGAAGGATAGTTAGATTTCAAAGTTGGATCCAGGGTTCAAAATGAAGTAATATGCATAAAGTGCATGTCACATATAAGCACTCATTCAAAGATCAGTTATTGAGCCCCTATTATCAATCAATTCCTAATGACGAGGAAACACAAGCACATAAAACAGATATATTTCCTAGATTTGTTCTACCAGGGTATACAAATAGTAACTGAGCAAACAAATAACATTTTAAAAACATAATGTCAAAAATACAAATTTAGGACCATTCTCCAGAGTAACTACTATACAGAATGGCATGCATTACTCAAGAAAAGAAAAAAATAAAGACATGCTTGAGAACAGTTTCACCGTAAAAGTCTAAAAAACCTGAAAACTAAATGCAGTGTGTGATCCCAGATGGGATTCTGGACAGGGAATCAGTGGCCACAGAGGACATTATTGGAACAATTGGCAAATGTGAATATGTGCTGTGGATTTGGTAATATTATAGCAATGTTAAATTTCCTGACTTGGATAATTGTTCTGCGTTTAGAGGATATGCTTGCTCTTAGAAAGACACAATGACATATTTAGGGGAAAGGAGCAAAATGCTTCCAAAACAATTAAAAAGCTCATCAATACGGCAGAAGAAAGAGAGGGAGGATACAAAGAGGAGATACAGCTGTAAAGCAAATGAGCAAAATGTGAATAACTAGTGAATTTTGGTAAATTCTATATGAAAACTCTACCATTCTTGAAAATTTTTTGTAGGTTTAAAAATTATCTATACTAATAAAAGGGTAATATGCTAATTAGACTAGACATCTTCTGGACATCCTTCCTGACAAAGCCGGGCCGGGTGAAGCCACCTGTGGTCCTGGGCACCTGTGGCTGTAGCCAGCCTGGGAGAAGCCGCCTGCAGTCCTGGGTGCCTGTGGATGGTCCGAGCTGAGCCACCGGGGGTCCCAGTTGCCTGCGGCTGGCCAGAGAGAGGGAAGCCTGGGTCCCAGGTGGTTAGGGGTGATCAGGCCAGCAGGGGAGCAGTTAGGAATGATCAGGCTGGCAGGGGAGCAGTTAGGGGCGATTAGGCCAGCAGGCAGAGTGGTTAGGGGCAATCAGGCAGGCAGGGAGAGTGGTTAGGGGTGATCAGGCAGGCAGGCAGGGAGCGGTTAGGAGCCAGTGGTCCTGGATCGTGAGAGGGATGTCCGACTGTCGGTTCAGTCATGATCCCTGTGGGATCCGGGCCTAAACCGGCAGTCGGACATCCCTCCAGGGGTCCCAGATTGGAGAGGGTGAAGGCCAGGCTGAGGGACACCCCTCCCCCCCGCATGCATGAATTTCATGCACCAGGCCTCTAGTATAAATATAAAAAGGTCCTTTGTTTGAGGGAAGGTAGAGAGTTCTTCAACAAGTATCATTTCCTTTTTCCTTTCTTTTGGAACATGCCTTTCTGGGGTAACATTTGCTCATCTTATTTTTAATTTCAGCAGTAGAAACAAAGGCTCACACTTTTGTAAGCCCTTCAGATTGAGTAGTACAGGCCTACCTCAATGGATTTGACAAAATCAATCATTTATTGTACAGGATTTTAGGTAGAATTATGTTACTGGCATGAACGAGTTGAAAAAACATCCCTTAACACCCAGCATAGCTTCTCAAGCTGGCATATTATTTGGAAAATAAACTCAATAGGTAGCAAATATAAAAACATATTGACATTTCAAGGCTAAAAAACTGACCTCACCTTTGTTTCCCATAATAAGTAGGATAAATGAAGAACTTTAGGTTAGCAAAGATGCATCTGTGGATTTCAGTTTAATTACTGTAGCATTTCTTGGACTGGATCAAGGTTATATCATGTAGCAGAGGCTCTGTGATAAGAACTGTCATTATATTCATTTTCCGATTATTCTAATTAATAGTGTCACACATATCAACGACCAGATTTTACTTCCAACGTTTAGAATAAATGTACATGCACATATATGTTAATGTATCAGTTTGTGTGTGTGTTTTAGAGTAGACAGCCTTGGATATAAAAGAATGCATTTAGATGAGTGAAAATTACTACAGTAGGATACAAATAAGGTCACACAATTGTGAAAAGTACTGTATATCATATGTTTTACAAAAAAATTTTACCTTTAACCTGTGAAAAGTGGATACTTGTGAAAATACAGAATCTAGAAGGACTGCAGTGGTTGTAATTTAAAGGCAATTTATTTCTCCCAAATTTACTGCCTTAAAAACTGGCAATGGCTTAATCTGATTGCCACTTGAGTATTCATTCTAAAACAAAGAATACATAAAAACTGAACCCAGAAACTTGCACTTTTAGTTATGATGGAGTATCTTATAGCGGATCTAAAATCCTGCTAAGAATAAAACATATCACAATAAAATTTTAAACAATGGATTTGAAAGCATGAGAGAGAGCTGCTGAGGCAGCCAGTTGTGAAGGGCCAGATCCCGGAGAGAGGGAAATCTTATTTAGGTAAGTACTAGTAAGCTTATTTTCCGCACATTGGTTTCTCCCTGGGACATTTACTGATTCTTGATGTATCCCAGGATGTGACTAAGCTGGGTAGAGAAGCTGCCAAGAGCCTTAAAACACAAAAGAACTTTTGATGTTTTCACAGGGTTGGGGAAACAAACATTAGAGCTCTGGTATAACATTGCATTCAGAACTTGATTGACCAAAATTGCAATGATGAATGAAGGTTGCAGAAGTGAGAATGGCACTCAAGACCTGTCATCCCATCAAGGCATTATCTGATTAAGCTACAAATAAAAATATGCAAAGGAGCCAAGCAGACAGTGTGAAATGAAGCCAAATATGACTCAAGAGGCATGTGGGGACTTTAGCATTGCCACAGTGCTAGGTAAACTAAAATTGCACTTGAAGACCTCCAAGGAGGAGTGGCATGAGGAAACACTCCAGGCTCTAACTGAGACCTGGAGGGACATTCATAAGTGTGGGAGTAAACCAAAGGTAGACTAAACCTTGCCAAGATTGCAAAGAAGCATCAAGTTAGTTCAAGATGTGATTGGATTTAGGTGACATATCTCTTTTTGGCCAGCCAAAATGTAGGGAAAAATCATCAATAAAATTTTTCATATTTAGGATTGGTACTGAAACCAAAATTGTTTGGAATGTTGAGAAATAGGACCAGAAGACAAAACAGCTTGTTGAATAGACAGATGGGTTAACAATTTGCCTGTTCTGAACAAATAGATGATCAGGTAAAGAATTTTAAGAGAAAATGAGAAAAGAATAAAATGGAAGGTTGTGAATTGAAAAATACAATAATTGAAATTATAACATGACAGATGGGACACAGCTAAAGAGAGGATGAGTGAAATGGAAGCTAGATCAATTCAAAATATTTAGGCTGCAACACAGAGAGCCCAACAGATGAAAAGTGCAGAGAAGATCATAAGAGATGTAATATATGCAACAGATAAGCACAAAACACATACTATATTATTCATGTTGTGTTAGTTATAATAGTCCTAACCTGTCTATTGATAGTAGAATGGATAACTACATTTTGGTATGTTTATATAATGAAAAACTAACATTGAGAAATCATGTACCATTGATACTTACGAAACATTAATGAATTATTCAAATATAATATTGCACAAAAGAAGCCATATATAAAAGAGTGTATGCTGTAATAGTGCCATTTATATACAACTCAAAAATTGGTAGAATCAATCTATTATTATTAGAGATGAATTAATGACTGAGCTACTGGGGGTGCTGTTAATATTCTACTCAAAGGCGGTTCCAGAAGTATATCTGCCTTGTGAAAATCCTTTGAATTGTAAACTTATGATTTGTGTGATTTGATGTATATATGCTAAACTTTAATTTAAAAAGATTTTAAACATTTAAAGTTTATGTTAAAGTTGAAATTAAAGTTTTGTGGATAATATCTGTCACTTTCATTCTCCCACAGCTAATAAAATCCCTTTGGGCATTGATTGGTTTTGGTTTTCAAGAAATGTGAAGAATTAATCAGGTTAGAAAATGTCAAAAAAAAAAAAAAAGTAATAGGAGGTTGAGTGGAGGGATGTGTGTATACCTGAAAGGTTCTCAATAGCCTCGTATAGCCTTAAGGAATGAGCAGAATGGAGACTGCTTAAGAACAAGCCAATGGTCCCACCAATAATTTCCTCCTCCAGTAATTTGGCAGAGACGGGGACACTTGATGTGGTCAAATATCATAAAATACCAGATATTAACAATAACACTATTATAGAATTTATAAAAAACTAGAGGCTCGTTGCATGAAGATTCATGCAATAGGCCTTCCTTCCCCTGGCTGCTGGCACTGGTTTTCCTCCGGCACCCGGGACCCAGGCCTTCGCTCCGGCCGCAGTGGAGAAGCCAAGCCTCTTCAGTCTTCAGTCGTCTTCAGTCTTCAGTCTTCAGTCTTCAGTTGGGCTGGAGCCTTCAGTCTTTTCTCCGCGCCTGCATATACAAATTAACCTGCCATCTTTGTGGGTTAATTTGCATACTCACTCCTAATTGGCTGGTGGGCATTGCAGAGGTATGGTCAATTTGCATATTTCTCTTTTATTAGTGTAGATAATAAAGTATTTCCAATCTTTTTTTTTTTTCTAGATAAAGGCAAACTATTCTGTTTTCCTCTGTGGTTTTTTTGTTTGCTTATTTGTTTTTAGTATTTCCAGAGGTAAAATGTCCCAAACATTTGGAAGCGCTTCCACAGCTTTATACTTTCATGATTAGGATCTCTTGTTTCTAGACTCTGAGCTCCTTGAGAGCAAGGTCTGTGTGTTAGTTGTGTATCTATAGTCCCTAATAAAGCAACTATCAAAGAATAAATACTAAACAAATGTGCGCTGCCTGTTACTAGCACCATCTACAGTAAATCCAGGATTTAAATTAGGACTAATATGGTAGTATTTTAGATATGGTAAATGTTTTGCTTTTGCATCTTTATTTTTCCCCCTGGAAAGAAAGAGAAAAATAACCCAGGAACTATGCCATCTTTGGCAAACATCAATTAGAATGTGTTTGTCCTGGTGTAACTTAAGCTCTTGCTAAATTTTCTCTAAGATTCAAGGTTTTGACTGTGATCTCACACATGTTTATGATCAGATTTGGCCTTTGTCTCCAGACCAGACTGGATATTAGTAAAAATTTCCATATAATTTTTTATCTGATTACTCTTTGTGAGTACAAGGCATTTCCATTAATTATGTCTCTAGATGGCTCCTGCAATTGTAATCAGTAAGAACTTCACAAATTGGTGAATTGACACTTTAAAAGCCTTCCTGGTGAGTGAGGCTAGATGGCATGTGAAAGCTGTATTGAGGGGTTCAGTATTGCCACAAACGGTTCCTGCATAGCTGACCTCAATGTTATAAAAATATTCACAAATCTACTCTAAAAGACTACAAAATCTATGGAAAACCAAGAGGCATTTGCTTCATGGTAATATCAAAATCAGAACTTTAGGTTTAAATGTTTTGCTCTAGATACAGCTTCCAAGAATCCAGGCTCACCAGTTTCAATACTCTATCACTGAATTTGATGATATGGAGAACAACAGAAAATAACTGTGACTATCTATTTTTTCAATGCTCACTTTGACCAAATGATACATGGCTGATGATTCATTTGCCTGGAGCATCTTCTGAGCTAGGTCAAAACAAAACAGTACGAAAAAAAGGCACAAAAGGTATTTTGTCACTTCCCAGTATAACTTCACCAAACAGAAAAACAACAACAACAAAATTCTGTGCTCTGATATTATGTACATTTAATTCCACACATCACTATTAATCATCATCATATATTTTTGCTGTTAAATATAACCTAAGAGGCAATCCTACTGTAGAGGTACAGAACACTGAGGTCTAAATATTGAGCCTCTTACCCAAGACTTGACAGTTAATTAGTAACTTAAGCTGAACTATGACTTAGTTACCCTAGCCAACAATGAGGAGGCTTTCACCTACCAAACTGTTGGGGCAGCTCTATTTAAACTGTGTGATTTTAAGGTCGATAATAAATAGGGAAAGAATAAAACTCTTGCCCATTCCAGTAGAACATTACTCTATAACCTGGAATGTTCAATGATAATTGTCTCTTAGATTCCTAAAACAATGACTACTTTTCAGATGCTCCTTCTCAACAGAAATATTGAGAAAAAAGAAAGAGAGAAGAATAAAGTCTTTGCAGGAGCATTCAAGATAAAGAGCAGGTAAGTATTCAGGGAAAGAAAACACCAGGGTAGAAAACTATGTGCCAAGCCTTAGGCTAACTGGTACTTGTGTTGAAAATATTGTCTGATGATCAACTGCTACTGAGGTCTTTACGTGCGTCCACAGACTCTCTAATAACCTCTCTTCAAATGGCAGAACCTAATTTGTCTCTCCTTGATTTTGGGCTGGACTTGGTGACTCACTCCTAATGAATAAAATATGATAGAGATGATGGTGCCTGACTTACAAGATGAGGTCAGAGAAAGCATTGCGACTTTTCTTTCTTAGATCTCTCGTTCTAGTTTGAACCTGGTGCCATATTATAGAGACACTAAAGCAGCCTTTGAGAGAGGCCCTTGTGAAAAGGAACTCAGGCCTCCTGTCAACAACTGACACTAACTTGCCAGACATGCCACTGAGCCATCTTGGAAATGAGCCTAACAGTCCCAGTCAAGCCTTCAGGTAATTGCAACTGGTATCCTGACTGTAAACTCATGAGAGACTTTGAACGAGAACCACTCAACTAAGACATGCTTGAATTATTGACTCATAGCAACTGTTACATAATAAATGGTTACTGTATTAAACCACTAAATTTGGAAGTATTTTTTAAAAATATGTTTTTATTGATTTTAGAGAGGAAGGGAGAGGGAGAGAGAGAAACATCAGTGATGAGAATTATTGATTGGCTGCCTCCTGCATGCCCCCTACTGGGGATCAAGCCCACATGTGCCCTGACTGGGAATCAAACCAGTAACGCATGGATTGGCGCATGGATTGGTGCTCAACTACTGAGCAACTCTGGACAGGCTGAGAGTAATTCTTTACAAAGCAATTGATAACTAAAAGTGCTATATATGTTGAAGGGAAGAGCAGTAACACAGAACTTATAAACCATAACTATTATTAGGATGAATCTAGCTCACAAATCAGCCATTCCTTATGACTTAACCTATTGTACAGGAGCCCTATTAAATGGATTCATTCCGATTTTTCAACTGTACTTTGGTCTTCCAAGATGCTTTTGTTCAATATGTTTGTCATTTTCCAAGTTACAATCACATGGAAATACAGAACACTGACACAGTGTTCTGATGCAACTGTTGGAAACCTATTATTTGTGGATTACCTCTTGGTTTAGACATGTAAAGGATAATTATTAGCAAATGATGACCATCCTCTTTTTCAAAAGTTATTTAGTATTTTAGACTTGGAACAAAAATTTGAATAAAAAATGATATGAGCTTTGACTATCTTACACAATCATAAGTACAAGAAGCTATTTTTTTTCTGATGCTTAGAAGTATTGGGTGGCATCATGTTTTCTGTTTTAAAACAAAACAAACAAACAAACAAAACACCCAAACTATACAGTAATTACTTTTGAGTGCTCTTCTCATTTTAATTACATTAAGATTTCTCAGCCAGCCCAAACACAAAATTAACCTTTTGATAACTTACCATCCTGTTTGGCACAACCTTTGCCACTTATGCATTTTGATTGACAGGATTATGTCAAGCTGATGAATGAGAATTTATTTCTGCTTCTAATCTCCCTGGAGCTTTCATGTGTGTTTGATTTAATGCAAAGTTTCACGTGTAACCTTTTCAGCACCAGATCACAACAATTTTTTACTTATCTTTGTCATTTTCAGCTTTAACTGCACACAAATCTTAAATTTGTTATCAAAAATTGGTACATTTTATCCTGACCCCAAAGGCAAGATTCTGCTATTATTTTAAAAGGCTTTTATCAATTACCCTTCTTAAGAATTTGTGGGGATGTGTCACATATAAATAACTATTATGGGATTGCCGAGATAAAATTTTTGACTTGCTAATGAAATTATTCCATCACAGTAGGGATCTATTGGCAGGGGAACAAATGTACTCATAGCTAATCTAGCAAAGGTCTTATTTTCCCCCCTTCTTTTCTTTTTATAGAGCTCAGCCTAGCTCTACATCCTCTATAGAGAATGATTATGAGCTGAAACACCTTTTGCTAACCAGTAGAGGAAATTCTGAGCTTCTTAAACTATTGAAAACGGTATGGCTTGGACTTTCTTTGAAAACAGAATACTACTGCAAAAGACAAACCTTCTGGTGATAGCTCAAATTTAATAGGTTGTTGCTAGTAAATGTATTTTTAAAAATAAACAATGTGCGATCTGATGGCAGTATCAATAGTGCATGTACCGAGAACGAGAATGCTATCTTAAACCTGCTAATTTGCCGTGGCTTTTATGGAGGTATAATTTTCCATTTACAATGCAAAACTCCCTGTACAAAAGCACTTGAATAATTATGAAAATGTAAGTAATCCTTTGCAAAAAGTAATTATGGTGAGGGAGACTATTCTTTGCACTCAGTATTTTATGCATGTGTCTGATTGCGTAAGCATGCTAATTAAAATGTTGCAAGACATACTGAAATGCTGGCATTCAAGATGGAACGCAGATATACTCCTGGCAAAGAGAGTTTCGCGTATCTAAGGAATTTTTCAGTTGTAGTGATAATAAGCTATTCAGGAAAGCAAACTGGAAACAAGAGCCAAAATCGTAAGATCTGTAGCCGCTACTTTGAAGATCTGTTGATGCTCCCACAGAGCCGGGAATTTTCTAAGTATAAAGTGGGACCAAGACCACATTTACTTAGTTAGCAAACATTTGGGGCAACAGGGGACAAAACGGTCGTATCTGTGCAGCTGAAGTTTAAGAACATACTTTGGAATTCATCTTAATTTTTTTACATTGATTGTTTCCACGATTTAGAAATGACTGGCCAAGTGGCTGGCAAGTAGTGTTTCCACCACCAACAGGAATGCTCTAGCATGTCAACTTATAAGATAGACAACTGGGTTATGGTGCAGCCTCAACAGTAGGCCCTTGGCCGGAGAGCCCAGGAGGTAAAAGGCAGCTACTGAATGATTATTGGGAGTGCTGCAGGCAAGCCCTGTATCAGACTCCTAGACCACTGACATTTTACTTCCCAGCACGGCGATTGATACAAAGTAGCAACTCAATAAATCTTGCTCAAAGCATGACTGACTGACCAAGAAGTGAAGAGAATAAATTACTTGAGAACACATGATCTTAAGATATCTTGGGTCCCCAGGACCCCAACACATAGTAAAATGTCATAAAAAATTAAGTAGCATTTCCCCAAAAATATATCAACTCTACAGTTCAATTATTTTTTCATTATTTGACTAATTATGGATTTACTCATTAATCATCAGTAATGTATTTGATTGGTGCTATGGAACAGTTTTAAAAATGAATGAAGATGTGGAATGAAATTACTTTGTTCTAAAAGAACTGTTCTATGAGAAAGTGAAAATTCGCCTTGCAGGTCATCAGAATGTAATATTCTTATCAAAATAAACACAACATTTCCAATGAAATATTGGAAAGGCCACATATAAATATTGGTAAGGCCACATATAAAATGGCCAGCGTTTCTCCCAAAGTCACATCACAGCTTCAAAATGGCAAAACAACTCCTTTTTGGATAATTTTTGCTTTTTTATCCATTTGCAATGCAGTTTCATTTCAGCCACCTTGCCTTTTCCAGGAAGTTACCATCCTGAGGTATCCAAGTGCTGAGTTACCAATCTGGGGTTGGTTGCTGCTTTCCCAGATCCTCCTAGGAATCATTCAGCACAGAGTGAAGTCCATGCAAATTGCCTCCACAAACCCTCTTACTCTCCCAAGATCTCTTCCTGGGCGGTTTCTCCTGCAGTAAGCTAAATAAACGCCCCTTTGTTTAGAAATGTATTCCAGGTCATCTCAGCTGGTGAGCTCTGGTGTTTATTAGGTCACAACGTGAATATACACTTACATACTGTCTATACTTCAACAGCATTCACCAACTCGATGAAAGGAAATTGATACATCGAGATTACTGCCCAACTTTTAAGCCTGAAAACCTTGTCAAATGTCTCATGTCCTTCTCCCAAATGGGGAAGTAGGAGAGCTGCTTTTGAGAAAAAAGAGTTCCGTGTTAGACTTATTTTGTTTGAGTACCACTAAGAAGTTCTCATTCTTCGGTTCAGTGGGTGGTTGGAAATGTAGAACTCTAGTACCTGAGAGAGAGGTAGGTTGGACTCAACTCTGAGGACTCATAATAATAATAAAATAGTAATGACTGCTCATCTTTTTTAAAAAACATTTTTTCTTGATTTCAGAAAGGAAGGGAACAGGAGAGAGAGACAGAAACATCAATGATGTGAGAGAATCATAATTGGCTGCTTTCTGCACACCTCCTACTGGGATCTAGCCAGCAACCCAGGCATGTGCCCTGATCAGGAATCGAACTGTGATTTACTGTGTGCATGTACTATATGCTAGGCTCTCTGTAAGGCGCTAGTTGTATGTGTGTGTGTGTGTATGTATGTGTGTGTGTTTATATGTATGTATATACATATATGCCAGTGCATACTATACATGTATATGTATACATATATATACACACATACATCCTCTCTAATAAAATGGTAATATGCAAATTAACCATCACTCCGCTACATAAACCACACCCACCAGCCAAGCCACGCCCACCAGCCAATCAGGGCGAGTATGCAAATTAACCCCAATCCAAGATGGCTACAGCCACAGAGAGCAAGGTTTCCCAGGTAACAGAGGAAGCCAAGCTTTCCATAGCCGTTGCAGGCCTAAGCCTCCACTCAAGCTACAAAGTTTCAATTATAGAAGGTAAACAAATTCAAACAAATGGCGGCAGAATGGAGCTTGAGAGAGCAGGCCAGGGTTGCCGGTGGCAACAGGGGAAGCAAAGCTTTCCGCACACCCTGGCAGGGCTCACCTGCTTAAGGCTACAAAGTTTCAATTGTAGAAGGTGAATTAACTGCCACAGAAATGGCTGCCGGTTAGGGGCAATCAGGAAGGCAGGCAGGCAAGCAGTTGGGAGCCAGCAGTCCTGGATTGTGAGAGGGATGTCCGACTGCCCGTTTAGGCCCGGGATCGGGCCTAAACGGGCAGTCGGACATCCCTCCAGGGGTCCCAGATTGGAGAGGGTACAGGCTGGGCTGAGGGACAACCCCCGCCGTGCACGAATTTCGTGCACCGGGCTTCTAGTATATATATAATTTCATTTATTTCTTAAACAATCATGTGATATAGCTGCTTTAATTTTCATGTTTAAAAATGAAAACTCTATTAGAGGTATTAGTTAACAGGATGAAGGTAAAAAATAATGATAGAATCTATTTGAATATTAATCAAGCTGACTCTGCCTTCCACTAACACAATGAAGTTAAATAATTCGATAAGAATAGTGGTAGCCCTGGATAGTGTGTCTTGATTGGAGTGTCATCCAGGACACTGAAAGGCTGTAGGTTGATTCCTAGTAAGCGCACATACCCGGGTTGTGAGTTCAACATCCAGTAGGGGTGCAGGCAGGAGGCAACCGATCAATGTCTTACTTTCACACCTATGTTTCTCTCTCTCTCTCTTAAAAAGAAAAATCAATGAAAAAGCATGAGAGAAAGGAAAAATTTAAAAAAGAGTATTGGTAGAAGACAGGAGTTCTAATGATATTGATGATGGCCAAATGTTTCATTTTGGAGAATTATACTCATGAAGTATTGTAATAAAACCAGCAATAATAAGTATTCTCATTTCACATGCCTAAATTGTACAAAAACTTGTCCATGTTAACTTTGGATATGGCAGGAAGAGGGAAAAAAGAAGTTTATTTTGTCTTAGGAGTCATTTCAGATGGAAACAACAATACAGTTAAGATATCAAGCTAACTTCATAGAAATTGTTTGTCAGTGAAAACCTGAGAAAATATCTTTGCTTTGTGGCATTGTAATGCAGTGTAATGCCCTTGGCATTTTATTGATTAAAAAAACAACAACGGATCCTCAGGGGAAATGCTGCAGCTCAGAAGCCTGACTGACATGTGTGGCCAGACTTGCTGAAATAAAGTTCGAAATGACTATGTTTGTTAAGAGCAGATAGGATTTAGGAGGTATGGCAAGACCTTTAAAAAACTAAACCCAGGGGACCAATTCTGTATCATTTTTTTAAGTGATATGAGTTGCAAAGGAAATTTTGGCTTCACGATAATGGTATAAATTAATGCAAGAACTCCTCAGGGTGTGTGTGCGAGTGCATGCAATGGACCCCTTTGGCAGTGGGTGTAAGCCTTCAATAAGGATGGTTTTTAAATATCTGAAATAAAGTACTGGAATATAAGTAGTTACAAAACAAACTAATACATTAAAATATCATTGTCAAAATATTTAAAAAATGTGATATGGTCATATATGTTCTTGTTGGTTAACACATTAAATAGCAGATTTCTTGGCAGGTCTAACTTAATACTTGTCATTTCAGGGTAATGTAAGTATAAGCAATAGGTCAAGAGACCTGCAAAATACCAGATTTTTATGATGTCTATTGGTGACAAGTCACAGGAACTGCCAGTAGTACTGTGGTTGTTACTCTGCATTCACATTTGAAAAAATACAATATTTCCCTTAGGGGTTCTAAAAATAAAGATGTGCTTCTTTTACTTTCTAATTACACACACACACACACACACACACACACACACACACACACCCCAACCACCAACGCTACCAATAACAAAAAACACTCGGGTCTATACACAGACCCCGAGTTAAGAATTCCTATATTGACATGTTTCTACTTTATAATACAATTTTCCATTTCCTTGAAAAGGTAAAGAAAATTCAATTATCTTATGAGAGTTTCAAGTAAAGGAAACGTTGACTACTTGAAAGACAGAAAAGCTACAAGAGAAATTAACTATGCTACGCAAACATAGGAAACGTGTATACGTATGGAATCAAGTTTGCAAATAAAAGAGTTAAGGTATCTAGGACAGCGATTTTCAACCTTTTTTCATCTCGTGGCACACATAAACTAATTACTAAAATTCTGCAGTACAATAAAAATATATATTAGAGTTTGGCCAATATGACCAAAAATGGGTATAATTTTGACTCATTCACACCAGGCAGCAATTGTTGTGCTGGCCGTTGTCATTTTTTTTATTTGACAATCTAAGGGAAAAGAGGTCAGGTACTGCATGTTTTGAAAATTCTTGCATCACACTGGTTGAAAATCACTGATCTAGCAGATCAAATTTTTTTCTTGGATCTTTAGGGTCTAGCACAAATCCAACGAAGCTAGTATTGTTTTCTTGCAATGTTTTTAATTTTACAACGAGTTGCCAAGAACATCATACTATTTTCCATTTTTTCCCCCTTTGCCTGCTAAAGTCACATTCTCTCTCCCCTCTTGCCCCTTCTCCTTTTTATATTGTTTCTTTTGCAGGAATAGATACACATAAAGAAAATCTTTGGATTAACAATAATCACAGTTTCAAAAATGCTATCTCATTGATGGTCTTGTTAAGGGATGAACTTTAAATAACATTGCTTTAATGTCTCAAGAAATCAAAATTTAGTTTTGTGCAGCAAACCATAATGTTATTCATGAACAATGATGCCAGAATTTAGGTCTTGGTTAATTACTGAGATGAAGAAACAATGAATTCATCATTTATTTTTTCAAACAGAAACACATGAGACAGAGAATGAATAAAGTCACCTTTTTTTTTTCCAATGAGAAACAGATATGAATTTGTCAATCCTCTTTACACTTATGTTGATTAGACACACTTACAACTAAGGTTAAGATGATATTTAAAAATTTTAGGGGTTTTTCTATCATTGACAAAGAAAATTACACCTTCTAATATAAAAGGAATACTTTTTAAAAAAAATTGATTTCTGAGAGGAAGGGAGAGGGTTAAAGAGATAGAAACATCAATGATGAAAGAGAATCATTGATAGGCTGCCTCCTGCATGCCCCATACTAGGGATCGGATCGAACCCACAACCTGGGCATGTGCCTGACCTGAAATCAAACCGTGACTTTCTGGTTCATAGGTCGATTCTCAACCCCTGAGCCACGCTGCCTGGGCATAAAAGGAATACTTTTGAATGAGAAGTGCCCTTCTAAAAATTTACATAAAATTAATTCTGAATAAATCAATGGAATTGCAAGGCAATGCTAATATGAGCTAAAAACATCCTTGGGAAATAAATGCATACCAGTGGGTGCCCACTCATTAAAATAATTGCTTAAGGTTTGAAAATGATAGATTATTCTCATAGAATGTGAGTTTCAGCAACTGAAACCTAACAATCAATGTTCTCCTCCTCCCCCCTTTCTACTTAAGGAATCGTCTCCTATAAACCCCCCTCTGAAACTTTCACATAATGAAGGAAGGACCCATTAGACAATTTTTAGAACACAAAGTGTGAAAGAGCAAAGTACTACTATTTTACCAAAAAGTGCCCATACTTTCGTTCCAACAGGCATTTGTAGAAATGGGAATGAGCTTTAGAGTATTTAAGAGCAGAAGCAAAAATAGACGAAAGGCCATTATTTTGGTGTCTATCTCTATCTCTAATGACTAATTCACAGGTATTTAAAGTTTTAAGTGCTTTTCCCCCATCTTAAATGTGCCTTTTTGAGCTCTGACTACAAATGTAAAAGGAAAGAATAGCACTTTTATGCATTTAATACAGCCCAAGAGGCACACCTTCTGGTTCCTAGTCCACATGATGGTCTGGGCTTGGATAATTCTTCAATATTTTTGTATATAAAAGCAGAGGCCAGATGGACACATTTTAGAAACATTTATGTCCAGCTCCACTTTTTGAGAAGAGGAGGGAAAGGAACTTAAGGAACTAGGGCATCTGTGAAAAGTCAAAATAACATCTTTGTTGATATTCATTACACACAAAAAGTCAATGGTGAAGTATTTAGAGGTTTCTTAGTCAAAGGATATCTGGATTGGTTGCTTTTCTTTTTTTCTTTTTAACTTAATGAAATTCTTGTAAAATTAAAAATGTTTGTTAGCCCTAGCCAGTTTAGCTCAGTGGATAGAGCGTCAGCCTGCAGACTGAAGGGTTCCAGGTTCGATTCCAGTTAAGGGCACATGCCCCAGTTGCAGGCTCTATGCCTGGTTGGGGCATGCAGGAGGCAGCCGATCAATGATGCTCTCTCATCATTGATGTTTCGATCTTTCTCTTTCTCTCCCTTCCTCTCTGAAATCAATAAAAATATATTTTAAAAAATGTTCATGAAACACTATTTCAAATTTATAAATCTGAAAAAATACAGGTTTTCCCAGAGATGACTTTTTAAAGTAAGCTTTCATGATTATATACAAAGTATTTTTGATAGTTATCTTCTTTTGACTATAGTAACAAATGGAGACTAGAGATATACATGAGAAAAAATAAATTGAATCACAGGTAAACTAATGAGCAATAAGGTGTGGCTTAGTTGGTTGGAGAGTCACTCTATACATCAAAATGTTGCAAATTGGATTCCAGATCAGGACACATACCTTAGTAGTGGGTTTGATCCCGAATTGGGGTGTGTATGGGAGGAAACCAATCAATGATGTTTCTCTCTCACATTGATGTCTCTTCTTCTCTCTTCCCCTCTCTCTAAACCTCTAAAATCAATAAACATATCCTCAGTAAGGATTTAAAAAGAAAAGAAAAAAGAAAGAAAGCAGGACTTTTATCTTTGGCAATACAGCAAACTAGATTTTTTTCTCCTGTTATTTTTTTGTTTAAGGAGTTTTCTTTTTATTCATACAAAGGGTTAAATTTATCAATCTTGTCTTCTTCACATCTTCATTTTGAATCTTGTTTAGGCTTTCCCACATCCCAGTTATAAAATAACATGAGCCATCTGTCCTTCTAGTTCTTATCTTTCTCTTTACAAGCGGATATTTGATGCATTTGGACTTTATTCTAATGTTTGGAAGGGACCAATTTTATTTTTTTAAATGAATATATAGTTGACCTATCATTATTTATTTTTAAAGTACCTTTACCTAGATGAATAGTGGAACTGAGATGCCTCATAAAATTCAGACCTTCATAGTGATATACTTTCAAAGTAAGGTAAAATGGAAATATATCCACTTGGAAGCAAAGGGAGATGACAAGGAAACTTGCTTTTATTGGCCTCGGTTTGAGGGAAAATACTTCACAGAACATAAGGAAAAGCTCAACAAATATAATCACTTTCATACAGGCTTGGTTTTTCTAACCACAATGTTACCACATTGGAAAGCAAGAACAATCAAAACTAAAAATTCAACATAACACAACTAGACAGTGTGTGGGGAATTTTTACACACACTTCGAGTAACATGAATTAAAATCCAGGAATGCTTCAAACCAAGCAATTATAAAATGAGTGCAAATCAAGACAAGTAGTAACTTAGCCCAATCAGCGTGTACAATAAAAACTGTAGATTTCAATTCTTATATTAGAAAATAAGGTCTGAAATTAATGAGAGTTGTGCCTAACTTGGAAAGGCAGAATTAAACCACAGAACAAGTCAAAATAAGTTGGAAAGAAAGAAATAATTTAAAAAATATAAAGAAATAAAAACATTACAAAGTTGTACAAATCCTAGAATTAGGAGAGAGATGGAAGAATGAAATACACAGGATAAATAGGAGGGTGTCTTGGTCAAATCACTTTGGAGAACTCTGTAATATCTAGATCACTTAAAAACACAATTATCCTAAACCAGGAACCCTATTCTTAGGTATACAATCTGTTAAAATATATGTGAAATATTGAATTCAGTAATGTGCAGAATAGGGAAAAATTGTAAATATCCATTTCAATCAAACAGAGAATGAGCAAATAAATTGTGGTATGTCCATATTATGGAGCATTACATACTATAAAGGAATCTTTAAAAAGATTCAGTGAGAAGTTAAGTTGCAAAAGGTTATATCAAATATAAAAGTTTTGTGGAGTTTAAAATATGCAAATGAATACTAAATTATGGAATTTTTAAATGCCAAAATCTAGAGGATAGTAGTTACTTCTGGCTGAAGATGAATCAGGGAATTTTAAGGTGGTGTTCATGGGTTCTCCATGGCATTGCCATGTTTTAAGTTTGTTTATAGGTATGCAGATTTTTATTATATTGAATCTAAAGTTTTTTAAAATACTGTAATATCAAAATATTACAAAGTAAAAGAGAAATGGAAAAGGAGCAAGAGAGAAGTAGAATAAGAGTAGGACAGAACCAATAGAATGGAGATAATGAGGTCATGAAGGGAAAGGAGGAAAAGAACTGAACATACCCCTCTGAACTGTTATCACAGTTCTACAGGTGGGCTAGTCATAAACCTGAATGCATTTGCCCTTAATACCCTATTGCAGAAAAACAAAATATAAAAACAAAACTCTAAGATCTTTCAAGACTAGAAGATTATAATTAACTAGAGGCCCAGTGCACAAAATTTGTGCACAGGTAGGGTCCCTAGGCCTGGCCAGCGATCAGGGCCCATCTGTGGGGTGACCAGTGGGGTGATCTGGAGGCCCCTGCTGGCACCCGCCTTGGCTGGCCTGGGCCTGTGGGCTGGGGGCAGCTCCTGTGTTGAGCGTCTGCTCCCTGGTAGTAAGTGTGTGTCATAGTGACCGGTTATTCCACCCTTCAGTCGATTTGCATATTAGGCTTTTATTTTATAGGATAAAATACACTATTTATTTCAAATGGCAGCTTGTATGCAAAAGCAGGGTAAACATGCAAGGCAGAATAATAAAAGTTGGAAAGATCAGCTATTGCCATAAATACCTTATCAGCCGATGTCATATGACTCAGAATATCTAGGAAATCAACTTTGGGGCACAGAAAATGTCTTGAGTTCTACACACAAAATTCACCAACAGAATCTTTTACGCCATGGTAAGGAAATAAATTATTAGCTCCAGGAACAATTATTTATTTCCATAGACATTTATCGAGCTTGCTCCATTTAGGCTCAGACCTGCATCCTATCCAGTCTATGTAATGGCCAATATAATAGATTTGAAATAACCACATTTTAAGTCTAGAAATCTATTAAGACTCTGATTTATTCTAGATAGATACATGAACTCAAATCTACAAAACATTTCAGGGCCAAACTAGATTTCAAAAATTCACCTCACCCCACAGGCAGAAGAAAACAAACTGGAATTTTTTTCCAGGTATATCACTATTCCTCATAATAATGTAACAATTTTGTCACTTCCGTATGAATAACTATTTTGACAGTTGGTTTTGGGTTATTTATATTTTGAACAGGGAAAATAATGTAAGGAGAGCTATTTTAGTAAGTCTTATCTGATTTTTTTCCCTCTCCCGCTTTTCCTCATCCTTCCACACCCCCAATGAAAATTCCATCTTTTCAGAACTAAATATACATTATAGATTCCTGAACAGAATATTTCAACAGCTCATAAATGAAGAAGTTTATTACTAACAGACTTCATTGAAGTCATGATACACGGATTTCTACAAGTTTTGTTAATAAATCATCCCTAAATTATTCCCAGAAGCATAATAAATAATTACTTAGAGCTTGATTCATTTTTGCATATATCTATAGTGATATATGAGTAAATTCTACTGTTTGTTATTTCTAAAATAAGTATATGTAAGCAAAAACAAGTCCCCACTAGGAAAGCTTTTCAGATAAATAAACAAAGTGTGGCTAGATGGTTATTTGAAAATATCTAAAATATTTTTAAAATAGTAGTTTCCTTAGAAAAAAAGTCATTTCTATATTTCATGAGAATTTTATATTCTGTTTAAAAATATAGCTATCTTTAAAATGGAAGCACTCTGCCAGAGAATGAACCCAGTATTGGGTTTTTATCCACCTGACTTCATTTATTCACACCGATGAGCTTGGCAGGGTCATTCGAGCCAAGAACAGAACAGCTCTTACTCTCATGGGTTTTAATGGACAATGTAAAAAAGAAACACGTAATAATATAGTTTGCTATCCTAGGAAGTTTTTCATTTTGATGCATAAAATAAAGTTGGGGATAATCAAGAGGAAAATTTTGGAATCTAAATAACAGTAAATTCACAAAGGGGTTTTATTATTAGGCATGGTTGTAAACATCTATTAATGTAACATTAAAATATGTATTTTATACAACAATTATTTAATATTTACAACAATCCTTTGAAGAAGGTAGAAAATTATTATTATCATCTCATTTTAAGGAAAGAGTTACTGAGACACATGATAACATAATAATTTACTCAAGATCACAATTTTGGTAAATTCCAGACCTGCAAACCAAATGCAAAGACTATGAGTATGCTACTGCAACACACCTTGTATTTGGTAGCACAAAAAAAAATTAAACATTTAAAAAAAAAACACATGCTTTTATTGGTTTTAGAGAGAGAATGGGAGAGGGAGAAAGTGAGGAAGAGAAACATTGATGTGTGATAGAAACATCAATCAATGGCCTCCCGTTTGAACCCTAAGTGGGGATGAAGCCCGCAATCTGGGCATGTGCTCTGACTGGGAATTGAACTGACAACCTTTTGGTACACAGGACAATGCTCAACCAACGAGCCATACTGGCCAGGGCAAGTGACACATTTTTTAAAAGGACTTGAGCAGGTAGCAGCTTTTCTTACTACTCCCTCACTTCCTTCTTTTGTTTCTTTCAAATATTGTGCTTCAAAAGACACATAAAATAATCAGTATGTGTGCATGATATTATCAAACAGGGAATTACATCAACTGTCTACAAGAGTTCCTAACCTGGGACCCAGAGATGGACTGCAGAGAGCCTACCACACTTCCGGAATCATTTAGACAATTTGTTTTCATCCTTCTGGGAGAAGTGCCTTGTTTTCAACATCAGATTCTCAAAAAGGTAAATGACACACCTCTTTCCTAACATTTAAAGAATTATAACCCTACGTTCTTCACATTTGCAAACTAATATTGAGATTCACAGCACTTTCTGAACTTCATCATTAGTATTGATTCCATTAACAATTATTATCAAACTAGAGGCCCGATGCACAAAATTCATGCAAGGGTAGGCCTTCCTTCACCTGGCTGCCGGCATCGGCTTCCCTCTGGCACCCAGGACCCGGGCTTCCCTCGCAGCCCTGGCTTCGTCTGGGAGGTCATCCAGAAGGACAACTGGTCTAATTAGCATATTACGCTTTTATTATTATAGATGTTTGGTGAATCCTAGAGATAACAATATTTTCCAAAAATGTGTTTCATACTAAAAAATAAGGTCCTTTATTTGCATTTGCCTTTCTCTCTCCCCACCTTCCTTCCCTCCCTCTTATGTTTCTTTTTCCTCGCTTATCTTTCAGAAAATGCATGTGCTCCCAAAAGTATCCCATAATTGGGAATCATGCAGATGACTAAATCATCCACCTATAGGTTGTATTCTGAGGAGACCAAAATTATATTAAAACACATGTTTAAAATATTTACCATAAGGTGGGTACCATAAGATCTAGTATAAGTGACATGGCAGCTGGCTTCACTTGCATTCTCACTCAGCAAGAACCTAGGATGCTTCATTCTGGTCTTTGGATACATTCTGACTTCTTCAGGAGTGCCCGCCCCACCAGGTTACACTACAGGGTTAAGAACACTCTCCAGGAGCTGCTAAATACAGAATTCTTAGGAACTGCATATCAGCTTCTGTCTAAATTTAAGTACTGGCCATAGGTTATATGTATTAAAAATGTATCTGGTATAATCTAGTGTTTCATAATTGAAAGTGATTGTAGGCTCCTGGTAAAAAAGTGCTGACTCAACAACTGTGTTTCGTTTTTCTGTCTCCCAAATCCCATTAAAATGATAGAAGAAATGTAAAGTTAAAAATAAATCAATATTAGCACTGAAAGTAAAAGGTGACCATTAACAGAACCAAAATCTAAGGACTTGATGATAAATGTAAAATACATATGCTCAAACAGAAGGTAAAACTCTGAAGAGTTTATAAATGTACAATGCACACAGGTTAAAGAGAGGGTCAGTGCTTAAGATCACAAATAGGTTTCAATGCTGAAAAATTATATTGGCTTTAAAATACAAAATGTGCAAACGTCAAATTAAAAAAAAAAAAGACCAATAGCTTGAATGTACTCTGAACTTAAAATTATAATAATTGTCTTTAATGTTATATATAACATATATTAAAATTCTATTATAAGGAAGTTAGATATTCTCTTGCAAAAATTCACAAGCATGATCACCATTACTGAAAAACCTAAGCCAACTCTATTAAGTTAGTTACTTTAGGCCAAATATATTTTTAATTAATATTTTAATTTTTTGTACTGCAAAATATTTACATTTATTGTGGATGTGGGAACACTTTAATGTGCTTGATATTTGTGCTGGGGCCTCCAAGAATAATAATTGAAAAAAGTAAATTTTCTCTGTAGAGCTTTGAGACAGCTTTAAGACCTCAGCAGCAAGGTGGGAAGCAAAATCAGCTGATAGAGTGACAGGTAAAACACTTAATTAAGGAAATGATTATCTAACAAGGTGCAGCCAGGCTAAAGCTTTAAAACACCTTGCTAAATAAAGTAGGCGGTCATCTGGGAAATTCACCGGCCAGGTGAGAGGCTGGAGGATGAAGCTGGGCGGTACCTCGGGGAGCATCTAGATCTCTTGCTGGCAGAGGAGACCCCACTCTTACAACACAAGTGTTCCATGGTCCCAGAAAAATAAGCCAACTGGACTACAGGTCCCCAACAGTGGCATCTAATAATTATTATACAGATCTTCAAGAACTTTGCTCAAGCCCAGCTGGAGTGAACCATTTGGTTGAGCATCTACCTGTGCACCAACTGTTGCTGGTTGGGTTACAGGTTCAATCCCTGGTCAGGGCACTTATAACAAAAGGAAACCAATCAATGCTTCTCTCTCCTATCTCTATCTCTATCTCTATCTCTATCTCTATCTCTATCTCTATCTCTGTCTCTATCTCCTATATCTCTATCTCTATCTCCTATATCTCTATCTCTATCTCTATCTCTATCTCTATCTCTATCTCTATCTCTATCTCTACCTCTACCTCTACCTCTACCTCAACTAGTATCTCTATCTCTCTCTCTCTCATCAATAAAAAGCAGGGGAACAGATTCTTCCAAACACAAAATACAGAAATACCAATATATCCTCATCCCCACACTCACAGACACTGAAATCTCCAAGGATAAAAACAATAATCCTACCAGCTGCAAAAGAGAAGAAAGATGATACCTAAGAAGAAACATGAAGCAAACTCACCAAACTCATTTGTAAAAGGGAATACTAATAAAACAAAACGAAAATACAAAATACCAGTATAGCAACAGCTAAAACCTATACCCACTCTTCCCCAACTATTCAAAGTAGAGGAAATATTACATATGTAAATACTAAAAAGATTACCACTCATGGAACTTAAAAAAAGAAATATGAAGATACGTGTTAAAAAATCAATTCAAGGAAATGTGAAAAAATAAGAATGAAGAAACAAAACTCTTAAGCAGGGGTCCTCAAACTTTTTAAACAGGGGGCCAGTTCACTGTCCCTCAAACCGTTGGAGGGCCGGACTATAGTTTAAAAAAAACTATGAACAAATTCCTATGCACACTGCACATATCTTATTTTGAAGTAAAAATACAAAACGGCAAAAACACCCGCGTGTGGCCCGTGGGCCGTAGTTTGAGGACACCTGCTCTTAAGGATAATGAGTAACTTAATATATTTGTTAATAAAGCAATTTTTATGTAAATATTCACAAAACAAATGCAAAATGCAATAAAAATAGAAATTAATATATGGGTGACAAAAAGTAACACTTTGGAAAGAGACTTCACACAAATTAAAAAAAAAAAAAAGTGAAGACTACAAATTAATCTGAAAACTGTTCACAGTTTAAAGTGACTCTTATAGAAGTTTGGGGAGTAGATTTGAGGCATAAAAAGAGAGAATTCCCATTATTTATATACTAGAGGCCCGGTGCACGAAATTCATGTACTGGGGGGGGGGGGGTATCCCTCAGCCCAGCCTGTGCCCTCTCGCAATCCAGGACCTCCCGGGTAGGGTCCCTAGGCCTGGCTGGTGATCAGGGCCTATTGGGGCTTCCCTTTCCCTGGTTGCTGGCAGCTGGCCCCATCCCCGCCACCTGTTGCCTCCCTCTGCAGGCAACAGACGTGGGGTATGATCGCTTGCCTGTCCTGGGCCTCCCTCTTTGGGGTCATCAATCACAGAGCTCTTGCAGAAGGTGGCCTGGGCCTCCCTCTACGGGCAATCATGGGCCAATGGCAGGGTCCCACCAACCAGTTGCATCACACCCACCTTGGCTGGTCTGGCACCAGTGCATGTCATAGTGTGGTCACCCGAAAGGTTGTCCGGACAGTTGTTCTGCTGTTCGGTTGTTCAGTCAATTTGCATATTACACTTTTATTATTATAGACTAGAGGCCTGGTGCACGAAATTTGTGAACAGGGGTGTGTGTCTCTCAGCCCAGCCTGTACCCTCTCCAATCTGGAATCCCTCAAGGGATGTCCGACTGCCCGTTTAGGCCTAATTCCGGTAGGATCAGGCCTAAACGGGCAGTTGGACATCCCTCTCACAATCCAGGACTGATGGCTCTCAACTGTTTGCCTGCCTGCCTTCCTGATTGTCCCTAACCACTTCTGCCTGCCAGCCTGATCACCCCCTAACCACTTCCCTGTCAGCCTGATTGATGCCTAACGGCTCCCCTGCCAGCCTGATTGACCCTAACTGCCCTCCCCTGCAGGCCTGGTCACCCCTAACTGTCCTCCCCTGCAGGCCTGGGTCCTCACCAACTGCCCTTCCCTGCAGGCCCGGTTGCCCCCAACTTCCCTCCTCTGCTGGCCTGGTCACCCCTAAACTGCCCTCCCCTGCAGGCTTGATTGCCCCCAACTGCCCTCCCCTGCTGGCCATCTTGTGGTGGCCATCTTGTGTCCACTTGGGGGCAGGATCTTTGACCACATAGGGGCAGCCATCTTGTATATTGGAGCAATGGTCAATTTGCATATTACTCTTTTATTAGATAGGATAGAGGCCTGGTACATGGGTGGGGTCCGGCTTGTTTGCCCTGGAGGGTGTTCCGGATCAGAATGGGGGGGTCCCTTGGGGCGTGGGGTGGCCTGGGAGAGGGGCCTGTGGTGGTTTGCAGGCCAGCTACGGCCCCCAGTGACCCAAGCGGAGGCCCTAGTACCTGGGATTTATTTATCTTCTATAATTGAAACTTTGTAGCCTTGAGCAGAGGCCAGGGCAGGCCAGAGAGGATGGAAAGCTTGGCTCCTCAATCGCCGGGGAAACCCAAGCCTCTTGCTCACTCCATGGCCAGCCACCATCTTGGTTGGGTTAATTTGCATACTCACTCCTGATTGGCTGGTGGGCGTGGCTTGTGGGTGTAGCAGAGTGATGGTTAATTTGCATGCTTCTCTTTTATTATTGTAGATGTCTTTATTGTTTGAATCATTTACAATGAGTATATATTACTACATCATTCCTATTTTTCAAGAAATTAAACATCGTTGTGGCCATAGAATATTTGCCTAAACAAATAATTTATGGATTAAGATACTAAAGAGTTGCTTCCTTGGTAATTACAGTATTCCATTTAAAGCAAATAGGTTTAGTGTCAAGTTTTAAACAAGACTCCATTGAATCAATTTTATAGCACCATTTTATCAATTTATTACACCATGAATTAGCACATAAATATTCACAATAGCTACAGAGATTGAAAACACACTGCAGTCTAATTTTCACTTCCCTATGCTCCATATTGAGTTGGGAAGAGATAAAAACTCTTCTGTATCATTAATATCCAAGGGAACTTGAAAGAAAGTATCTAGGTTTGTCATGGCTTTGAACCGTTTATCTCCTTTCTCTTTCCTGAGCATAGTGACTGAGGAACTTTGTCTCTCCCCGCCTTAGGCAGCCTCACTGCTCCCTGGAATGAATTCCTTTCCAATCCTTTGGTTTGTTAGCATAGTGGATGGTAACGCTCAGTCCCATTCCTGCCCATTCATCCAGAGGGCATCATTGTACTTCAATTCTCAGCTCAGAAGTTTGAGCTGTGAACACGCACTCATGAGTGAACACAAGCATAGACACTTCTTGTTCGTTTCCAGCAACAACTGCTTTATTACAGCAACCATCTGGTTCCCAGTTCTTGGTGTTTCTCTTGTGTTCACTGTCCTCGTATGTTCTCTCAGCATTTCATGCCTGGCAGCTGGTCTCCATCTCCTGGCTTCCCTGTGAAGACTGGCTTGAGTTCACACTTAACGCTTTGGATGTTTGAGTCACCAGGTCAGGGTTAATAGTGAAACCTCCCAAGACTGCACTTCCCGGCTGGAACCTTGATTTATATACATGTCCTCACTTTTTGTCAAAAATATATATTTTCCCTCTGACATAGGAAACAATGAACGTTCTATAGGAGCATATGATTGTCATCCTTTAGGGAGCAAACCAAAAAGGAAGAGTTTCCCATATTGTTAAGGACTTTGTGCAAGTTATGGGCGAATCATTATAAATTTGGAGTAAACTTACTTATTTTCTTAACACTTGCTACTTCTTATTATAGAATATCATAGATTTATAATCTATTCTAAAAAGTACTTTTTAAACCTGGATTTCTCAATATGGAACAATTTCCCCCCCAGGGAACATGGCAATGTTTGGAGATATTTGGAGTTGACACAGTTAGGAGTTACAACTGGCGTTTAGTAGGTCCACTCTTTGTGGAACTGTCTCCTACAACGAAGAATGGTCTGGTCCAAATGTAAATAGTGTTGAAGTTAAGAAATCTTGATCTAGATCCTATAGTCAACTGCTAGTTCCACGATGTCAAGAATATTGTGTTTTTGCACACCAGTGTAAATATTTCTAGTTCTTCTTTCCTTCCTGTCACTTCACTGCCTATTGAGGCTACACATGGCCATCTGACTTTCATGAATAAAATACAAGTGAGAGTGAGAACATTCAAGGATGAGAATATTTAACAACTGGAGTATGATTCTTTTATCTTTTAATCCTGCCAAAGTTTGTGCTCCAAAAGCTTTCTCAGCCCCAGGAACCTCAGAAGAATAGCTCTAGAGACTCACTTGAATTGCAACGTATTTTATATAATTTTGACATAATATTTTGATAAACCACTGAAGTTTTTGAGATTATTTGTTTCTGCAGCATAACCTAGCCCATCTCCGGACATTCATTTTATATCCCAAGCTCCAGTAAGATCTCTCCTGAAAGAAGAACCAGGTGGCAGGGGCAAAGCTGGATGCATAGATTTTAAGGATGTTGTAGAAGCACTTTCTCTCTCTCTCTCCCACTCCGCCATTGGGAACACAAGATGGAGATAATTTCTGTGATCCAGAGGTTTCATCAGCAAAAAACAAATGCTGGAACCTAACTATTGACAAGACTCTACACACAACAGTTAGCATGATGAAGAGTCTCAACATGGGAAGCAACCTGAGCTATGCTAAACATGGATGCTCCAAACCTCAAAGCTTTGGGAGCAGTCAGGATCAGCAAATAGAAATGTCAGAAACCCACAGCATAAATATGCTCCCAGGCATTATAAGAACAGAAACCTCAGAGGGTTATTATAAAAATTAAATTAGATAACCAATATAAAATACAGTGATTAACACATGGGTAAACTTCTAAAAAATGTTAGTTATTATTATCAACATCATTTGTATCTCACAAGCATTTAACATATTGAATTGCCAATTTTCACTCCCATTTCTGTATTTATTTATTTATTTCAACATTGATTTTATAAAAAAAAGAACCTCCCCAAACTCTGCCCCTCTCAACTCTATGAACTTTGCTACTCTCGGCTCCTCAAAACTTGAGAAAACTAATAGCATCAAGAAATAACACACCACTCTATGATGCTAATTCAGCTTTTTAAAAAATCTATAATAAATTCACCCCAAAGGAAATCAATAAAAAAGAAATGATACATCCAAACTATGAACCAGGAGGTCATGGTTTGATTCCCGGTCAGGGCACATGCCCAGGTTGCAGGCTCGATCCCCAATAGGGGGCATGCAGGAGGCAGTGGATTGATGATTCTCTATCATCGTTGATGATGTTTCTATCTCTCTCTTACACTTCCTGAAATCAATTTAAAAGACATATTAAAACAAAAAGTTTTAAAAAATAAATGACATTAAAAAATTCTAAAGTTGCCAATAAAGAGCATGTACACTGTGATAGCATACCCTATCAAAAGGAAACAATATCTGTCCTAATCAAACTCAACATGTTCTATATTATGTAATAGATTCATATATAATTTTTAAGAACGAAAAAAGAATAGAAAACAAATCAGAGTAGAAAAATTTCAAGGAGAACATTAAAAAATTTTTAAATTACACTTTTAAATATCATTTATTTTCTCAACTAACATATGCAGAGTACTTGCCAGGAAAGAAAGTGAATAGTTCTCTAAAAGTCAAAGCCACTGTGGATTTTTTATTTCTTTATTTATTTAGCACAGAAGGCAGCAAAGGCTTACACTGTGAGGATCAGGGAGAGGCAAAGAACTGAAGATAAAAATGGGAAGTATGGAGGGAGGAGGCAAATAAAAGTACCCCGTTCTCTCTGTACCTTATAAATAGCATGTACTTCAGTCTGCTATTTACAAGTCTTTCTCCCACACAGAGGCCTTTTCTTATTTTTATTTTCCCTACCCATCCTTGTCTAGGACATGGCATCATGAACCTTTCAATAATATGGTTACAGTGCAATAATGATGATAGAGGAGTAGGAATAAGAGATTATGAAAAGTAAAACAAAAGTGAGAACAGGAAGCAGGGTAGCAACTGGGCCTGGGCAGGAATCACCCCAACTCTCTTTTATGCCTCGTGTCACCAATTAGCTCAGTCTACTTAGAGATCATGTGCTTTAAACACAAGGACCAGGACTGAGGGAAGGTACTCATAATGTTATTATCATGCACATATCACTTTTATATTAACATCTGAAAACCCAGTGGCACAGAACACTAAAGAGGATCACACTGAGAAACTAAATCTGATTTCTCCCTTCAAATTAAAGTTTTACATCAAACCCCATCTTCACTGAGAATAAAATGGAGTCATTTTGACAAGGTTTTTCTCTTTGCACATTTAAATAAATTACAAAGCTGATTCAGGCTGAGAGCAAATCAAGAGATGTTGATCAAAACAAACAAAAAGACATTCTAAACATGTTTGGAAGCAAAGAAACACATTTTACATTAAACTGAGGATTCAGTGAAAGTCAACAGAAATTATTCATTATGGATTCTAATATACTGCAGGTTAAGTCATATATATCCCATATTGCTGAAAGGTACAATTTATTATAGACAAAGACAAATAGTAAGAACTTCAGAGAATACCCTGTAGCTGGCATGGTGCTGTGGGATGAGGCCAGTGATGTTGGGTTCATTAAGGGACCCAGTATATGTCAAGTCCAAGCACTGTTTAAATTTGATAATAGAAGTGATTTTCTGCATTCCAGATGCTTAGATTTTTTTTATCAGAGTTAATTTACCAAATTAATTTATTGACAAATACTAATCAAGTAAGTAAAATCAGAGTTTTGGGTAGTGGTGACTTACTACAATGGTCAGATAAAAAATAATGAAGATTAATAATATTAACACACCAAATACTTACTATATGCTATGGACTGACTTAAGTGCTTTAGATGCATCCATTTTAATCCTCACACAATCCCCTAAAGAGACAGAGGTCCTCTTGTTGCCCTAATTAAGCCGTTGGGGGTACTGAGACAGAGAGGTGAAGTAGCATGCACAGCCCCTTGGCTGGCAAATAGTAGAGCTAATTCTTGAGCTTACACCACGGAAGTGCAAAATTCTTGTCTTAGCTGCCACACCATACTGCAGATCAAGTTCTTACCCAAAACATCTAAATTGCATGGTGTGAGGGTCCAAGAGTAGAAGATAAACAGTGTGATGAGTTGAAGAAGTTGATGAAACCAGAGAAATCCTGAGAGAAAAGGGTATGGCTTATTTTAAAAGACCTCAAGTTTCTTTAAAGTCATGAGTACATACCAGAAGGAGATGTTCTCTGTTAGTGTTCAGAGTGTAAATACCTTCACCAGAAGGGATGCTTTCTGAGAGTAAAAGGCACACTGACATCATTCTATGGCTGTCATGATATAAATTAAGGAGATTATATCAGGAAAAAAGCCCACAACACTTCAACAATTTGTGATCAAGTAGAAATTAACATCATGAAAAAACAAGTTTCCAGGAAAATCATTTGAACAGTCGGAGTGTATTGTTATACCAAATAAAGTATTGTTATAATTTAGTATTTACTTCTATACCAAGCACCATGACTACAAATGCTCTACATTAAAAGCTATAATAATAATTAGGAACTGATGTCACCAATCATCCTGGTTCATCTAGAAGTTTTTTCATTTTAACACTAAGTATTCTGTGTCCTGGGAAACCCCTCTGTCTCTAGACAAACTGGGATAGTTTTCCCGGCATAGTTCCGGTACGTCCTGCTCCCAGAGAACCCCATCCATCAGTTCTGCACCAACCAAATGTTTGGTCAATTTATCAGGATAATATATTACATTAAAGTCCCATCATAATTATCATGAATTGGATCTCAAAAGGGGGAATTTATATGATTAAAAATATTAAGAAAAAGACATTTAAAATGAGGAAGAAATCAACTTGAACACAGTCAATTGTAAAAATATGTATCATAGATTTAAAACATGGTGCAACAAAAATAAATAGATATTAGAGCTATCAAATTGTCTCATAAGTGGTATCATGGAATACTATTTCACAACAGCTTTCCAACACATATTATTTTCAAGAATGTTCTAAATATCACAAATATTTGAATTCAAGAAAAAATAAATATAAATAATAAGTAACATTCAATGTGGTAAAGCAATAATCTGGGAAATGTAATATTATACATTTCAAAACTGTCCTGGATATTTTAGGCAAAAGAAATGTATAGAATAATAGAATAAAAAACAGCCCATGGATGTGTTGAATTTATTCTTTAGTATGAGAATATTTCAAGATTTAGATGTAAAATACTTTTAAACATATGTTTAATAGGAAAATTCATAAAATGGCATCACTCAATCATTTTATACTGTTTTTAGGTTACCCAGAAGATTTACACATAAAGTCAACACTGCAGATTTATAGACTGCTGTATGTGCAAGAAAATCACTGAACATTGAGTAGTATAATGTTAGCCTACATCTGGGTATCAATGAACTGTACAGTGAACATAAAATGTTCTGGATGAAGTGTGTTAAATTACTTAAATCATTTAGTTTGATTTCCATTAAAAAGCAATCAGGTTCAAATAAGCAGTGGAGTAAGAAGAAATACTAGAAGAGCAGACAAAGCTTTCCAAGCCTGTCCTCATAGGTCCATTTAAATTATCGTGGACACAGAGATGGATGGCCTTTTGCCCAGTATTCATCTAGCAAAATCCATACCCCCCTCTTTTTTTAAACAATATTTTTAATGTTAAGCAAAATGCTGTACTATATCTAAGCATAATACTCTCTTAACTAAAAACAAAAATCCTTATAATTTAGACACAGAGCACATCAGAACATGCACAAAAAGAGTGATTTATCAAAAACAACATTTTAAAAATTGATTTTAGAGAAAAGAAAGGAGGGAGAGAGAGAGGTGGGTGGAAGGGAGGGAGGGAGGGAGGGAGGGTGGGAGGGAGGGAGGGAGGGAGGAAGGTTAGGAAGGGAAGAAAGACTGATTTCTTGCTTTACTTATGTATGTATTCATTGGTTGATTCTTGTATGTGCCCTGACCTGACTGGGGATAGAACCCACAACCTTGGTGTATTGGGATGATATTCTAACCAACTGAGTGACCTGGCCAAAGCCCAAAACAACATTTTAAACATGGTAAAGAATTATGGGAACAAGGTCTAAATTAGAATTTAGGAAACTTGCCATTTGATATTCCAGATTTTTGTCAACAAAATTTCTGTGTTAAGAAAACACAGAGAGCCCTAGCTGGTTTGGCCCAGCAGATAGAGTGTCGGCCTGCGGACAGAAGGGTCCCAGGTTCGATTTTGGTCAAGGGTACATGCCCGGTTGCAGGATTGATGCCCAGTAGGGGGTGTGCAGGAGGCAACTGACCAATGATTCTCTCTCATCATTGATGTTTCTATCTCTCTCTCCCTCTCCCTTCCTCTCTGAAATCAATATATATATTTGTTTAAAAAAGAAAGAAAACACAGATCAAGCATACATTAAATATGCTGATTACACAAAACTGGGATAGAAGACTCATACAATCAGACATTTAAAAAGTTACAAGACTGTGGGCAAGCCACCTATCCTCTGCAAACCTCATTTCCCCATCTGCAGAATGAGGATAATAGTCTATCCCTTTTGGAGATGCTGTATTAAATTATTAAAATCTACAGGCTGCATAAATTGATATATATGGCCCATATTGTATTCAATATGAATTATTACTACTACATAGTCAATAATGGATATCAAACTTTCTTTGCTATACAGTTGGGTTGCTATGTCTAGTTGTGATAGATTTTTTTTTAATTTTTCTTTTGTGTCACTTAAGCATATGGTTAGTTGAGGGTCTTAAATTATTTTTCTACATTAAGAGACTATAAGGTATTCATCTAATCCTTTGCAACAAGCCATTTGCTTGAGCTCGCAGTCCTTCAGGTCCAATTCTTGACAATGCTATGAAGTCCTGGTGATGTGTTTCTCTGCTGGGAAAGCCCATAAAACAACCATAGCTTGTCTCCTAATATTTTACTCCTCTAAAAAAGCAAAAGTCTAAATCTCACTAAAAAAGACATTCTCCAGAAGTCAATAAATACACCAATATTGTGATGACCCAATTTAAGAAAGAATATCTTGTCTGGCTTGTGTGGCTCAGTAATTGAGTGTCAACCTATGAACCTGAAGATCATGGTTCAATTCCCAGTCAGGGCACATGCCCGGGTTGCAGGCTCGATTCCCAGTGTGGGGCATGCAGGAGACAGCTGATCAATGATTCTCTCTCATCATTAATGTTTCTATCTTTCTCTCCTTCTCCCTTCCTCTCTGAAAATATATTTTTTAAATAAAGAATATTTAGATCTTTATTCTATATCTTCAGAATCAAAACAAACTCCATGTCCAAGACTTGAATTGCCTGGTTATCTTTGGAAGATCACAGACTTGTGTCAAATACTGACTATTCAACCTCTTTATGTTTTAACTATATTATGCAAGAGGTATGATCTTTGAAATCACGAAATCAAAGGACTAAATAAAAATTTTAATTCTCACATCTATAATCGGTTGTGGTCCTCAAATTTTCTGGACCCTATTAACAAAGCTATAGTTTGCAATGCTGCGAAGCTGAACAAGGCTCCAAACTGAGAAGGCCATTATGTCTGACTTTGCCACACAATTATCTCCCTACATCATTGCCACTCAGAGAATAGAAGCCACTGTCATTAGGTTTAGCAAAGCAAAAAGATTTGGGGTATCCAAATGAATATGTAGGGCAGGGATTAAATGGGACATCTCTGTAACTTCCACTCAATTTTGCTATGAACCTAAAACTTTTGTAAAAAAAAATAATAATAATGGCATACCCTAACCAGTTTGGCTCAGTGGCTAGAGCGTCGGCCTGCGGACTCAAGGGTCCCAGGTTCGATGCCAGTCGAGGGCATGTACCTTGGTTGTAGGCACATACCCAGAAGGGAGTGTGCAGGAGCCAGCTGATCAATGTTTCTCTCTCATCGATGTTTCGAACTCTCTATCCCTCTCCCTTCCTCTCTGTAAAAATATCAATAAAATATATATATTTTTAAATGTCTTATAAAAATTTTTTTAAAGACAAGGATTTCAGAGGAATGTGAGGAATGAGAGGAAGAGAGAAAATGAACTAGTCTTCTTAATGACAGAAAGAGATATGAACATACAAAGTTCCTGTAATGACTTACTGTACAGGCATACCTTGGAGAACCTGTGAATTCAGTTCCAAGCCACTTCAATAAAGTGAGTATCTCAATCAAGCAAGTCACATGAATTTTTTGGTTTTCCAGTATGTAAACAAGTTAGGTTTACACTATGCCACAGTCTATTAGTTTGGCAATAGCAATCTAAAAATATGTACATATCTCTATTTAAAAATATTTTATTGCTAAAAATTGCTAACCCTCATCTGAGTCTTCAGTGAGTCGTAATCTTTTTGGAGAGTCTTGCCTTGATGTTGATGGCTGCTGGCTGATCATGATGGTGGCTGCTGAAGGTGGGGGGCCGTGGTGATTTCTTAAAGTAAGACAACAGTGAAGTCTGTGGCATTGATTGAGTCTCCCCTTCACAATGTCTCTGCACCATGCAATGCTGTTTAATAGTATTTTACGCACATGGAACTCCTTTAAAATTTGAGTCAAACCTCTCAAAACCAGCCACTGCTTTATCAACTAAGTTTAAGTACTAGTAATAATCTAAATCCTTTGTTGTCATTTCAACAATCTTCAAAGCACTTCATCAGGAGTAGATTTCAACTCAAGAAACCTTTTTCTTTGCTCACTCATAAGAAGCAACTCACCATGCATTGAAGTTTTATCATGAGATTTCGGAAATTCAGTCACACCTTCAGGCTTTACTTCTAATTTTAGTTGTCTTGCTATTTCCATCATGTCTGCAGTTAACTTTCTACACGGAAGTCTTGAACCCCTCAAAGTCATCCATGGGGATTAGAATCAACTTTCCCCAAACTGCTCTTAATGCTGATACTTTGATTTCTTCCCATGAAGCATGCTTATTCTTAATGGCATTAAGAATGGTGAATCCTTTCTTGAAAGCTTTCACTTGACTATGCCCAGATGCATTAAAGGAATTACTATCTATGGCAGCTATGCCCTAATGAAATATATTTCTTAACTAATAAGACTTGAAAGTCAAAATTAGTTCATGTGCTACAGAGTGGATGCTGTGTTAGTGGGCATGAAAACAATACTTATCTCATTGTACATCTCTTTCAGAGCTCTTGGGTGACCAAATGCATTGTCAATGAGCAGTCATATTTTGAAAAAATCTTTGTTCTGATCAGTAGGTCTCAATAGTGGGCTTAAAATATTCAGTAAATCGTGTTATAAACAGATGTTCTGTAATCTAGGCTTTGTTGGTTCATTTAGAGAGTACAGGCAGGGTAGATTTAGTATAATTCTTGTGGGCCCTAGGATTTTCGGAATGGTAAATGACCACTGGCCTCAACTTAGTCACCAGCTGCATTAGCCCCTGACGTAAACTATAGCCTGTTCTTTAAAGCCAGGCACTGACTTCTACTCTCTGGCTATGAAAGTCCTAGATGGCATCTTCTTCCATTTAAGGTTGTTTCATCTGCATTGAAAATCTGTTGTTTTGTGTAGTTACCTTCATTAATTACCTTAGCCAGATCTTATAGATAACTTGCTGCAGCTTCTACATTAGCACTTGCTGCTTCATCTTGTACTTTGATGTTATCTCCT
This sequence comes from Cnephaeus nilssonii, assembly GCF_951640355.1. Taxonomy (NCBI): domain Eukaryota; kingdom Metazoa; phylum Chordata; class Mammalia; order Chiroptera; family Vespertilionidae; genus Cnephaeus; species Cnephaeus nilssonii. Next base: position 20,032,722 of record NC_137088.1, on the reverse strand, counting down.
GGAGATGGATTTTTTTCCCTTAAACTTCATAAACCAACCTCTGCTGGTTTCAAACTTTTCTTCTGCAGCTTCCTCACCTCTCTCAGCCTGAACTGATAAGGATTAGGACCTTGCTGTGGATTAGGCTTTGGCTTTAAAGGAATATTGTGGCTGGTTGGATCTTCTGTCCACATCACTAAAACTTTCTCCCTACCAGCAAGACCATTTCACTTTCTTATCATTCATGTGTTTACTGGAGTAGCACTTGTAATTTCCTTCAAGAACTTTTCCTTTGGATTCACAACTCAACTAACTGTACGGTACAAAAGGCCTAGCTTTGGGCCTATCTCGGCTTTCAACATGACTTTGTCACTAAGCTTAATCATTTCTAGCTTTTGATTTAAAGTGAGAGATGTATGCTTCTTCCTTTCACCAGAATACTTAGAGGATTATTAAGAGACCTAATTTCAACATTGCTGTGACTCAAGGAATAGGAAGGCCTTGAGGGAGGGAGAGAGATGAGGAGCATAAGATTGGTGGTGCAATCAGAACACTCACAACCTTTATCTGTTAAGTTCGCTGTCTTATAAATACTAGTAAGTGTGATTTGTGATGCCCCAAAACTATTACAATAGTAACATTAGAGATCAACAATCACAGATAACCCTAACAAATACAATGGTAATGGAAATTTTTGAAATATTGCAAGAATTATAAAAAATGTGACAAAGACAGGAATTGAGCAAATGCTGTTGGAAAAATGGTGCCAATGGACTTGCTCAACATAGGGCTGACACAAGCCTTCAATTTGTAAAATATGCAATATCTGCAAAGTGCAATAACGTGGAACGCAATAAATCGAAGTATGCCTGCAGGTGAAATGAGAAATATGGTGCAGAAGAGGAGGGTTGGTGCAAAGAAGGATTCTTTTTGCTTAGTGTGATTTAATATAGTATACATACACATAAAAAATTTTCCAGTAGACAGAAAGAGAGAATTAAATGATAAATGGGCTGCAAGGTTCAATCCAGGACATAAAACAGAATTTAGTCTCCCATAGCATTTTGAACTCTTTTTCCAATGTCAAGCTGGAAAAAGAATGCTACAAGCTCCTATCCTTTTTTTAAAAAAATATTTTATTTTATTGATTTGAGAGAAAGAGGAAGGGAGAGGGATAGACGGATAGAAACATCAATGAGAGAGAAACATCAACTGGTGGCCTCCTGCATGTCCCCTACTGGGGATGGAGCCTGCAACCCGGGTATGTGCCCTAACTGGGAATCTAACCAGTGACTACTGATACACACCAGCCAGGCTCCTAACCCTTTTGATTTTTACTTCATTTTTAGTTACTCTCAAGTAATTTAGAGATTCAAAGATATGAGTTCTTCATGTACAACTTTTAATCCTAACACCACCCAAATATGGGAAATGTCCTACAGGTTTCATTATCATTTCTAATGCTGATCTAAGGTGGCACTTTAAAATATTTTATGCATAAAATACTGTAATAACTTTTGAAGAGTATTCACAATGTGATTTTTCTTTTGATTTTACAGATATTTTTCACATCCAATGAAACTTGAAGATACTGGGTTCATGACCAGGCCATCTACATGTGGCTACTTAGCACCCCGGTGCTCCTGAAAAATGAGGCTCAAATATATTTGTCATTAATCAGGGATAACTGAGTTCTAAACAAATTTCTCCATCTCTAAGCTCCAGGTGAAGAGCTAGGGATTGTTCATATCAATTGCCTCCAGGGAAGAAAAATAATGAGGGAGGCAATCTGAATGACTGAACATTACTGAACAAGCACTTGTTAGTATAATAATTGTCAGCCTTGGCAGATTCAACTGGGAGGAAAATTGATGATAGTGGCTCTGCACAACTGTTCCAACAAAGATGACAGCGGAGTGGGCAGCAGGGGATCTGCTAAGTGGAATAAACAAATAGCCTCTGAGAGGAAAAAGTCAAAGGAAATACTCACTTAGGGTTTCAATTCAAAGCACCAATACATTTTTATTTTTATTTTTTTGCACACAAGATAAACTTTCTGAAACTGCTCACTTTTGTTGCAATATCATTAACCATATGTTTCCAGGCCTATTATTCCTTACTATCTGTCACACTGTTCCCGAATACTCAATAGAGAGGTTCTCTAAAGAAGTGCAATGCCTTGGCAGTCCATTACATCCTACATTCATATGAGAAGGACATTGTAGACTGACTGAAATTCCTTTTAAGTTAGTTTGTTGACATTTATTCAAAATGGACAGTCCACTAGCCATTTTCCCCCACATTTGCTGAAATGTGGAGGTAACTGCCATTGAAGAAAATTTCCTTCTCTTCTTCCATTGATGTTTTCTCCTTTCATTTTCATCCAAATCAGCGATTGCAAAACCCATGAGATTTACTAAGCTACTTATAATACCTATGATATCAACACCTTATTCATTCTTACAGGACAAGTTATATTTCAGCTGGGATGGATAGAGTCGAGTGTCTTCTTGTCCTCGGTTCAGTGTTTTATTTGAAGCAGATTGTAAGAGTCAATGAAAGGTTTCTTCTTAAATCAAATTGTATTGGGAGAGGTAATTTATGGAATAATTTTCAAGGCTTTTCTAATAAGAACAAAGGAAAAGTTGAAACCAGAAAAACTTTAAAACAGATTATATAGCAAAGGATTCAAGAGGCAACTGGAAAGTATATGTAATATCTACTTTGAATAAACAAAGAATAGTTACTAAGATTTATATTAACTTTCAGGTGACAGACATTGGAGCATTTGGATGATAAATTATGTTAGCAGCAGTTCACTTGATTTCTCTATGCCAATAGTGAAGTACATGACTTTGATTAAATTAGTAAATAGGTATAAACCACATCATTTTTCCATGTAAACTAAGCAGGGTTTTGTTGTTGTTGTTGTTGCTGTTTTGTTAATCCTTACCTAAGGATATTTCTTTCATTGATTTTTAGAGAGTGGAACAGAGAGGGAGAGTTAGAAGGAGAGAGAAAGAGAGAGATCAATTGGTAAACTAAGCAGTTTTAATGAGTTAATTTTTCATGTCTTATGTAACTTTTAAATCCTATTAATGTATTTTATTACATTATATATTTATATTAAAATTGTATGTTTATAGAAAATAAACTAAATAAAAACAACCCGAAGCAGTGAATATTGCTGTCTGACTTTCACACTCTACCCCCAGGAAGGAAGGAAGGAAGGAAGGAAGGAAGGAAGGAAGGAAGGAAGGAAGGAAGGAAGGAAGGAAGGCTGGCCGGCCTGGAACTTGAAATAATTCCATTTCATTACATGGGACCCTTAGGCAATCTATACAGGCTGACAGAAGGCAGGAAGGGATTTTATGCTGTTTGAGAGAGAGATGGTTTCTTAAAATATCTGTAGTTCATGTTTTTATAATTTAACTTTATGGAGTGCTATCATTCAACTTCTTGTTGGACAAAGCAAACTGTATTAGAACGCATTTAGCTTCAAATGAGAGAGATGTGGCTCAACGGTGGTTAACTGAATAGTCAAACATGGAGTTGAGAATTTGATATGAGCTCCCTCCAACAAGATGCCTTCTATTATCAACAGCTACCTGGGACCCCGGCCTCCAGGGTTCAAGACAGGGTAGCAACACTCCAGAACTCCACTCTTTAAAAGGCGACTTGACAACATGGGTTCTCCCACTTCTCATGTGCCTATGGCTTCTTCACAGAATTGGACCCTGCAGTGTGACCTAAAGTGAGGCTGCAGTTCCAACCCCTAATTGCTCAGCGGTATTTTTGTAGGGCCATGCAAATGAGTGGTGCCAAAGAATATTTCAGGACTATGAACTAATTTGAGAGTTTGTATATGTAAATAATTTAGTGATGCCAAGAGAAAAATAGGACCATGTGTTTTCTTTATAGTTTTAAATATTTGAATTAATTTTAAATATTTTCATTGCAAATCTACACTATGTCAAATTTGTTACGTATTAAATGAGCTTTTGAAAGCCAGCCTGAAATGTTAACCTTAATTTTAACTTCGTTTGTATATTTGGTTAAGGCCCTATAATAGAAATGACTGGTGCTTAGGTGCACCACTGCCCATCTCCATAGCCAGAAGTTTCATGTCTCTCCTTAACTCGAGACTCTTCCTCTAAACATCATTTCCCTGAATATTTATTAGCCAAGAACGCAATTGCACTCATAGGAATTTTATTTTAATACTTCCTAAACGTCCTACTAGCTCTGGTTAGAGGAGAAGAAAAAGGACAACCATGTGACACATTGCTTTGTGGACAGTCAAGTGGCCAGAAACTCTCTGGCTGACCTGCTCAAGAGCTAACCTAGGGGGAGTTGTGTCTGCAAAATGGCACTATTTAATCAGGAGAGGTGACCACCCTTCTGGTTAGTCCTAAATGTAAATTTAAAAAATTCGATCTAATAAAGAGGTAATATGCAAATTGACTGTCACTCCAACACACAAGATGGCTGCCCCCATGTGGTCAAAGATGGTTGCCAACATGTGGACACAAGATGGCTGCCACAAGATGGCCTGTAGGGGAGGGAAGTTGGGGGGTAGCAGGCCTGAAGGGGAGAGCAGTTAGGGGTGACCAGGCTGGCAGGGGAGAGCAGTTGGGGATGACCAGGCCTGCAGGGGAGAGCAGTTGGGGGGGGACCAGGCCTGCAGGGGAGAGCAGTTGGGGGTGACCAGGCCTGCAGAAGAGGGCAGTTGGGAGGAACCAGTCCAACATGGGAGGGCAGTTAGGGGTGACCGGGCCAGCATGGGAGGACAGTTGGGGGCAACCAGGCCTGCAGGGGAGGACAGTTAGGGGTGACCAGGTCAGCAGGGGAGGGCAGTTAGGGGCAACTGGGCTGGCAGGGGAGCAGTTAGGCATTGATCAGGCTGGCAGGAGAGTGGATAGGGGGTGATCAGGCTGGCAGGCAGAAGCGGTTAGGGGCAATCAGGCAGGCAGGAAAGTGGTTGGAAGCCAGCACTCCTGGATTGTGAGGGGGATGTCCGACTGCCGGATCAGGTCCGATCCCATGGGCAGTCGGACATCCCTCTAGGGGTCCCAGATTGGAGAGGGTGCAGGCTTGGCTGAGGGACATCCCCGCCCCCGCTTGCATGAATTTCATGCACCAGGCCTCTAGTATAATAATAATGCTTATTTAAGTGACAGGTGTGTATGTGTGTGTGCGTGTGTGTGTGTGTATGTGTAAGAGTGAGGGAGGAAGAACCAGAAATAAAGGGAGAGGGAGATTGTGTGTTGAGTGTGGGGGTGATGGTGTGAACAAGAACCAGTAGATTAGGGTTATTCTCTTTCTTAATGGCAACATCAACCATGAGGTTGTCTCTAAGAGATTTTCTTCCATGAAACAATGCAGTGAAGTAAGATAAGTAAGGTAAGAGATGAGTGACAGGTCTCCCTTCCTTTTGCAAAGCTAGAGATGTCCTTTGTGACAGGGTGGGGGTGGGAGTAGGGTGGGCTGGGACTTTAGAGTACATTTATTTTAGGAAGGAGTATTCACAGATATGAAAATCTGGAAATCTATTCCTAAAAACCATTCATTGGCATCTTAGAATCCCTTTGGAGCTTCCAAAGGATATGTGGAGTCCATTTTGAAGACCATAGATAAGTTCCAGAGGGCTGAATTATGTCAGTGTAGTTCTGCTATATCTCTGGGTCTAAGCCTCCATAATAGATGCTCAATAAGGGGTTATTGAAAAACTAATAATAGTGACTAAATTAAAATTGAATTTCTAGCAACAATCAATATATATTCTATTTTTCATAATGAAGTGAATAGAATAATAATAATAAGGTAACTAGAGTAGGCAAGCTTTTTTTTTTTTCTAAAGAGGAATAAACTGTTACTGGAAATTTTCTAATTTTGTAAATTATATTTCCTCTTTGGAAAGCGATAATGCACATTAAATGCTCTAGAAAATTCTGAGGAGTTTTTTGATAAACTTTTTTATATTTCCAAAACTTATTTGAACAATGAATCCTTTTCAATTCTCATTTAAAACCTTTAAACATTCATGAAAACTAGTGATCTTAGAGCATGAGGAACTAAATGTTGATAATTAAATGTTGATACTAACCATATAACATAGTAGATTATTATTAGGTTAGCACTGCTCAGTTAGAAAATAAGAGAAAAATCTAATAAGAAAAACCATCACATGAGTGTTTTTATGAAAACAGTGACTATTAATTAAAGAAGAGAGTGCTGAGCTCTAGTTTTAATTGCTTCTTTATTCCATAACAGGGGCTATTTTGGCTCTTCTAGTAAAATATAAAAAATGCTATTAAAACAAACAGTACATTGATAATAAAGTTAATTTCATATCAAATTAAGTAATGACACTTTTACTAAATGACCTTTATATAAATGTATAATGAACTGATATCATGGATATTTAAAAGCTTTATTGATTCCTCACTTCTGAGGGCAATATTAATGTGGTATGGCTGGGTAATAAGGAAAGTGTTAATCACTTGAGAGTTGTAAAGAACTAAAAATAGAGCATTTAGTATATTAATGTGCATTTTTAAATGGGACTCCTTACGTTTGCTTTCTGATATTTCTTCAAGGGGAAAAACAATGTCAGAAAGCATTTCAGCAGTGAGCATAGAGTATAAAGAAAAGTACACAGTCATTTATTTATTCACTGAATAGAATCTTATGGACAAAAGCCTTTGGGTTATCCTTTACTCCTTTTTTCTCTTCGGTTCAAATGTATCTGAGCACAGCCACTGCTTCCCTCTTTCCTGCTTCCTCCTATTCTCAACACTGTCACCTGCAGGTTACTGCAGCCATCTCCCAGCTGGGAGTCTTGCTTGAAATTTTACCCACTAGAGTTTGTCTCCAAAGAGCAGCCAGCATCTTGCTTTTAAGTGTACATCAGATGATGTCACTGTCATGTTTTCAAGCCTCCCTTAGCTTATATAACATTTAAAGTAAAACCCAAAGTCTTTACTTCCTATGGACTCTAAGACTCTAGCCGGTTTGGCTCAGTGGATAGAGCGTCAGCCCGAGGACTGAAGGGTCCTGGGTTTGATTCTGGTCAAGGGCATGTACCTTGGTTGCAGTCTCGATCCCTGGCCCTGGAGGCAACCAATCAGTGTGTCTCTACATCAGTGTTTGCTCTCTCTGACTCTTCCCCTCCCTCAAATATATATATTCCCTTTCTTCCTCTCCACACCGTCCACCACTGTCCCTGTGTATATTCAGTTGCCTTATCCTGATTCATAGCTCATCTCACAATCTAGATTACTTTGTGTTACTCATTGGGTTATTGTTTATTATTTGTCTCTGCCATTAAAATATAAGATGAATGAAGGCATATTGTAATCCCTGCTTTCTTTGTTGCTTTATCCTCAGCACCTAGAGATTAATAATATGAACTTAATAAATACTGAAGGGTCCTGGGTTTGATTCTGGTCAAGGGCATGTACCTTGGTTGCAGTCTCGATCCCTGGCCCTGGAGGCAACCAATCAGTGTGCTAAATAAATTAATAAATAAAACAATTTAAAACATGAAAATATTCATTACTGCATTAGAACTATATTTTACCTGGAATATGCAAATTTTCCATAAATAATGAACATCCATAACACTTTACATGAGCAAATCTATATTCTTAACTAAGTCATTATTGCTATATGAATAAAGGATGTGCTTGTGATGAAATTTTTGAAAGTTAAGGACACATGCTACTTTAGCATGTTTAATATTGTATTGGTTTTAAAATACATCCACACATTCTTGGATGACTCACCTGCCTTCCCACACTAAAAATCCTGTCCATCTCCATTCCCCGTAGTGTGGGCCAGCCTGGTGACTCACTTTCAGGAAGAGAATGTGGCCCACTTGACAGTGTGTGTCTTATGAAAATAGGGCATTAAAAACGTTGCAGTTTTGCCTGGCCAGGTGCTTAGTGGTAGAGTATTGACCCATGAACCAGGAAGTCAGGGTTTGATTCCTGGTCAGGGCACATGCCCAGGTTGTGGGCGCCATCCCCAGTAGGGGGTGTGTAGGAGGCAGCCTATGAATGATTCTGTCTCATCGTTGATGTTCCTATCCTTCTCTCTCTCCCCCTTCCTTTCTCTGAAATCAATAAAAACATATTACAAAAAATATTTTGAAAAAACAAGCATTGTCGTTTTCTTGCTCTCTCTCTGAGGGGTATCAGCTGCCATGTTGCAAGGACACACAAGCTAAGACATATAGAATCATCCATGTGGCAAGTAGGCGAGGCCTCCAACCAACAGCCTGTGAGTGAGCCACCATGGAAGTGGATCCTCCAGCCTTACTTATGCCTTTCAATGACTGCAGCCTGGACTGACATCTCAACAACAACCTCGTGAGAAACCCTGAGCCAGAATCAACCTACTTAGCCACTCCCATGACCTACAGAAATATGTGAGATAATAACTGTTTATTACCTAACCACTAATTTGGGGGTAATTTGACATGTAGCCTTGTATAACTAATACAGACATATAATGTTCCTTTTTTACTAAGAAAGGATTACTGAAGCAGCCACCTGATATAAAATTTTGGTTAATTTCTTGAACCTCGGTGTCTTCATCTGAATAATGGGATGTTATCTGTAACACTGGTTTACTGTGAAGATTAAATAATTTTTATATGTGCGCAATGCCTAGAATATTGCCTAAATAATTTCAATTTATTTACTTTTTCATCAGTGAGGAGCCAGCAAACATATTATATAATTTTGTTCACTCTTGTTTTAGAAGATTGATTAAACATGGAATTGTAGAGAGACTGATTTCTCAAGGCAACATGATGCAAAATGTAGTGCATAAACAGTTTATTTTAAGTAGATTTTCTCATAAAAACTTCTAGGTAAGAATATAACGATTGAAAATTCCACTATAACCTATTACATCTTATAAAGTCCCCAAAGTAGTTAAGGTAAAAACAACAATGGAATGATAGTGTATGTATAAAGCATTCTCTGCTCAGATGCCATTTTGAGGCTGAAGGATTTACGTTCACCTGCTGGGATGCTGCCTGCTGATAGCCCACCAGGGCTTACACTCAGCTGGAGAGAGCTGCCTTACCAAAGGCACCCCCTTTCCCTGGGGCAGCCAGCATCCAATGATGGCTTATGTGGGGCTGATGTCCAGCTCCTTTGCTCCAACTCACTACAACTCTAAAGAGGCATCCCAGCTCCAGAGCTCCCCTCGGGGCTGGCTGAGGTCTCTGTTGCTACTGCAGGACAGCCCAACGTTCCCTCGGCCGAACTTTCTTCCTCTCTGGAATGGACACTTCTCTTTTCTTAGAGCTCGCCCCACCCAGAAAACGTCCTGCAAGCCAAGCTCCACCTCAGAACCTGCTGCCTGGGGAAGGCAGATTGTTACATTTTGGCGTGTCGTGCATCCTTCATGGGTCTCACCTTCAGGGGTCTGCTGAGACCCGAGTATAGTTCTTAAGGGAGCCGCATTACACATTCCTCAGGCATTAATGCCCTTCGAGGTCAGTGGAAAGATGGTTCTCCAACCCCAGTGTAAGGAATAGGAAATTTAATTGGAAGAGCAGAAAGGGGCAGGGTTTTTTTTTAATCATTTGCATGGTAATTCAAAGATGATTTCAAGAATGACTAAAAAGTAGAGCGTGTGTTGCTTATTATAGATATTTTTAAAAGAATTTTCTTTCCTTAATGCTAGTATACACATCAACAGCCTGATTCACTTAGACAGGCAACAAGCATGTTTAGAACTCACATATCTAAGATTCTACAGGCTGTGATATTAATGACAACACTGTTAATGAATCATAATATAAATATCTGTGTTTTCCGATGGTCTTAGGCTCTATATCAGCAGGTCGTGACCCACAGGTTGAGAACCGCTAGCAGGGTCGCCTAAGACCATCGGAAAACACAGATATTTACATTATGATTCATTAACAGTAGCAAAATTACAGTTATGAAGTAGCAACGAAAATAATTTTATGGTTGGGGGTCACCACAACATGAGGAACTGTATTAAAGGGTCGCGGCATTAGAAAGGTTGAGAACCACTGCTCTAAGAAGTGGCCGGACTGGTCCTTCTACCCTTAACACACCTTTGTTCAAAAAATACAAATATAAACATAAATAAGATGACTATAAAGTAAGAGTAAACATAAATAGAAATGGATTAATTTAAATATACACAGAAGAGAAACTTATTTAGCAAATTAGATGGTTAATAAGGCTTAAATGCAAAGAGAAACTTTGGCTCTTCTCTGGCCCTCCTCCCAGAACTGTTAGGGGTGTGCCAGGAGCAGCAGGAACAGAGAATAAAGACCTTTAAGGGGATGAGATGAACATCCCACTTCCCAGGTAGATAAATGCTGACAAAGGTGCAGAGACACTCAAACGTACACCAGAATTCAGATGTCCAAAGAGAATGCCTGGGCGAGTTTGTCTCTCTACTTGACTTCAAAGACTGGTACCTGTGTCTCCAGAAAATGCTGAAGGTGGGAGGCAGCTGGAGCTGCCACAATGGATGAGTAAAGAGTAGGAGCAACAAGAGTTTATGGCCTGCCCTCCCAGGTGGGTGTGGAGAGGATAAGGGAGGTTTTCCTAGGCCAGGTGGGTGTTCAATAGCATCTAAATGTGAGCCAACTCTATGGACCCCAACTCTGAAGGGCTGCTTGCTGTAGCATGGCAATATATACATCATATATATATGTTATATATATTTGTTAAAGAAAAGAATTGGTATGAAAGTGCACAAGTGGTAAGTTGGAGTGCACATTGATGCAATTAGGCAAATACACAGGACCATTAATCTGGGTGTGTGGGGGATGGTGGAGGCAGTGTTTGCAAAGACCATAAAACATACTACATATAAATGCTTGTCATGACTAAGGGCACCAGTAGCCACTCATTGTATTGGTCATAAAGATGTTTTGATGTTTTATCCTTTTTCTTCTAATTTCTACTCTCTCCATGTGGATTTTGTAAAAGTCAGAAGGGAAAGGGATAGAGATAATGCAAGCACATATCACTGCCCTAACCAAAATTTTACAAGCTAGATAGAATGGGGGCATATGAATAGTATGTAGATTCAATTTTGAAATTGAATTGCCTAAGGATTGTTCATTCCTGAAAGTTAAAATTGCCAAAAATCAGATATTTATAATAATTGAAAGTTATAAGAGCAATACTGTATTTTCCAGAGATACCTTCAGTGAGCATGGAAGGGAAAGCCAGGAGAAATGTTGAAAGGAGTAATGGGAGAAAAAACTAAGTCTTTACCTGTGGTATATTATGTGCAGTCCATTCAATAAATGGGATTAGAGTTAAAAGATATTCCAATGGAAGAAAAACATATACTGCTTATGAGACAACATATTCGGTTTTGAAAGATCAAAGATGAAGGAAAGGAAAACCATGATATGCTCTTCCTTGTTGCTAAGGAGAAATAAAGAGGTGAAAAGATCTTGGGTGAGATGGTTCCCTATCTGTGCACCAGGGGGCGCCATAACACCAGGGCAGTTTAGTTGTAGGCAGTGATCAGCCCAGAAGAGGGTATGGAGTTAGGAAGAGACTGCTAAGGTTAAGTGGTGTACACTTAGCTATTAATCTTTAGGTGATGTTCCCTAGTTGATTGTTCATGACCTGAGATACGTCTATTTGAGGATGAGAGTAAGCCACATGACAAAGAAAAAGAAATTGGAACTATATTTCTTCAGAAACATAATCCTGGTTGCTAAATAAGTTTCACCTCTAGTGGGTGCTTCATCAAAATCAATGATGCCTGTAATCAGAAGTTGCCCCATTCCTGTCTAATTTCCCTACTTTCTAGCATCCATAAATTCAGCAATGGATTATGAAAGTCTAGATCACACTCGGGCACCTAATGTGACGATAAAGAAGCATTCTTTTCCTCCTTGAATTACTCTTTTAATGTTCCCACTTTCCAATTTACATCAGTTAGAAGCTGTTAAAGTAATGGTATAGGCATTAGAAAAATAAAGGAAATATGAAAAGGAAGATTGCTTATGTCTGTTTTATTCATCACACTGCCTGCTTAAGTTTATATCACTGGCTTCCAATTTATCCAGTTTCCATTCTTTTATGACTGGAAACATTAAAGGCAACCTGTCAGCTCTGTAAAATAACATTTGTAGTACTCTGAATCTTCTCAGTGTACCCTTTAATAACTGTCTTATGTTCGTGTTGACAGCAAGCAAGTCATAAAATGCCTAATACCATTTTATAGGTCACATAATACAACAGTTTGTTTTAGTTCAACAGGGCAATAACAGGTAACGGATAATGAAGTCACTATAGATTTGTATAATCTAGTTTCTGAATTGGCAACAGTGCCAGAAAAGCCTTAGAAATCTTCCTTTGAGCTATAACAAAACAGAAGCACGTTTCCCATTTTCTCCCTTTCTAATGACTATCACACTAAAGTTAACCTCAGAGACAGTGCACTTCAATTTCCAAAAGTTGATGCATATTACTGTGCAAACAAATTAAATTTTAATGGGAAAAACGTCTTTCTCCGAGGACTTCAAATTGCATAAGTGAAAAAAGCAAAAAAAAAGCAATTATTCAATAACTATTTAGGAATACAAAAATATCTAAGACATATCTGTCCAATACAGTCACCTGACCACTTTTGTCTATTGAAATTGAACTTAATTAAAATTAAATAAAATTTAAAATTCAGTTATTTTAACAAGATCCAATTTTTATTATGGAGTATCTCCCTTCTGTTGATTTTATTAGTTTAAACATATGAGGCGCTTTCATATATTTGCATTATTTCTAGATTTTGTGGTGCTAATTCTACTCTTTGTTGTACTTAATAACACTGCCGCTTCATATGAATGGGTACTCTGTGGCAGTTTTAGTTCCAGCTGAACACTTTTAGCAACACTACAAATCCTGTCCTCTCCTGGGACAGGATGCCTTTGGGCCTGTACCTATACTAATAAGTAGGGATTTTAGAACTATACTAGTATATGTCCCTATTTCTCTCTCTCTCTCTCTCTCTCTCTCTCTCTCTCTCTCTCTCTCTCTCTCTCTCTATCCATCTCTATCCATCTTAGTGACTATGATAAATTTAAGCATTGAAGAAACTGAATCATGGGGTCATAAATTAGACTCTTTTATTACAAATTAGTTTTATAGGTGGTAACCAGAGCTGTCCTGTGGTACAAGGCTGAGAAAAGGTAGAACTTCTTCATTGAACATGGAAATTTCCTTAACTAGACACATGCAAAAGCTACGTACAACAGATGATTATAACTAAACGTGGGCATTATATATTCCCTGGAACTCACTTGGTGATTGAAAGTTAAAAAAAGCAAGTGTGACCATCATATTAAACTATCACAGTGTCATGGAGAGCTAACTTAACAATAAATATGTAAGAAGGTATCTCAGGACTGGTACAGACACTTCAAGATGTCACTAAGTACCCAGGCTCTACTTTTACTCTCCATCCATCACCCTAGCTATAATCTTTTGTTTTTATGCTGGGTGCTTCATTGTCACAAGAGGGCTGCCACGTCTCCAGAAAATACATCTGTGTTCAACTAGTAAAAATGCATAAAGTGCAGGATTAACTGCAGGTGTTGCTTGTGTAACAAATTCCAATGTTATAATAAATTCTCCCCTAACTCACCTCTCCTTAGATCTCATTGGTCAGTATTGAGTCTATAGGAAAATGAGGTCTAAATGAGTGGCTCAGGCTAATAAAGATAATCTCTTGGAATTGGAAGAGGGTCAACATACCCTCACAACAAAAGGTCCCTTGCCACTGGCCAACAAATCACGGTCCTGATAGTAGGAAAGGAATGCATGAGGGCGAAGTAGAATGCTTTTTGGATAGGCAACCAATAGTCTCAGCCTTGGAGTGGGAACAGGATAAATTCAGGTTATGGCAAGACCCCAAAGAGGCTGGATCACATAGCTATAACAGTGGAATGAAACTAAAATAGATGACAAAAATGGCATGCTAATATTTTTGGACTTGACTCTTCAAAAAATTAAAATTACTAGAAGACTTTGAAACAAACAAACAAACAAAAATGGCACTGACTCCTCAGTATTTTAGAGTGGTATCTAGCAGATTTTTTGGTCTCTAAGGAGAAATAAAATATATCTATGATGCCTCCCTCTTCCTATAACCCTTCCTAAGGAAGAGGAACAGGGAAGAAACTCCAGGATTCCGGTCCACTTTTCTCAGTGTGGAGACAGTAGATGTGCCACTGTGCAAAGTTAACTGGGCCTCCCCCCAATTGCCCCCCCCCCTTTTCCTCCTCTGCCCCATGAAACAGCCAGGACCAAGCTGGCAGCCTAGGTAACCTCAACGGAAGGCAGGCACCCTCCTGTGCTCCCCCCATGTGACCTGGTGCAAGATGGGTTTGAGGGCACTAAGCTCTCAGCTGTACTGGCAGAAAGAGAAGCCTAGGGCCAATGAGCCTTTGCTGGCCTTGCTATTCTTACGCATTTATTTTTGTGTCATAAATTCGCCGAGTGTGTATTGTGTTCTCACATCGATAATGGTGCTTTCCTAGAACTGGAAACACACTGAATTATTTTCTATGTAATAATTTTCCATAAATATTTCACTTACCACTTCGAGGATAAGCGAGCTTATTCTGTATAGACATTATTCACATATTAGAAAGGGGGGGGGGAGTCAGTGATTTCATCCATTTAAAGCACAATTTAAATCCCGGATAAAGAAGTTCAGTAATAGCCCCAAATCTCAGTTTCCTATTCTGGATGTGTAGTTAAATGCCTAATACACACCAGGCTGTGTTCACTCTGGCATTTATAGGCGGTGCATTGCTGAAGGCCTCACCACAGATTTCCTTGAAGTAAGTCACAGACCGTGAATGCACTGGCCTTGTGATGCCCTCCTTTAGTAACTGATTGTGTTTATCAGGGTATCTGCAGCAAGCTATCCAATTCAGAAAAAAATTATGTAAAATTATTTCCCCGAGAAGGGCAGTCATTTATACCTATAATGCCCATGGTAAAGCAAATTGTAATATTATTTTCATTTACACATCTTAGTGACTATGGTAAATGTAAGCACTGAGGAAACTGAATCACGGGGTCATAAATTAGAGACTTTTATTACAAACTAGAAGCCCTGTGCACGAAATTCGTGCACGGCGGGGGGTTGTCCCTCAGCCCAGCCTGTACCCTCTCCAATCTGGGACTCCTGGAGGGATGTCCGACTGCCCGTTTAGGCCCGATCCTGGTGGGATCGGGCCTAAACGGGCAGTCGGACATCCCTCTCACAATCCAGGACTGCTGGCTCCCAACTGCTTGCCTGCCTGCCTTCCTGATTGCCCCTAAACCGCTTCTGCCTGCCAGCCTGATCAACCCCTAACCACTCTGCTGCCAGCCTGATTGATGCCTAACTGCCCCTCTGCCAGCCTGTTTGCCCCCAACTTCCCTCATCTGCCAGCCTGGTCACCCCTAACTGCCCTCTCCTGCAGGGTTGATCACCTCCAACTGCCCTCCCTTGCAAGCCTGGTCCCTCTCAACTGCCCTCCCTTGCAGGCCGGGTGCCTTCCAACTGCCCTCTCCTGCTGGCCATCTTGTAGTGGCCATCTTGTGTCCACATGGGGGCAGGATCTTTGACCACATGGGGGCAGCTATATTGTGTGTTGCAGTGATGACCAATCTGTATATTACTCTTTTATTAGATAGGATAGAGGCCTGATGCACGGGTGGAGGCCAGCTGGTTGCCCTGAAGGGTGTCCCGGATCAGGGTGGGGTTCCCTTGGGGCGTGGAGCGGCCTGAGCGAGGGGCCTGTGGTGGTTTGCAGGCTGGCCACGCCCCCTGGCAACCCAAGGGGAGACCCTGGTATCTGGAATTTATTTTCCTTCTACAATTGAAACTTTGTAGCCTGGGGCAGCAACCATTTCTGTGGCAGTTAATTCACCTTCTACAATTGAAACTTTGTTGCCTTAAGCGGGTGGGCCTGGCCAGGGTGTGCGGAAAGCTTTGCTTCCCCTGTTGCCGCCGGCAACCCTGGCCTGCTCTCTCAAGCTCCATTCTGCCGCCCTTTGTTTGAATTTGTTTACCTTCTATAATTGAAACTTTGTAGCTTGAGTGGAGGCTTAGGCCTGCAACGACTATGGAAAGCTTGGCTTCCTCTGTTACCTGGGAAACCTTGCTCACTGTGGCTGTAGCCATCTTGGATTGGGGTTAATTTGCATACTCACCCTGATTGGCTGGTGGGCGTGGGTTGGCTGGTGGGCGTGGCTTATGTAGCAGAGTGATGGTTAATTTGCATATTACCATTTTATTAGAGAGGATTAGTTTTATAGGTGGTAACTAGAGCCATCCTGTGGTAACAAGGCTGAGAAAAGGTAGACTTCTTCAATGAACATGGAAATTTCCTTAACTAGACACGTGCAAAAGCTACGTGCAACAGATGATTATAACTAAACGTGGGCATTATATACTCCCTGGAAGTTACTTGGTGATTGAAAGATAAAAAAGCAAGTGTGACCATCATATTAAACTACTCAAGATTTTGGTCATATAAGAGACTTCGGTTCCTTCAAGCAGAACTAAGTGATCTCTAAAGAGTTCCATCAAGGATAATAAACTAGAACTCAAGAATAACAGAGACCTGCTAAAGAGCTGTTGCAAAAGTAAGTATTACACTTATAATAATTTCTTCTATGGATCAGGTTACATTGCTAAAAAATTTTAAAGCAAACTGATTTTTAAAGCTAAAATATATTGTTATATAGAGTACGAAAACTTGTACAAAAAAAGTAAGGGGATGAAAGTTAGATCTAAGAGAAGGGAGGAAGGTAAGAGAAGAGGGAGGGAGCATGATAAGACCAGTCAGGCAGAGGAAATATTCAAGGTTGGGGGAAGGGTGGAACAGAGAAGCGGAACTAAGGGAACTAAGAATAAAAGGAAATGTCTAGATCTGATTCCTAGTGCCCTGGAATACACGTGCTTCCCTGAAGCTGTGCTGTTTGATTCTCAGCTGAAGTTCCCCCGAAGACTCGGCCAAGTTTAAAGCCCCTGCTCGCAGCGCACATGGAAGAGAGGCCATGACAGGCTTGCCTCGCAGATGCTTCCTTCCCGGGCACTTTCATTATTTTCAGAAGTTCAGATTTCTGGCTCCAAGCACCTCAAATCAACACTGAGCTAGAGATTTCTTTAGAGACACACACACAAAAAAAATAGCGGCACCCCTCAGGACAGAGACAAGCTGATGTGGGAAGGCTGAAAGAGGCCTTGGAGTGGACCTGCTGGAGACCCAGCTAGGTTCTGGTCAAAATGAAGACCTTTAATTGCCTTTAAGTCTCAAATTATTAACTCAAATCTTAATTTGGAGTCAAATCTAATAATATTTCCCTTTCAGGTCTCTGCTTCACATTCTCTAATTTACTTTTTAAATATAGAGAGAGGAAAAGAGAGGGATAGAGAAACATCATTGATGGGCTGCATCCTGCACACCTTCCATTGGGCATCAAACCAGTGACCTCTTGGTTCCTGGGTTGATGCTCAACCACTGAGCCACATCAGCCAGGCTCTAACTTACTTTTAAAGTTAGTTTTACATAAAGAAGAATTGGCAGTGAGAGAAAGGAAATGGGAATGATTTCCTCTGGAGGGAATGGGATGAGAAGAGTAAAGGGCCACAATTTCACCACTGGTAATGCTTTATTCTTTAGGGTAAAAGACATTTAAATTTCAAGAAACTCAGCCTCTCCTGAAATTTAATCATTGCTTTATCTTTAAAATGTATACTAGTAAAATGCCATACTCAACAACCTTCCTTGGGGAGAAAAACATTGGCAAGAAATCAAAACACCTGAGTCGCAGTCCCATTGTTGGAACCCAAGTTCAAGGCTATGCAAATTATTTAGGCTCTTTTTTTTTTCCCACTTGTAAAAGAAGCATAGTATTAGCTTCCCTATCTTACAAGTTTGTAGTGGAAATTAAAAGAATGGGGATCTTGCACAGTAGGAATAAGAACTGTTTGCTGAATTGAAGAATACATTTGGAAGCTCTCTGAATAGTAAAAGCATACTATTTTTAGTATTATTAAAAAATATGCAGCCCAGCCTCTGTGGCTCAATGTTTGAGTATCAAGCTATGAACCAGGAGGTCATGGTTCGATAGCCAGTCAGGGCACATGCCCAGGTTGTGGGCTCGATCCCCAGTAGGGAGCATGCAGGAGACAGTGGGTCAATGATTCTCTCTCATCATTGATGTTTCTATTTCTCCCTCTCCCTTTCTCTCTGAAATCAATAAAAGTATATTAAAATATGCAAAAATAGGTTAACTGACAACTTCAAATATATTCATTTATACCAAGAGAAACAATCCTCTTTCATAAAGCAACGTTTTCAAACAGGATTGTTTCATATAATTCATGAATGGTTTTGCATCCTTTAAAAGGACAGTTTATCAGCATGTATGGAAAGGAACATCATAAAATATTGGTTACTTTAATTTTTTTTCTGCTTGTATGTTGATTTAATGTTCCCTGCACATTTCCAGGGATATTTATTTATTTACTTTAAAATATTTTTATTTATTTCAGAGAGGAAGGGAGAGAGAGAGAGTTAGAAACATCAGTGATGAGAGAGAAGGATTGATTGGCTGTCTCCTGCATGTGGGGATAAAGCCGCAACCTCAGGCATGTGCCCTTGACCAGAATTGAACCCGGGACCCTCAGTCTGCAGGCCAATGTTCTATCCACCGAGCCAAACCAGCTAGGGCCATTTCTGGGGATCTTTAAAATTTGCTTCCAGGGTATTCTAGTACCCTAAGTAACTCTCAGTCAACATTAATATTTTCCCAGGGTTTATTCTTCTGTGGCTGTGTACCTATAAGATGAAGACATCGAGAGTGAAGTTCCCAAAGGATTATACAGAAACAAGCTTCAACAGCTGTGCGATTGTCTCGCCTGTGCCAGCTCATTTGCTCTGCAGAGAAAAGGCAACGACAAGCTGATCCCACAATGATCAGCTGGAGTGAAGGCATTGATTATGTCAATGGAAGAAAAATTAGATACACAGTTACCATAAACAGCCTCTGAAGTGTTTCAATAGCTATAATTCCACCCATTGCTACCATCTAGCTCTTGGCAGAGAAGCCAACACTCAATTTCTCTGCGGATGAATCTAAGCAAAAGCCTGTAATCTGCTGCCTCATGCTAGAAGATAACTAATAAATAGTAGCTGAACAGGAATCCTACCTATTGGTCACTTCTGAGTGTTATAAGAGAAAATTATATATAATCCACTGTTACCCATTTTTAAACTGCCTCGAATGCCTACTCTATTTTCATAGTTTGCTTACTATAAGAAAATAACCCTCTTCTTTCTCTGAACTTTCATCCTTATTCTGCACCTCACTCACATATATTGCATTGCAATGACCATGCTCTTCCCATCACAGATCAATCTTATATTCCCATCGTCACTCCCCGCCCCCCGCCGTGATGTTGGAGGACGTGAGCCTCTGTCCATTGAGGGTGCGTACTTCCATTAGCACTTTGGATCCTTTCCCTTTCACACCTTTCTATGGGCACCTTCATCTGTTCAGTGGTTTTCAAAAATGGCCCTCAGACAAGTAACATCAGCATCACTTACTAGCAGGTAAGAAATCAGAAGCTCTCAAGGGTGAAGGGACCAGACATCAAGTCTGGTGAACCCCTTCCTTGGTTGCAGCATTGGGCAGACTTTAGGTCCAAGTTCAGCTAGGATCATCCACACGGCGCAATCAATGAATCTCCGGCCAGACTCCTAGTTTCTCATGGTATGAAATCGTTGGATGAGACTTGAAAATGCTCTTGGCCTGAGTATAGACACCGATGATGAGAGGTCTGGTGACATGGCTCAGGGCAGAGGCAGAACAGTGACCTGAAATGTGTGGGAACATGGGCCCCAGTGGTGGAAGCCACGGCCCCAACAACAAAAATAAAAACAACCCAAGATGAGACCTTAGAAGTAAAAAGAGAAAACCAGACAACATCGCAGCGAGATCCAGTGAGAATTCAGGAAACAGTGACCAGTGAGAATTGAGATTCACGTTTCCCTACTGCAACTAAATTGCCTTGCCCATAAACCTGGATACCATCAAGAGAAGACCATAGGAAGGGGGACGGGATCAAAAAGACTGAGCCTTATATTTGGAAGAACTGAGTTTGCCCTGGCTGGTGTGGCTCAGTTGGTTGGGGCATCCTCCCATATACTGAAAGGTTGAGGCTTTGATTCAAGGTCAGGGCACATACCCGAGCTGCAGGTTTGAACCGCAGTTGGAGCCCATACAAAAGCCAACTGATCAATATGTGATTTTTTCCCCCTCTCTCTCTAAATTCAATTTTTAAAAAAGTGATAAAAGAACAGAGTTTAATGGCACATTTTTCATAAACTTCATTAAAGATTGTAAATTATAAAATTTACATTGCATTATTTTTTTTCTTACCCAGTGGGTAGGGATCATAAGAAAAATTAGATAAGCTAAAAGAACCAATAAAGATGTTTGTCTTCTTTATACATCTAAGTGTTATGTCAGTTAATTAGCTAGATCACTATATTTACAACGTTCAAAGTGAAGGCATGCCAGACACTGCTTTTTAAAAATAATCATACTAAAGAGTTTTAGAACATATAATATTTTTCAAATATGTTTTTATTGATTAAAGAGAGAGGAAAGGAGAGGAAGAGAGAGATAAAAACATCAATGATGAGAGAGAACCTTTGATCAGCTGCCTCCTGCAGGCCTCCCACTGGGGATCAAGGCCACAACCCAGGCATGTGCCCTGACCTGGAATCAAAGCATGACCTCCTGGTTCAAAGGTTGACACTCAACCACTGAACCACACTGGCCATGCAGAACACAATATTTCTTAAAATTCTAAAATAATTTATGTGCATATCTCTTATTATTTCTGAGATGTGGAAAATAGCAAAAAAGCTGTACCAACATGAAACAGATGAGGCTGAATAAATTATTGGAAACTTCCTTTAAGTAACTTCAGAGATAAAGCTATCAATTCATTCCAAGT
The DNA here is from genome assembly GCF_951640355.1 of Cnephaeus nilssonii. Taxonomy (NCBI): domain Eukaryota; kingdom Metazoa; phylum Chordata; class Mammalia; order Chiroptera; family Vespertilionidae; genus Cnephaeus; species Cnephaeus nilssonii. Next base: position 20,011,692 of record NC_137088.1, on the reverse strand, counting down.
TCAGATTATCTGTGTCTTCCTTTTATTCTTTTTTTTCCCTTCCTTTTATTCTTATAAACATCTGTTAAAATGTCATGTTGGTTGGGCCACCAATGCATGGATAGGTTTAGTTTTCCTGAAAGACCCTTTCTTCTGTTTCTTTTGTTGTCAGTTTTTGTTATTATATTGATCCTACATGGATCCAATACTAATATATTGATTTCTTGACCCATTTATTATTAGAATAAAAAAAGAAACATGGCTCACTCATTCTCCCCATGATATTAGAGCATATGTTCATAGTTATTGGGTAAATGTATCTGAAAACATCATCTTAATTGAACAGTGTTCTGTAATAGTCATTGATTTGTATCTTTCTAGTCTAAATTCACTCTCCATTGCCTATTCTGTAATAATGTCAATGGACCCTGTAAATATTTCTAATTTGCTAGTTGGTATGATGTTAAGCTTTATCAGTAGAGGGTACTAAAAAGACATGGGAGGAGGAAAGGGTTTCTTTTCCTGATTCTGGTGAGCATTGGAGCCAGGTTCCTCAGGGCTAGCAGTTTCTACAACACCTGCCAGTGGTGGCTAGCAGCACACAGTGCTTCACTGGTGGCCATTTCCCTTGGCACTCCCCTAGGTAGCTCATGACCTCAGTGAACTGTTTGCTACCTAGTGAGCCAGGAATGAAGCCCTGGGAAAGGCGGCTCTCCCAGTTCCTAATGATTCCTTGGCTACACTAGCTCAGCCCAAGCAGTAATAGGTGCTCCCTGTATGTGTTCTTCCTATATTCTCTAGAGTCCTCACCGGTCATTACTAGCCTGTCTCCTGTTACCTCAGTTCCCTGTTGTAAGTAATAATTCTACATTAAACTGCTCCTGTTCAGTTTACTCTGAGGTTTCTGCCCTGGGGAGTGGTCCCAGGTGGCAGACCCGTGAAGATGGGACTCCAGGAGCGGTTTTGTTGTACCTTTAGGCTTGATTGCTATACTGAACTCCTTGTTCATGGCACTAGGAATCCATGGCATGCAATGACATCGAAATTAATCAGAATGCCACCTATGGTGTATTGTGATGAAGTACCAATTCAGGCAAGTGTCTTGAGAGCACAAGTGGCTGCTGCACTTAGCCACCGTGGAAATAATGATGACTACAAGGACCATGGTGTAGGATCGATTTTCCTGAGTTCACTTGAGCACTTAACAGAGAAAAAATGACAAGCTCCCAGTGCAAGGCACAGCTTGAGGACCACAGAGCTACCATGACAACCATGAAAGCATATTTTATTTATCGTAGCCAAAGGGCTGATATTGCTGAACGTCAGAAAATATTTAATTGTGTGAGCTGCTAAATAGCATCAACAGGTACAAATCCACAAAGCATAGCCTTCTCTCTGACAATGGAGCTGGACCTGTCAACATCTATCCCTTGAATGCTGGCACCATGTTAAGCTTTGTCGGTGGAAAGTACCAAAGGGAAACCCAAGGAGGAAAGGGTTTCTCTTCTGAGTTCTGGTTTGTTCCTTGCAGCAGCTTCCTGAAGCACGTCCAGCTTCGGCAATGTCTGGCTCCAGCCACACCCACAGGTTTTGTAGGGCCAGCTCCCTCCGGGCATTCAGGGAGTGGTGCTCCTCGTGACAGATCAGCATGATCTGTTACATCAACATGAAACAGGTGAGGCTGACTAAATTATTAGAAACGCCCTTTAAGTAACTTCAGAGATAAAGCTATCAATTCATTCCAAGTTCAGATGATCCGTGTCTTCCTCTTGTTCTTATAAACGTCTGTTAAAAAGACATGTTGGTTGGGCCACCAATGCATGGACAGGTTTTACTGCCATGGCGTCTCCTTGGAGATGGCTTCCACTGGCATCCCCTGGAGCAGCTTTGCGGCCTCAGGAACATCTGCCGTCCAGACAGCCACGGCTATCTGGATCTCAGTGAGCAGTGTGGGGGCTTCTTTAAGATGCTGTTCCATCTACTGTACTCTCTGCAAGCCCCAGGGAGAGGGGTCCTGTTCCTGTTCCTGCTATCACTATAGTCCTTACCGTTCTGTTTATTCATTGCGAGTCAGTCCCCAGTTATAGATACTTTTTGATGTTCATATTTCTGTGTGGGTTCATTTTCTCCTGAATCCTGACTTATACACCTCTTACAATCAACATTTTAATATTCTACTTGGGTAAAAAGAAGGTATTGAAACTAATATTTGACTTAATGGTGATCTTCCAGGAATCATTCATTTTTAGCTCTTTATCATTTATAACTTACCTAAAAATGATCTAAAGTCAATTAAATGTAATGAAATAATTATTTTGAATGTTACTCAAGTAAAGTTAAAATTAATAAATCTATTAGAGCTTAGTAGTATAAAAACTTGTATAAGAAGTTTTTATACTATTAAGATGTACAAGATTCAATTTTACCCTATTTCTTGATAAAAATACTAAACATATTAATAATTTGGTGAAGCCAAAATCTTGGAAAGGTCTGTTCAAATTAACAGCAAGTGTTGTATATATGTAATTCAAATGAAAAGGTTAAACAAACATAACAAATAGAATATAATTGAAATAGAACTTTAGCTTTATCTGTCAATATTCTTTCAAACTCTATGGTAAACCCATTATTCTTTTCACCCAGGATGAAAACTTGGAATCCAGTAGGTAGGCCCCTTTGTTTATTGGCTAACTTTTTAAAAAATATATAAAGTTCTCTCATCACTTTAATCACACACAAGGTGAATTAAAATGTCTCCAAGAACTGATGTTTCACTCACTACATCTAAAGTAAAGAGACACAGGGCCCGCTACTTCAGTTAGAAAAAAAGATGGGATTCTCAACCAGGTTTTATAAAGGCAGTGGACTTGCAGCAGACCTTGAAGCATAGAAGAGATACCAACAGATGGATTGAGTGTAAGGAGACCCAATACCAGCAAAGGTGGGTGTGTCCTGATTGGGGTCCCTGGGAAGACCAGAAGCCCAGGGTTATCCTGGCAATGAGTCGGAGTTACTACTATAAGAATAAATTGGTTGGAATCTGGTTGTAGGACCTTTAAAATGCTAGGGCAAAGAACAGATCTTCTGTTATAAAAAAACAGAAATAAAAAATTTCTATATTAAATGTCAGTTTTTGAGATATATTCTGAAATAATTAGACTTTAAGGACTGAGCTAGAGAGTCTAGGAATAAATAAAATGGTAAATGTGAAGTCAGACAATGTTTTATTGACTACAAATACTCAGGTGTACAATGCAATACAAGGGGCCTATTATAAATGGGCTATCCAAAAAGCTTTTAATGTTATAGTTTCTGAGTTACATTCACTTAAAATTAATAGAAACTTAGAGAAAATGAGATTTTGTTGAATCCTAACACTCATAAATAATAAGGTTCTATTTGGACTACAGTTTTCTTAAAAATCAATAATCTGCTGTTTCCCCTGGTAATATTGAAAATGCATTTGGGAGTTAAAAAGCACCAAAATTGGCCATGAAATAATGAATAAAAAAATGCTTAAATTATAGCAAAGTACAAAACAATAAGACATATAAAGAGATCTATCTATATAGCTATCATCTATCTAGACTCCCATGAGTGTGTATAGAAGATGCTGGCAAAAAAGGTATAACAAAGAGATGTCAGGCCACTGGGCAGGTACCATGTACCTGCCTGTGTGCTAGGTATCTTCAAAAGGATGAAATAACATGCCTACTGTCCTTCTGGTAGTAAACTGCAGAAATAGGGTTTAAACATTAATAGAAATGACTGAAAAATAGCATATTACTACTTCCACACTGAACTATCTCCTTATGAGTTCTATTGATACTAAGCTAAGACCAGAAACACCAAAATAGAAACTGACATATTTGATTTTGCCAGCGATAGCTTCAAAAAAAATTTAAGAGATACAAGCTTTGTAAAATATCAGCTGAACTACAATAGAAAGGATTCTCTGGCAAAAGTAATACCAAGTCAGCAGTGCTCTTGTGCCTATAAACTGTAGACCAAAGAAGATGAAATCAATTATGAAGAAATGTGCACTTCCTGGAAATCTTAGAATGAATCCAAGGACACATTCCAAATCATCTGCTGATTCTCCACCTCATTTTGCAAATGAGTAAGTGAAAGCCCAGAGAGGCAATATGATTTCCTCCAAGTAACAGAATGGGTGAGGGAACAAATTGGGCTTCTATAGAGATCAAGTTTTATGGGAGTTAGTATCCTGTTGTTACCTTTCCATTGAACACATCATGTTTTTGTTTTGTTTTTCTTAATAGAATAAAGATTAAGAAGTGTTTCCAGGGGAAGGTGTAGACCTGAATGGAAAAAAAAAAGCATCTGCCATGGTAAGTTCTCCTTTAAAACTCAAAATGCCCAAGAACTGATAGTCTAGACAGTTGATTTGTGTTTTATTTTTCCCAATGGGAACACCTTTCATCCATTGTGTCTTTGAGGGCTAGAAGTACTTCTCAGGCTAGCCAATATTTATTGAAGCACTTGATATATGCCAGATGTTGTGCTAAGTGCTTTGCATTCACGATTTCATTTCGTTCTTCTAGTTACCATATGGAGTAAGTACAGTTATTTTTATTCCCATTTGAAAGGTGAAGAAACCAGAATTTATTTTTAAATGGCTTGTTTGAATTTTGATCATCTGAAAACCAGCAATGTTATGGGTTATCTGAGTGATCCACAAAATTAAAGTTGACTCTTCTCTTGTAATTTCAGTGCCCACATTCAGGTGGATGCTTATGATCACACTGATACCATGTGAAGGTCAAGTGTCATCTCTGGTAAACTAAAACACGACAGGTCAAGTAGAAACAAGTGGTAGGAATATTAAGCTCTCTTATGGTTCATTTCACAATAGCAAACTAGGCGTTAGCATAGCCAGGAGGGGTAGCTTGGAAAGGGATAATCTCATCTTGAGAAAACACTAACATCCATCCTATTAAATGAACATAATTAACTCAAATGGTCTGGCTTTAAAGTTTTATTTGAATTTAATAGGTAAATCAGTTTTGACTTTAGTTGTATAAAAGCTAGCAGAATCAGGAATTTATTCTTCACTTGTAATTAATATAGATCATATATCATGTATAATATATATTTGATATGTAAAATCATATTATAAAAATAATTTCCGCACCTGGCGAGGGAAGGCGGTCTGTGAGAACCTTTCCTTCGTTCCTTTAAGAGCTGTCCATGTTACTCACGTTGGAAACAGACGGATCCAGCTCCTATGGAAAATGCATTCTGCCAGCGCAGCTGCCATCACGTCCATGATGGATCCCAGTAGGTGGATGGGTGGAAGCCTTCTCGCTTCTTACATATGGCATCCTCTGTGGAGTGCTATCACTCTGAGCCAGGGGTCCTCAAACTTTTTAAACAGGGGGCCAGTTCACTGTCCCTCAGACCGTTGGAGGGCCGGACTATAGTTTAAAAAAAAAAAACTATGAACAAATTCCTATGCACACTGCATATATCTTATTTTGAAGTAAAAAAAAACAAAACGGCAAAAACACCCTCATGTGGCCCGCGGGCCGTAGTTTGAGGACGCCTGCCTGAGCTTTCAAGTGCACTAACACTCACCCTGCGCCTCCTGCTATCGAAGACCGCGTGGAGAAAAGGAAATGTTTTATTACTGGTCCACTTTAATCTACTTCGTTGACTTTTGCCATTGCCCTGCTTTAGAGGAAGAATAATGCTGTTCTTCTGCAGCTAATGTGATGATGCTTGGACTCATCTTTTTTTTTTTAAACACAAAAATTTCTTCTGTTTCACTGACTGTAAATGTTTCATTCACTATTTTACAACCCTGAGTTTGGGAGGCAGTTCCCTTTGGGATGTGTACTTCTTAGCGATGTTTTCATTTCCCCCATTTTTTAGAATTGTACATTTCTAGCGCATTCTACATAAAAACTACAACATGAAGCAGTGACAGATAAATGAGCTCCAAGTTGTTAGTCTCTTTCTACCAACACTAGAAAAAAAAATGGTTTCAATCAAAGGCACTAGAAAATAAAGAATTGCTATGGAAGATAAATAGAACCACCTAGCAAGTATGAATCATATTCTGTGCTACAAGGCATACTACCTGGAAGTATGTTGTCTAAAATCACAAAACGAGAGTCTATGGCTTGAGTGAATTAACGAAAAGATTTGCTCCCTCACCCGGGGTATCAGATGACTGCTTCTGTAACCGAGGAGAATTCTGAGTAGACAACGTTTTACTAAAGCCTATGGCGACTTGCCATGACCTCTTTACACTGAGCCAGTATTAAGAGAGAATCAAAGGGCCCAGAGGGTTAAAACTGCTGATATGTTTGAAATTGAACTATTTCAACAAGGAAGAAAAAAAAGAAAGAAAGAACTCTCTTTATAAAGATATATGGGAACTAGAATAAGTACTCACTTTTATAGTCGATTCTTAGACACACCATTCACTCATTCATTCACTCACTCATCCATTTGCATGTAGAAGGGCTGTGGAAGGTAGGCAGGAGGAATTATGACTTTTTATCAGAATCATGAAATGGCACCGTTAGCATGATACTGTTCACTGTTATGAAAACAAGTACTAAATAGTACATTTTAACACACCTGAGACAAACAATGTTTCCTACATAGACTGTCTTTTCTCTAGTCACAGACTAGTTTAGTGGCTATTTCAGTTCTAAGCCTGTGATTTATCTGACGAAATAGTACATGTTACTATTGTGTTACTTTAAGTAATTTTTACTAAATGAAACAGTGTAACTATCACATTCTTCACAGGATAGCTTAGTCATTGCCTGTATCTTTACAGGGTAAACTAGCCCTGGAATTCTCTGAATATGAGAGACCCTCAGCCCTGAGCCCGAGACATCTACGACTAAGTAATTCAATATAGCTGGACTGGAGCTCAGGTATCTGCAGCTACAAAAAGCTTCATGGCTATTCTCACTTGCTGTCTGAGTTGAAAGCCACTGGTATAAACAGTAGGTTATAAGGGAACTGGTCATCAAAAATAACCACATTTTCCCAGTAACAAACTTAAAGCACACGATACACACATTATTAGTCCATGCAACACTTGTGCGAGATGGGGACAATTATTGCTCCCATTTGACAGATGAGTAACTGAGATATAGTCAGCCAGTTCGTGACTATCCTCCTGGGCTCAGCTGCAAGGACTAGAAACCTGTGTCTATCAGCCTTACTATACTTCAGTAGAGAGGACCTGAACGGGCAGCATTTTAGCACCTTCTGCTTTAAATTCCCATGCATGTCCAGAAAGTGCTTACTGTCTTCTGTCCTGGTGGGGCTTTAGTTTGTCGGCATCTGCTCTGTGGCTTCCCTTTGTAAGCTCAGTCTCCCTCTCACCAGTTCCTGCTTCCTTGGCTCAATACCAGTTCCTTCAAGCCTGGCCTTGAGCCAGAATCCTGCTGGCTGACGGTCTGACCACCACTTGCCTGGTACTAGTACTTGTTGGTCCTCACCCTGACATTTGAACTCATCTTCCCGAGTCCCCTCAAATTGTCTCACAGGACCCATCTTCATCTATAGCTATCTCTCCTACCTGATGCGGAGAGGCCTGACCAGTTTGGATCAGTATCAACTAAATTAACCTCTTAGTCACTGTGATACCTTAACTTCGTGACTTGGAGGCTCATTCGACACTGGGGGGGTCTCCTTCCACTCCCCCCAGTCCTGGCTAGTTGCTGCTCTCTCTCAACCAGCTACCTGGTAGGAATTCCCAGCAGTCTTCATCTACCTAATATTGCTACCTTATCTAATTATGCAAAATAAATTGCAATTATAATTTTTAAAAGGTAGTTTCCCTTTTAACAGGAAGTTATGTTAAATTTTCTTGATTCTGAGAGTGGGGATTGTAAAAGAAATTAATACATAGATAAGAGTATGAGAAGAAAGCAGAGATAAAACATAGAAATCTATTTTAGAAACTGCTCAACTTTTGAAAAAAAAAACACACTACAGTTTTCTGAAATAAAATGGGGTAAGTTAAAAATTAAAGGATTTATATGCAAATACAAACCCAACACTGAGGTGACTTAATGAGCATAATTCCATAACTTTATTTAAATTATAAAAGGAACGTATGTTTACCATAACACATTCATTAAAATTGAGTCATTTCATCAATAGCTAATTGCTAATGGTTGATATAATTTCTTCTAGGTTTTTTTTTCTGTGCAAATGATGTCTGATACCAACCTTATGAACATGTGCTTTTATACATATATACATAGTATAATTTTAATAATGTTGATTTATGTAGATATTTATATACAGAATAAATGGAAATATCTGTATGTTTTCACATATACACAAACTTAATATCCTAGAAGATATATTTTTTTACCTTGTTTTATTTTCAATAGCAATTTCCCTTTAATTTTAACCCAGTTTTGGTTAGAACAGCTGTGAAGTTGTGGTTTTCTCCCTAGAGGTGATTTTCAACACAGAGGTTCTTTTACATGGTCTGTTAAGGCATAAAATTCCTTAAGAAGGAAGAAGCTAGGGTGTGAAATGAAGCGAGAGCTGGACGGGGACAGAGATGGGATGATCTGAATGACTGGACACACTTTTGATCCCGGTCATCACGAAATGATTGCCAAATCCATGCATTGTGTAGGAACAAAGGCTTTTGCAGTCAGAAGCACTGGAGTTCAAATTCATGCTTCGCAATTCATTACCAGAGCGGCCTTCCTAAAGTTACTTAATTTCTTTGAACTCAGTTCTCTCATCTGTGGAGTTGATATAATTTATAATTGCTTCACAGAGTTGTTATAAGGTCTAAATAAGATCAATATGAAAATCATTAAGCAATGATGCTTGCACAGGGTAAAGGATTACAATTTGTCCTTCCACCTTAATACCACCACATCCTTGAGGCCTACCCCTTGGGGGAAAGAAACTCTACTTGACTTTGGCTCCTTGAATCTACAGATAACGTAAAATCAACTCTTCCTGATGGCAGGCGATTTGGGAAGGAAGGCTCAGCCAGAGGCCCAACCCTACAACATTCATTCATTCATGTATTTTGTCACTTACACTCATTCACTCAGTAATGATTTATTGATCTCCTACTCTGTGCCAGGTATGAGAAGGATATGCACATAAAGAATAAATGCAAGATATTACCCTATGTACAGACATGTAATCTATGTCCCTAATGTACACAGGGAAGCTTGAGCTATTTGAGGAAGGCTTCTTGCTAGGATGTAAAAAGAAGGCTTTTTTAGAGCAAATGATTTTTTTGGGGAAAAAATGGTAATGCATAGGCATTTGCCAAACAGCGGGAGTTGCAGGCAGAATAATATGGTTTTTCCTAATGGAAGTAGGAAAGGTGAGTCAAATCACAAGGGAACTACAAGTAGAGCAAAGAGTATACGGTCTAGTAAGGGGATTAGCGCAGGATACACAGCTTACAAGAGAGGTTGGGTTTAGCTGGGAGACTTGTATGTAAGGACCATACAATTTGAAATGGATTCTACGATGATTTGAAAAGTACAATTCTGAAGACTTTGAAGCTGTGGTCTTTCTCAAACAGGCTGTTTGAGAAAAGCCACCCCGGTGTCCTTTTAGAAGGCAGATTACAAAGGTGTACATTCACAGACTGGGGCTACAACTGTTACAAGAACTCAGCCTAAAACAGCTGGCGAGTCAAGCTAAGACTGCGACCCAATGGGGCTCCATGTTGGCTCTCCGGGGATGTTTTAGACCTTCCAAATGGGGAAAGGTGGCAGTAAACAGCTCTATCTGCTTAGGAATGATTCAAGGAAAAGATGAGGACCATCTAAAAAAGTAGAACTCTGCCCTGACTGTGAATTTGGTAAATGTAAGTTTACTAAACATGTACGAAAGCTTCAACTTGGGAAATTCAAGCCGATGTAAGCAGAGCAATCAGTACTCCAGCCTGGGGGGCTGGGGGGCACCTGGACTGGACGCCCACCGCAGAAAGGGCCCCGTTGCAGGAACTGGCACCGCCGAGATGATGCAATCCAAGGTCATTAGGTGCAGACCGAAAAACAGCCACACTGAAGGGATTGAAAATGTTTGGAATAGGCACTATTTGGTGCTTTTCCTAATGTACCATCTTGGCATTTTGTTCGACCTGATTCCTTATCTATTTCTTAACTATTTCCTTTCGGTGACTCAATGAACTGAACAAATGGTTCTGTGGTTGGACTTATACTGTGCTGTTAGATGGTAAGCTTAAACCCATAAAATGTAGAAGACATCAGATGAAATGTTTATTACCTCTTTTATTTCTTCTGCCCATTTACCAAATGCTTTTGCCCAGGACTCTCAAGAAAATCTGAACAATAAAACATGGAGTGAACTCACTGTCTTGTTTGTTTTAGAAAACGTAGAGACACATGCTGGTTTATGGGACAGAGAACAAGGTACCGACCCCTGAAAAAACATAAAAGATGTTTGTCAGCCCTGACCAGTTTGGCTCAGTGGATAGAGTGTCGGCCTGCGGACTGAAGGGTCCCAGGTTCAATTCCGATCAAGGGCATGTACCTTGGTTGCAGGCACATCCCCAGTAGGGAGTGTGCAGGAGGCAGCTGATCAATGTTTCTCTCTCATTGATGTTTCTAATCCTCTATCCCTCTCCCTTCCTCTCTGTAAAAAATCAATAAAATATATTTTAAAAAATGTTTGTCAGCCTCCATCAAATGTACTGTAGTCCTTAAAAAGTAGAAAAGCTGGCTGCAGCAATATAATAAATTAATCAGACATGGTTTACCCCCATTTACCTTAATCTCAAGGGCTTATAACCAAATTTACTTGACTTGATACTAATTAAGAAAAGTCAAGACACTGTAGCAAAGCCAATAAATAGACTATAAATTAACATTTAAATGAAACTAAAGTAGCAGTTTCCTGAACTTAGAAACTGTTATGGCTACTGTTTAATAGAACATTATTTATTAGCCTTCTATCTGATTAGCTTTAGCTGCAAAATTAAGTCTTTCTTATTTGCATTAATTATAAGTAGAATAATTTTTGAATTTTATAGTCTGGGAAATTAAGACAATTAATGAGTAACCATAAGAAATCTTTTCATTAATTAACAATTTTAGATTTATCGTTTTCCTCTAACCATCAGAAACCAGGGGGAAAAATGGACCAAAAAAAATATATATAGCATAGAATTTTTAGAATTAGAAAGATAGTGGGTGATGACTTTACTGATCCCACTATTAATCATTTATTTCTTATTTCAAATCACCACTAGGGCTAAGAGAAAATAATTATTTCTCTTTGTTGTATATTTATTTCTCTATAAAAACATATCTATTAATAAGGATTTACAGAACATTAAATATTTACATTGGCAAAAAGACATTTGCATATGTAAAATGTGAGTGGTTAAATGTGATACGTATGTAATGAACGTGGATAAAAAGTGTACACACATATGTACATAAATACGTAATTTTAACCACGACAAGTTGCACTAATCTCTTTTGTCAACTTGATTTTACTGTTAGGGAGTTTTCAGGGGACATACACTACAAAAGTTTTAAAGAATGTTTGAGCTCTCAGTAGGAATGAATGCTCTGACTGATTACTGATGTCTGCCAATGCATAGCAATACTCATTTCACGTATTTGATATCCCTATTCTGTGTATCCAGGTAGAGCATAACCATTACTGAAAAAAACATTTTAATCTTTCAAATTACATTTTAATACTCAGACTCAGAATAAGTAAAAAATGTTTAGTTGAAAAAGTGGCAACAATATGAGGGGCTAAAAAATCTCTCAAAATCTAAATACAAACTTCAGTAATAACCATTTGAATGATTATATGAAACTACTAAGTAAAAAAAAATCACAAAAGCTCTACATTTCTAGAATTCTAGTGCTATATTACAGTTATTAGAATTGCAGTACTTGAGATATTAGAAAAATTGTCTGCAAAAATTGGTATGTTGCATATTTTTCAGGAAATACAAGCTGTAGTTAAAACAGTGGGAAATACTGCTTTTAAATGTTGAATTCTATGTTGTTCAAGTTTAAGACTACTCAGCAGCTATGGTGATTAATGCTAAGTTATTTTACATTACCAAGATATGTAATGTTTGCTTTACAGTAAAATGTTATTTTTCATTGTTCACACAGTGAACATACAACAATTGAAATTTTTCTATATAAAATTATTGCACAAATTTTTCTGAGGATATTAATTCAACAATAGTAATGTTTTCCATGATCTATATGCCTATAAACTGCAAAATCATAGTGTATGCCTTGTAAAGGAAAAACTTTCAGGAATAACACCATTCAAATTTTGCCTTTAATAAAATCCATCATATATGGACACAACAGAGGAACCTTTTTACCTGCATCTGTATCTGATATCTCTTCCTCCCATAGCAATTACATCGGATTTATTATGCTTAGAGTTTAAAGTGACAATATCTTAACAGATGTTTTTTTTTTTGCATTGAATTCAACTCAAAGTGCAGTATCAGCTCTCAATAAACATCTGTGCAAAATAGCTATCCTGGTCTTTCTACCTATGAAAGATAATGTACTCTCTCCTCCTCTCAGCTACTGTGACAAAGGGCTTTTTATCTTATTAAATTTTCTTATGTTGGGATTATATGAGGCAGAGATAACTTTGATGAAAGAGAATTAAAATGTTTAATTTGCATTATATCCTATATCAATTACATATATGCTTATTGTATATTTACATTTAAGATTTAATATTAAATAATATTGTTATGGAGGTCATAATTACTAGAATTCATTGAGTAAAATATTCAGCAGTTAATACAAACCACCTGCTTTTTACAATAAATTAGAAAGTTTGCTCCTCATTAATCACACAGATTCATTTTGTTCATTTGCCTGCACAACTAGTCCAAGAAAGAATTCAGGTCTTTTGCAAAAATATGCACAATAAAATTTAACAGAAGTGAATTAAGAAAACAGAAAAAGGCCCAGCTGGCGTGGCTCAGTGGCTGAGTGTCCACCATGAACCATGAGGTCACAGTTTGACTCCAAGTCAGGGCACATGTCCAGGCTGCAGGGTTGCGAGCTCGATCCCCAATGGGGGAGCATGCGGGAGGCAGCTGATCAATGATTCTCTCTCATTATTGATGTTTCTATCTCTCCCTCTCCCTTCCTCCCTGGAATCAATAAAAAATATTTTTAAAAAATACAGAAAAAGGAGAAATGCATATAAAAAAGAAGATACATAGAAATATTAAAGGGTAAATTATACAAAATTTGCTAGAAATAAGACCAAATTTTGCAAGCAAACTTTCTTACAACAAATGCAAACACAGAACCATGACAGAGAGTTTATTCAAAGTGATCATCAAATAAAGCCAGATAAATTAGCAACATGATCCAAAGTCTGGCAGTGCTAGAATTAGAGATATGTTTCTTCCCAGTAACACGGTGATAATGTCCTCAAAAATACTGTTTCTATAAATAGGACCATAGGCTTTATAAGGCTATTTTTTAAAGTTTCTTTATAAAACACTACAATCTAATAAACATTTATTAAATTGTTCCTATATTGTAGTCACTTTATTAAGTGTTAGGTCATTTATCCATCATATCCACCTTATATAATAAGCAAAATTATTACCCTTTTTCAACAGATCAGGGAAATAAATGGCTCAGGAAAGTCACATACGCTGTCAGGATCACTTATCCATCAGTGGCATGACAGATGGAATCAAATGGATGACTCCAAAGTCAGGTTCTAAGATGCTCATCTTTAGGAGTTCTTGTTAGGTAGGTCCAATGCCATGATATCTAATTGTTTATGAACAGTAGAATCCAGCAGACAGACAGTTCTGGAGGGGGTTGTTGGAGGAATTGAGCAAAATATATACATACATACATATATATATATGTGTGTGTGTGTGTGTGTGTGTGTGTGTGTATACATATATGTGTGTGTGTGTGTGTGTGTGTGTGTGTATACACACACACACACACACACACATGGACACAAACAACAGTGTGGTGATTGCGAGGAACTCATGGACACAAACAACAGTGTGGTGATTGCGAGGGCCCGGGGGAGTGGGTGGGGGAGGTGTGCAGGGTAGGTGGAGGTGAAAGAGGGTGCAGAGGCATAAATGGTGATGGAAAACATAAAATAAAGAGAAAAAAAGAAAAATTCAGCATTACAGAGCTTATAGAAATATCTAGTTATGACAAGTGGAAATATGCTTTGAATTCTGATATTTGTGTTCTCTAGGAGATTAAATAGAATTTGTTAAATCACTCATGAGTCATCCTTCGAGCAATACAACTTTGTAATGTTCCCTCCAAGATACACAGGTTGCAGAATGGGTCCCTTTGTAATAGAGTTAACTTGCTAAATGTGAACGTTAGCTTTGAGGCAACTTAAATATGGGGGATGTTTATACAGATAATGATTTTGCGATTAAGAAAATGCTTATCTCTTTGGCTTCAGGAGGAACAGATGAGGCACAAACATCTTCCTTAACCAAAATTAGTATTAAACAATTAAGTAACAGGCTACATAGAAAAGTCATCTGAATTCACTCTGATGCATAGCATTAGTTTTTGTGTTTTTTTTTTACAAACAATTGATACTTTCTCAAATAAAAAAAAATAGACTCCAATTTAGTGTTTTCTGTATTTACTTTTAAATAACATTAATGGTCATAAATCTCTAACTCGATATGTGTTACTGGTGATATTACCATTGATTATTATTAATGAATATAAAATATTTATGAGAGAATTCCACTAATGCCAATAAAAGAAAAAAATTAAGAAATACATTAACCTTTGTAACATTACAGAATTCAGCTGACAAAGGTCTCAATCTCTTTTATCTAATGTAATCATAATAGTCACTGGAAGGCTGTGACTTTTTTTAAAAAACAATTTCATGTGGCACAACTTCTTAACATCTGAACCAGGTGCTCTACTGCCCTCTCCTGGATTTTATACAAGTAGCATGAAGATGAAATACATCACCTAAAGAAAGATCAATAAAATGAATTCCGTTTAAATGAAGCCCGTGACAAGTAACAATACCACATAAAATAAGAACCACGCTGTTTTCTTCATGAAGAATACTACACTTATAATAAATGTTACAATATGTTTAGACACACTTTCAATAATTGTAAAGTAAAATACATGCAGTCCATGTGACTTACTGCATTATGGACTATGGAATTACTCACGTCCCTTTCACTTCTAAAATCCTATGATTCCAAAGCATGCTACTCTTTCCCTGACTTAGGTAAACTCGCATGACTGGCAGAGAGCAAATGACTTTAGGCCGGTAATCACTCCAAATGATAAATTGCTTTGCCATAAGTAATAAAATCCTTCATGGAGCGAGAGGTAAGATTTCTTAGGAAATAGCAATATAAGTAGAAATATAAGCATGGTGCTCAGAGTAAGTGGTTGTGGTCATGAGGGTTGAGGGAGGAAGTGAGAGGAAGGTTGCTGCTTACAATTTATAGGTTGTAGACTACATCTCCAATGGGTGCTGCATACATAAGCTATTTTTAAATGATAGGACTCATGCAAATTGTGCTATTAGGAATTCTAATACTTTGAATTAAGACATAAAATACATTTTTTCCCAATGATATTATTGGGGGGTTGAAAAACATTCACTGGTACTGATGTGTAAGTGCGGCCTATGCACTGTTAAGACAAGCAAAGAGCTGAGAGGTGCAGTATCTCTGAAGCATAACATTCTGGACTCACTTAGCACATCCTCAGCTAACAGTGGCCATTCAGGTTTAGAATTTCACAGGCCTTACCAACATGATGTTAAGCACTATTGTAACTGTTTCTTAGTTTATTCCGAACATTGAAATATAAGCATTCCACATGTACTCTCTACTACTAATTTTTTTATATCATTTTATTGATTTTTTACAGAGAGGAAGGGAGAGGGATAGAGAGTTAGAAACATCGATGAGAGAGAAACATCGATCAGCTGCCTCCTGCACACCCCCTACTGGGGATGTACCCGCAACCAAGGTACATGCCCTTGACTGGAATCAAATCTGGGACCCTTCAGTTCGCAGTCCGACGCTCTATCCACTGAGCCAAACCGGTCAGGGCTACTACTAAATTTTTTTGATAAATGTTTTTAGAAACAGTTACAAGTTTTACAGCACTGTCAACTGACTTGAAAATATAATATGATCCAAAACCAAACACCTGTCACCTGCTATTTGTATTGTTTCTTCAGGGACCTTCTCATTCTAAAGGAAGAAGACATTGGTTGACTTATATACCAAGGAATCAAGTCCAGATTAACTGTTCTAGAGGAGCTACAGAGCTCACTAATGAGATGTGCTTGGGAGCTGCCAAGAACGCCACCTGCCAGGTGAACTTTGCCACCGGCTCTGCCTTCACAAGGGATTTGCTTGGAATTTAATGTAAGATAAATACCTAGTCAGTTACTAAGCATGCATTAAGATTGAAAGTAGACATCTGCATTGCCCTAAAATAAACTAAGAAATACTAAGTAAATGTAAAAAGAAGGTATTAACCTAGGTCAAATTTTAACAAATCTACTCTAAAATCATATTTCCTTGGCACACGAATTGGAACTTACTCTGGAGTAATTTACTTCCATTTAGAATGTCCATGAAACATTTAGAAATTATTTTAGGGGGGAGCATGTTTGTGCATGTGCATGCTCAAATAATTTTTCACTGATGTCTCAACACATTGTGTTGACCTGGGCTGCCTCTTCAATGGTTCTGTTTCCATAGTAGGCTCTGCATCTACTACATTTTGAGAGTTGTTGCTCACTTTTGAGCCACTGTCTCTGTCTTTCAGTAGCTTCTCATCATTTGTTCTGCTTCCAGGGACTTCTAGCTCCTGCAGCCCCCAAGCAGGTCCAGACACTGGGGCCTCTCAAGTGGTGGTGGGTTGGAAAACAGGCTTTTTATCATCAATTCAATGAATCTGATGTCACAGGACTCGGGAACTCTCTGCTGAATTGTTTTGGGAGGTGTTAGATGAACCTCTATTAGTGAATATTTATTCAGCTTCTACTGCATCCTAGGGACTACTGCAAATCAAAATGTGGGGGGATTTCAGGTACTTGGAAAAGGTATAGCATCCATCAAAACAACAATGCGGTACCATCTCACACCTGTCAGAATGGCTATCATCAACAAATCAACAAACGACAAGTGTTGGCGAGGATGCGGAGAAAAAGGAACCCTCGTGCACTGCTGGTGGGAATGCAGACTGGTGCAGCCACTGTGGAGAACAGTATGGAGTTTCCTCAAAAAACTGAAAGTGGAACTCCCATTTGACCCAGTAATCCCACTCCTGGGAATATATCCAAAGAAACTAGAAACACCAATCAGAAAGGATATATGCACCCCTATGTTCATAGCAGCACAATTTACAATAGCTAAGATTTGGAAACAACCTAGGTGCCCGTCAGCAGATGACTGGATCAGA
Organism: Cnephaeus nilssonii; assembly: GCF_951640355.1. NCBI lineage: Eukaryota > Metazoa > Chordata > Mammalia > Chiroptera > Vespertilionidae > Cnephaeus > Cnephaeus nilssonii. The sequence continues at coordinate 19,994,242 of NC_137088.1, read as the reverse complement.
AAACTGTGGTACATCTACACAATGGAATACTATGCTGCCATAAAAAAGGAATTCTCATCATTTGCAGCAACCTGGATGGAATTGGAGAACACTATGCTAAGTGAAATAAGCCAGTCAATGAAAGAAAAATACCACATGATCTCACTCGTTTATGGATAATAAAGAACATTATAAACCGATGAACAAAAATATAGATACAGAGACAGTAAAGCATCAAACAGACTGTCAAATTACAGGGGGAAGGTTAGGGAGAGGTGGGGGAGATAAGAGATCAACCGAAGGACTTGTATGCATGCATATAAGCATAACTAATGGACACAAAACTCTGGGGGGTGAGGGCATGTATGGGTGTGGGGTGGGGGGGACAATGGTAAGATATGTACACAAATAATACCTAAAAAAAAAAAAGTGAAAAAAAAGAAAAAGAAAAGGTATAGCATCCTAGTCAAGTTGGGCTGTCATTACAAATTACCACAGACTGGGAGGCTTACACAATAGGAATTCGCATCTCACAGTTGTGGAGGCTGGAAGGCCAAACTTGAGGTGCTGGAGGTTTGGTTTCTCCTGTGGCAACTCTCCTTGGCCTGCAGATGGCCGGCTTCTCATTATGTCCTCACTTGACCTTTTCTCATGTGCTGCACCTCTCTTATCTCCTCCTCCTCTTATAAAGACACCAGTCATGCTAGATTAGGGACCACCCTCATGACCTCATTTAACCTTAACTACCTCTTTAAAGACCCTGACTCCAAATACAGTCCCAGTAGGAGTTAAGGTTTTGACATATTAATTGAGTGTGTGTATGTGGGGGGGTACAATTCAGTCCAGAACATGCAGCATCACACATCCATGTTCCAGCTTGGAATCCAGGCCACTATAGTTTGAATTCCATCTCCACCTCTCACTAGCTGGGTGATATTGCACAAATCATTTCAGGAAAATGTAAGCTTCATTTCTCTATCTATATCTTGTGAATATATAACACCATAATCTAGTTCATAGTATTGTTGTTTACCTCATTTGATACTCATAACAACCCTCTGAGGTAGTCCCTAAAGAAAAATAAGTTTTAAAATGCTTTCTTATTCACTTTTATATTCCGAGGAAATGCATGGCATAGGACTTGAAACAAACAGGCCCTTAAAAAGTATTTGTTACAGATGAGTAAAATATTAGTCACAGTGACTCTTAAAGGCAGAACAAAGCCTTGAGAACATCCAGTTTTATACCCATAAGCCAAAATGAGTCACCACACTTGTGTTTTCCTTCTGACTGAGTTACATTCAATATCTGGAAGCCCACTGGAAATAACACATAGAAATGCAGGTTAGTGTATATCAAAATTATTCTTATTTAAAGAGACCCTGATTAAGCCACCTGGTTGTTGCCCACTGTGACCTTTTTTTTTTAACAATGTGTTTTCATTTTATCAACTTCTTTATTAACACCCAACTCTAAGCACAGAAAATTCAGTCTCCTTCCTTCACCTGCTCCTGAACACTCACCATCTCAGTGATCTGTAAATAATTGACCAGGCAAGCTCCGAAGCACAAAGGCAAACAGATCAATACTCCTCCTGCAGGTGCTTAGAGCACAGAGTATCCCTGCTTCCCTTTATTTCCTACCATGGAGGAACTCAACTACCAATCACTTCACAGTCGGCAGCCCCAGATTTAATTCAGCATGCATAATCAGCAACATTTGCTGAAGTCTTTGATTAAACTTTTAAATTGCTTCTTAATATGATGTAAATGGAAAAAGGTATTGATTAAAGAATCTTAAAATGGTAACCTGTTCCGATGAGAAAGGAAAATGCTTTGAGTTGGTGAGCCTGCTTGGCAAGATAAACAGTGTGAACAATGCTCAAAGGATTTCCAATGCACAGATGCAAAACAGGCCTTAAAAATACCCACTGGTCATCATGTTCATGGACTTATAAAAATTTTAGAGAAAGTTATTAAATTGTGTGGCCTTCATTTATAATAAAAATGAGATAGATAACCTGCAAAACATAATCCCTTAAGACATAAAAACGATTCTATTTTTACCCTAGAAAAGATTTTTTTCCTGCTAAGATAATTCTGGGTTTTACAGAGTAACTAGTTGTACCTGTCATTTCCCAGTAGTATTCTCTCAAATAGAGTTATAATAATTTTATCAAATTGATTATTTTCCTGCATGAACAATTTATTTATTGACTCTAATTACTCTACAAATATTATTAAGCACACAACTTAAGCCAGGGTCTTTTCTAGGTATTGATGACACAGCAATGAACAAAACTGATAAACCCTTTGCCTTCATGGAGGTTAGTTCCAAGTATGCAAGAGAGAAAATAAATAAAATGAACAAGTACAATATACGATTTGTTGAATGACAAGTCCTATGGAAGGAAAGAAAAAAAGAAATATGTTTATAAAGGGGTAACAATTTGGGTATACAAAGTTTTAAGAAAGGTCTTCTGAGATGATGATGTTTCAGTAAAGAGCTAAGTTGGTAAGGGATGAGCCATGCAATTTTCAGGGTAAAAACTTAATTTAAACGCAGGCAACAGCAAGTGCAAAGGCCCTGAGGTAAAACTCAAGCATAGTTTGCATCAGAGAAAGAGCAAATAGTCTAGTATGGCCATTATGCTATAAGAGGGGAGGGGGCAAGACATGAGAAAAGAAGGGAGTTAGATTATATTAGGATTTGGAGGTCACCATAAGGTCTTTGCTTTTATTGCAAGTGCAATGGAAAGCCACTGGAGGGTTTTGAACAGAAAAGAAACATAATCTGACTTCTGTTTTGATAAAAACACTCTGATGTATGGAGGATAGGCTGTTGGGAGTTATCAGGATGGGATGGGATGGGATGGGATGGGATGGGATGGGATGGGATGGGATGGGATGGGATGGGATGGGATGGGACAGAATAAATAGGATAGGATATGATATGATAGGATAGGATAGGATAGGATAGGATAGGATAGGATAGGATAGGATAGGACCGAATAGAACCAAATTGAACATCAAGTTGTCAAGAGGGTAAGAGGGACAATCAGAAGCTCAGTTTTATACATGCTATATTTGAGAGACTGATTACATATCAATACAGTCATTAAGAAGCAATTGGCTATATGGGTCTCATATTGTTATATGAGTTCAGGAAAAAAGATGCAAGCTAGAAATACAATTTGGAAATCACCAACATTTAGAAAGCACTTCCATGACATTGGATGAAATCACCAGGGAAATAAAAGGAGTAGAACAAAGAGAGTTCCAAAAGGCTAAGCCCTGTGGTACTCCAACATTCAGAGGTCAAGGGGGTGAGGAACCAGCAACAGATAGAGAAGATGTGCTTAGGAGAGTGGGAGAAAAACCAGAAGGTTGGAGGCATAATAAAGTTCATCTTTCAATAAGAAAACAGTAACCTGCTTCTAATAAGTTAGGTAAGATGAGGACTGAGAGTTGACCTTTGAATTTATCAGCAGGAAGTCATTGTTGACCTGGAAAAGTACAGTTTCAGTGACTAGGTGAAGGAAGCAATACTTGTTTGGAGTGGATTAAAAAGAAAACTGGGAGAGAGAAATTGGAGATACTAGCATAAATAGCTTTTCCAAGGGGTTTTTCTATAAAGGGCAAGAGATGAGTGGGGTAGAAGGTAGAGGAGAAAATGAAGTGAAGAGAGTAATTTTAAGATGAAAGAATTAATAGGATGTTTGAAGAATGATAGGGAATACCCATCAGAGAATTAAAAAAAAAATGTGAAAGGAGAGAATGGGGAGAACTGCTGCAGGAATGACGGAGTGACGGGGACTAAGAAGAGGACAGGTGCTAAGGCACAGGGGCAGGGCACGGCCACTGCCAAGAGAATGGGTGTGTATCCAGAGGAAAGGCAGTGGAACACCGTATCTGGGCACAAAGGCAGGCAGGTAGCAAGATGCCCTAAGGGAGCTCATGGCAGTTCTTTGCTGATCTCTTCAATGTTTGTAGTGAAATAGGCAGCAAATTCATCAGCTGAGAATGAAGATGGGAAGAAGGGATGAGGGGTGAGGGAAAATATAAAAGAGTCAACTAGTGGACTGAGAGGAGAAATAAACCACGGAAGTCTAGCATGATTACTCAGCACCACTGAGAGCCCCCCCCTGGAAGTCAAGGAACATGAATTTAAAATGAAACTGGTCAGCATGGGGTCTTTGTGTCTGAATGTCAAATATGACGGCCTGCATGGGCGCAGGCCTGAAGTAGGAACAGAGGGGTATGATTTAAATGTAGTTGATATTTGGCCCACCAAGTGAGAAAGAAGGAAAAAAGTTTAGGGTATATGCAAGGGAGTGATTAAAATGATAAAATTTGTAATTTAAGCTAGATAAGGAGATAACTAAAAAACTTGATAAGGGTAACTTTCAGTGGATAGATGGTAAAAGCAATGCAAATTTATTTAACATATAACTCAGTATATTATACAACCAATGTTTCATTAAATGCATTCTGTAAAAACACTCCTGTAGGTAAACTGTAGAAGCAACTTTAAAATAATAAAAATTAATGGTCTTTAATGTGTTAATATTGCAAAAACTGACTGCCTAATGATTTAATGTCTAGAACATATCAATACTTAAAAATTTAATGATGTAACATATATTTAATAGTAACATCAAAAAGGCACTAAAAGTATATTTACAATATATAAGTAGTTATTTCTTCTTATTCTAAAGTTCCAGAAAATGTAACTTATATAAAAGGTTATAGATATTTCAACAATTAAGGAAGAGATTAACTAGTCCAATGTATTCACTGAAACGTCTGTTAACTTACAATTATACAACACAATAGATTCAGACTATATAAATACGTTATGAAGTTGGCTCAAATAGTTCCTCTCTAAAATGAAAAAAATTAGACTAGAAAATTGCTATAGTCCCTCAAAGGACCAGAAATCCAGATGTTTATGGAACCTCTTAAATGCCTTAATAGCTTGAAGTGCAGTTAATTTATCTCTTTTAATAAAATAGTATCTAGTTTTATATAAATTGTCTTTTTTAAACTACCCTCAAATAGTCCCTTCCTGGCAGGGATAAAAAAGGATTTAGATTCTGAAATTAAATATTTTTTGGCTTTGGGGAATACTTCATATCTTCAACATTCTTTTTTCTTCATCTCCACAAATAAAGTTTCCTTAATATCCGCCTCAATAACATGAAGACTCTGAGGTTAAAAAAAGCAATTCAGTCAGGCTATGGAGTGAAATACTGAACATGGGCTCTCTGGGTGAATGTGCTCAATTGGGCATGCTTATGTGCATGACAGAGAGGGGAGGGGCGGGGAGAGACTATATATAAAAGAGACAATCAAAACCAGTGCTATTGTGTTATTTTATACTATAACTAGAGACCCAATGCACGAAATTTGTGCAAGGGTAGGCCTTCCTTCCCCTGGCTGGCGGCACTGGCTTCCCTCTGGCACCCGGGACTCGGGCTTCCCTCGCAGCCCCAGCTTCATCCGGAAGGTAGTTCGGAAGGACATCCGGTCTAATTAGCATATTATGCTTTTATTATTATAGATTATTATAGACAGAGCAAAGTATAATGGCCATATTAAAGCAAGAATGATTAGAAATTTACACAGATCACATTTATGGTTTGAGGCAAGATAAACACATTCTATCCTATTCCTCCTACTAAATGAACTAAAAACCCTGGATAAAATGCATAAAGCAACCTTCAGAAGACTGAATGATAGATAAAAGAAGGCACTAGATAGAGGCCTCATTATTGCAGGAAATGATTTCTTCAGCTCTTTCCACCAGCACTGACTAACCCTCTCCCCTTCTCCATAGACACAGCAATTGGGGAGACTGTGAGGAGGAGCCTGGATGATCATCCTCTCTGTGATCATAAACTAAATAAATGACAGTAAGGAGTAGTACTTCTCTCCCTCCCAATTAAAGAGTGAAGGGAGAATTATTGGAGATGACATTGCTGGTGAAACGATTCTTTAAGCTGTGTATGAATTTCTGAATAGGCCCATGAGTGGCATATATATATTAAACACAATTTTATGAAGGTCTAACGTACAGTATGACTATAGTAATACAATACATATATGACAGCTGCTAAGAGCGTAGATCTTCAATGTTGTCACTACAAAAAAAAAGGGTAATTATATGAGCTGATGGAAGTGCTAACTTACCTTTTTGTGGCAATTATTTTACAATATACACATGTAACAAATTATGACATTTTATACCTTAAACTCACACAATATTACATGTCAATTATATCTGCATAAAGCTGTAAAAAATAAAGGAAAAATTGCATATAAACACTGATCAAAGAAAGCTGAAGTGTTATGTTAAGAAAGACAAATTAAAATTGAAAACAAAGAAAATCATCCAACAATAAAGCTTCAAAATACATGAATCAAAATGGCAAGGAGGTTGTCAAGAACTTCAAAACTTTTCTCTCAGTAATCACTAAAAGCACTAAATAGGAAATTAGCAATGATAAAGAAGATCAAAACAACACCATCAACCCAACTGACAATTATAGAACACTAGAGGCCCGGTACACGAAATTCGTGCACGGAGGGGGGTTGTCCCTCAGCCCAGCCTGTATCCTCTCCAATATGGGACCCCTCAAGGGATGTCCGACTGCCCGCTTAGGCCAGAAGAAAACATAGGAATAAATACTTTTTACCTAGGGTAAGTGAAGAGTTCTTCAGCATGGAACTAATAGCACAATCCATAAAAGAAAAATGCTGATAACTTGGACATCGTCAAATTAAAAGCTTTTTTTTTTTCAGTGAAATACATTGTTAAGATAATGAAAAGATAAGTCATGGATTGGGAGAACATATTTCCAAATGACATATCCAACAGAGGATCTGTTTCCAAATTATATAAAGAACTCTATAAAATAAATAATAGTGGAAGCAATCCTATCTAATAATGAGGGAATATGCTAATTGACCGACACACCCTCACAAAGATGGTGGCTCCCACAGCCAATAAGGAGAGAATATGCTAATTGACTACCACACCCTCAAAGATGGTGGCGCCCTCAGCCACAAGATGGCAGCACCCAGTCCCCTTAGCCTCCCAGCCGCCCAGAGCCAGCCCGAGGTGCAGGCAAGCCTCGGATGACAGCTGCCCAGCCGCCCAGGGCTGCCCAAGGCTCAGGTAACCAGGGCCAGCTGAGGTTTGCGCTGCTGGCAGTGGTAGCAGCAAAGGTGTGATGGGGGCGTTGCCTTCCCCTGATTGCCGGGTCACCTCCTGCCCCTTAGGGCTCCCAGACTGTGAGAGGGGGCAGGTCAGGCTGAGGGACTCCCCCTCCAGTGCAAGACTTTTCATGCACCGGGCCTCTAGTATAATTTATAAATGGGCTAAAGACTTGAACAGATATTTGACTAAAAGGGATATATGGATAATAGGAATGCTAAAAAAAGTTGAATATCATTTGTTATTTGGGAAAAGCAAATTAAAGCCACAATGAAATACTTTTATACTCCTATATCAGATTGGACAAAATTGGAAAACATGAATTAGAAGATTCAATCAAGTGCTGATTAAGATGTGGAGAAGTGTATCTCTCAAGTGTTGTTTGTTGGAAGATATAATGGAAATTTATGTAGTAGAGTTCCTTATAAAATTAAACATGTATTACTATACAACTCAATAATTGTACTTCTGTGTATTTATTCTAAAAGAAATAAAACTTATGTTCACACAAAAGCCTGTGTAACAATGTTCATAGCAGCTTTATCTGCAATAGTCAAATGTCTTTTATCTGGTGAATAAACTTAAATACAGCTATACAATGGTATACTTCTCAGCAATATAAACAAATGAGTGGGGGGATAGGGGGTAATGGGGGGATAAGGACACATATGTAATACCTTAATCAATAAAGAAATTTAAAAATATATATACATATATATAAACAAATGGAAAGCTGGGTAAAGGATGCACAAAAACTCTCTGTACTATTTGTGCAACCTCTTAGTCTTAAATTATTGCAAAACAAAAACATTAAAATGCATATGGAAAAATAAAATAAAGTTGATAAATTTGTAGAAAATTTGAGTCAATATGCACTCTCAATTTGCTATTTCTAAAATTATTGTCTTAAAGGCCAAGGGCAGGATAAGGTTGTGCTAGAGTCAGTTTCATTTTTATTCAAAGACAAATGACAAATGGGGAAATACCCTATTTCTTTGGTCATTTATATTTTGGGGTTGTTTACCCTAGTTTACATGAAATATGGTACATTGAAGCTCTTATAATTGCTGAACTTAAATACAACAATGGGTTGGACAGAATAAAATTCTTAGTATGTCTTTCTCCTTTGTCTTGAAGCTGTGGACTGAAACAAATTACATTAAGTACCTAAAATAAAATCCACATAATCCTCATACAGTATTCTGCAATACTGGCACTATATTCTTTTTTTTTATTTTTTATTTTTTAATTGTTTTTAATTTAATAAATCTTTATTGTTCAGATTATTACAATTGTTTCTCCTTTTTCCCCCATATCTCCCCTCTACCCGGTTCCTACCCTCCCTTCTGCCCTTACATCCCCCCTACTTTCTTTATCCATAGGTGTATGATTTTTGTCCAGTCTCTTCCCATACCCCCTCCCACAGACACCCCTTTCCTCCTGAGAATTATCAATCCACTCAGATTCTATGCCCCTGATTCTATTATGTTCACCAGTTTATTCTGTTCCTCATATTTTTAATTCACTTGACTTTTAGATTCACTTGTTGATAGATATGTATTTGTTGTTCATAATTTTTATCTTTACTTTTTTCTTCTTTTTCCTCTTTTTAAAGAATACCTTTCAGCATTTCATATAATACTGGTTTGGTGGTGATGAACTCCTTTAGCTTTTTCTTCTCTGTGAAGCTCTTTATCTGCCATTCAATTCTGAATAACTTTGCTGGGTAGAGTAGTCTTGGTTGTAGGTTCTTGCTATTCATCACTTTGAATATTTCTTGCCACTCCTGTCTGGCCTGCATAGTTTCTGTTGAGAAATCAGCTGATAATCATATGGGTGCTCCCTTGTAGGTAACTAACTGTTTTTTTCTTGCTGCTTGTAAGATTCTCTCTTTGTCTTTTGCCCTTGGCATTTTAATTATGATGTGTCTTGGTGTGGTCCTCTTTGGATTCCTTTTGTTTGGGGTTCTGTGTGCTTCCTGAACTTGTAACACTATTTCTTTCACCAGGTGGGGGAAGTTTTTGGTCATTATTTCTTCAAATAGGTTTTCAGCGTCTTGCTCTCTCTCTTCTTCTGGCACCCCCATAATTCTGATGTTGGTACGCTTGAAGTTGTCCAAGAGGCTTCTTACACTATCTTCAACTTTCTGAATTCTCTTCTCTTCTTGCTTCTCTGGAGGAGTTTCCTTTGCCTCTTTGTATTCCAAATCTTTGGCTTGATTCTTGCGTTCCTCTAGTCTGCTGTTGGGTCTCTGTATAATATTTTTTATTTCAGTCAGTGTATATTTAATTTCTAGTTGGTCCTTTTTCATATCCTCGAGGGTCTCACTAAATTTATCGGCCTTTTCCTTGAAATTCTTGAAAAAACTTATAACCGTGGTTTTGAACTCTATGTCCAGTCCTTTGTTCTCCTCCATTTCTTTCGTTTGTGATCTGTTTCCTTGCCTCCTCATTTTCTCTGCTTCCCTGAGTTGGTAGGGTAGCTTTGTATACTAAGTGTCCTATTGGTTCAATGGGTCAGCCTCCCAGTTACCTGAGGTGGACACTCTTGGTACACCCCTTTGTGGACTGTGTGTACAGCCTTGTTGTAGTTAAGTCTTGATTGTTGGTGTCACTGGGAGAAATTGACCTCCAGGCCAAATGGCTGTGAGGATCCACTGTGTCTATAACGGAAGAGTTGCTGTGCTGGAGACACATTTATGGGGCAGGACTTGTTCCAGTAGGGCTTTGGTGCTCACTGAGTCTGCCTCTTGAATGTGTCCCTTACGAGATTGGTGAAATCTAGTGTCGTTTCACACCGACCACTAGATACACTAGTTTCTGGATCTCCAATGGGGTGCAGGTCAGCTACTGTCTGAGGCCACCCAGCAGGAGCTACAGCAAGAACTGCAGTTTTCTCCTCTTTGCTTGGGCTTTGGCAGTTTTGGAGCAGTCTGACTGGAGTTGCAGTTTATTTGGTTAAGCTTCCACAGAACAGACCATTTATATGCAAAAGCGGCTGTGTGGAGCCTGGGCGGGTTTGTAGAATGTGTGGGGCGGGGTCTCAGGGCATCACTAGGCTAGGGCGTGGCAAACGGCTATGGCTGCCGTCAGCTGTCTCTGCCTTTCCGCGTTTCCAAGTCCCCGCGTCCCGCGCTCCAGCTCAGTAAACAATGATTGCTCGGTGCACCTCTGCAAAAAAGTCACTCTCACTTTCCGACCCGATGACCGAGAGTCCAGCTTCTCCCTGTAGGCGTCTGGGTCCCCCGCGTGTCCCCAGAAACTGGATTTCAGAGTGATGGGGAGCTTATCTCCCTTCGGGTTGAAAAAAAGCCATGCACCCAGTCGCCTGCCACCAGCCCGATTTGCGTGCCTCCGTACCTCAGCTTTTCCGTGTTTGTGCTCCTTTATTTTTTCTTCTTAGTTGTAAATCTACCACTCAGCCAGCTTTCCCATGGTTCTGGGTGGTAGACGTTTTGTCTTTTAGTTGTAGTTTTGAAATTGTTGTGCAAGGTGGCAGTTTAGTTGTTTACCTTTGCCGCCATCTTGGTTCCTCCGGCACTATATTATTATAATATAATTTACTTTTTATTGTCTGTCTCTACTTGCTAAATTATAAATTCCATGAAGATAAAATTTTGCCTGCAAATAAGATGTTCTTTATAATATTTGTTGAATGAATGAATGAGCATATTATATAAAATTGTTTTATTTATGATTACATTTGTATCATGTTCATTTTAATATTCTGGGTTTTTTTTTTGAGACTGTAAACCTACAACATTGTGCACCATTATAAAAGTCTTTACAGACTAATTTAGATGAGTAAAACACTACACTGCAGAGCAGACCAAAATAATACAGTTTGATGATAATCTTCTTTAAAGAGTAAGATGATCTATAAGCCAATATGTCTGAAATTTCTTCTAAATTGTGAAGTATAATATATGAAGAATTTTTTTTTTTGGGGGGGGGAGGGTGTTAGTTTGTTTTCAGAAGACTATTTTGTTTTTCACTACTAACAGAAGATAAAACAGAAAAGTAATAGAGTAAGTTCTTCAAATGTGTCAAAAAAATTAGAAATCAAAAGCTACATGCTAGCTGTTAGTGAATCTGATATTGTATTTAGGTTAGTGAACTAAAGATATAGTACTAAATATTCCTATTGACATTCTATAAATGCTTGCAATTAGAAATTGACGAAACAACTTAGGGTAAACATAAGGCTGTAGACAAAGTACTAGAATGAAAGTTCACAGAACTTTAAAAATAAACCGCTATTGTTCTTGTCTGCCCAAATCTACTTCCTTCCCTTCGGTAAGAGGACCTCAGTTTTCCTTGGGAACCACCCCTTTCCACATACTGTCCGGTACTGATGTCAGGTCCAAGGTGGGCAAGTGACCACATAGGCAGGGCTTATGATTCCTGGCCACAGGAATTGGCCTTAACGCAACTCAGAGTTTAGTGAATGTCATCCTGAAGTTTTTCCTCTAATGACTAGGAAAGAGACAGTCTGTTCTGCTGAATTCGGTGTTGGGAAAATGGAAGCCTGGGCTGCTGGTAAGGATGGTGTCAGCACAGAGGGGGAAAACTCACCGGAGGAATGGGGATTTGGACATGAAATGTTTGGGTAATACCATATGCTTTCTATGTATCAGGTCTCATTCTAAGTATATTATTACAACAATGCTCTGAAAAAGATAACATATACACATTACACAGTCGAGGAAACTGAGGCCCGTGGATATAAGAAATGTGTACCAGCCCTAGGCAATTTGGCTCAGTGCATAGAGTGTCAGCCTTTGGACTGAAGGATCCTGGGTTTGACCCCAGTCAAGGGCAAGTACCTTGGTTGCAGGCTTCTCCCTGGACTAGGCCCTGGCCAGGGCTCCTGCAGGAGACAACCAATCAATGTGTTTCTCTCACATCAATGTTTCTCTCTGTCTTTCCCTCTCTCCTCCACTCTCCCTAAAAAAAAAAAAAAAAAATATATATATATATATATATATATATATATATATATATATATATATCCATCCATCCTCAGGTGAGGATTAAAATAAAATAGATAAAATATATGGTTTTTAAAAGTTCCCCTTCTAAGATAAACTTAGATATATGACAATGAAACTATAAAAATTTTCTTACTGACTGAAAATTTACACTAATAACAAATTAGCTATTGAAATGGATTTTTTGAAGGGGATCCTGATAGACAAAGTTTTCCTTTTTTGGGGTAATAATATGATATTGATAATTACGACTACCTACTATTAGAACACTCATTTATGATGAAAAAAAAAAAATACGTCCTTCTAGGTGCTGAGTACTAATATCTAAACTTATAAAAGGACAGCAGGCAATAAAATGTTTCCATGTTCAAAACTTAATTTTCTTAGCCAAGTTTCAAATTAATTTAAAATACAAATAATCAGCCAAATTCTGCCCATGAGGTATATAAAGCTGAAGCTTCAACCTAATGTTTTAAGAGGCACTCGTAAAAGCTATGTCTCGCCCAAGTGCCCTTTGGAGTTTGCAAAGATCATGTGCTTTCCCCATAGAAATACTGGCAAGGAGAGTCTATTCTTGCTCCATAAAAGAGATTGGTTAATGTTTAATATTCTTTAAATACCTGCAATTTCTTGTAAGGGTTTTAAATTTGCAATTTTCTAGATGCCTTCATTCAGAAAATATTTCTCCTCCAGTGAGATAGTCAGGGTTGACTGTAGAACTTACTACCCATTTTCGCTAGTCCTGTATTTGCCATGAAATTCAGTGATAAAGGAGGCTTTTTTTTTTCTGTAAATAGGAAAATATATTTTTCAAATTATCTTTCTCTGGGCTTGGGGTTTGGAAAATGGAAACCATTGCTTCACTGGCTACATCACAAAAGAAGGCTGACCAGAGAAATTGGGATGGAATTATTTATTTATTTATTTATTTATTTATTTATTTATTTATTTTTATGGGGGTTAAAACATATTTCTGAGGTTGACACTGAGTAAATAGTACATTCCTGAGATAATTGTTTTATGATTGTTTATTATAAAAATGTAATCTGATTATGGCTTATCCTTAGTATTCAACACCACTTTAGACGAAGGGCTTCATGATTAGAATCCCCAATTATGTAAAATTTGTGTAACAACCTGAGTATAAAACCATATAATTCAAAGAAATGCAACTGAGTTAGAAATCGTGCTTTATAAATTTGTCTTCAGCTACGCATGATGGAGTGATCAAACCCAATTAAGTACGCATTTACCAGACCCAAAGGAGCTGAGTCCAGAAACAGTGAAAATCTTACACTGAAGTAGTTCCATCCAAATAAGCTGTGTCATTTCAGTCTGTCACTCCACCACTCTTAAACTCTTCACTGTGCTGGGTCAAGGACAGAACCACTTAACACCACTCAGCTTCCTCTAATAAAGTGCAGAAATATTTTCAATCATTTCTTGGAAAACCCTTGAAACTGCCAAATAATGTGCTGACCACAATTAAACATAATTTAATTATTTCCCATGTGGCTACCCACCAAAAATCTATGAACATGAATAACCAATTAAAACTAAGTTTAGTGTCAGGAAAGTAGATGTGAAAGGTTTACTTGGCAAAGGCAAATACCATATGATTTCATTTCTATTTGAAATCTAAAGAGCAAAGTAGATGAATAAACAAAATAGAAACAGATTAGTTACAAAGATGAGATTGATGGTTGCCAGAGGGGAGGAGACTTGGGGCGGCGGGGAGGGAGTGCTGGGTGAAAATGGTGAAAGATTAAGAATTACAAATTGGTAGTTATAAAATAGTCACAGGAATGTAAAGTACAGCACAGGAAATATAGTCACTAATATTGTAATAACTGAATGGTGCCAGGTGGGTACTAGAAATAGCAGGGGGAACAGTTTGTACAGTATATGATTTTTCTAGCCACTATGCTGTACACCTGAAACGAATACATAATAATATTAAATGTAAACTGTAATTGAAAAAAATTAAAAATTAATTAAAAAATAAACAAACTCCACAGATTAAAAAAATAAATGAAAGTGGGGCATGGACCCTTCTAGATGGATTTGCAAAGATCTACATAATGCTAGTTATATGTGGCTTTTCTAAGGCATCTGTCTCACATTTTATTTAGTCCAGCAGTTCTATTTGTCTCTCTTAAGTTATGTAAATGACCATAACACTTTAGAAATGTATGAATACTTGCCCAATTCTCTTTTCTGAGAAGTGTTAAACTGCTCCCTAAGAAAAATGGACAAAAGCTACAAGTCAAGGGAGTAAGTGATATGAACTCCAGAGAGTTCCAACTTGCTACCTACCTTCTATCCTTTGACTTGCCTATGAGTACTCAGTCTCCTATTTCAGTCTACGCTGGGGCTGCAAAGCACTGTCAAGTAGGAGTAAAAGCTCCTTGCTACTCACAGTGTGGACCCAAGACCAGCAGCAATGACATCACCGGGGAGCTGATTAAAAATGTGGGATCTCAGACTCTGCCCCAGATCTGTCTGAAACACAATCTTCATTTTCAGTCTCCACATAATATGTATGCAGGCCAAACTGTTAGAGGTCCCTGCAGGCCAAAGTGTTAGAGGTCGCCAAACAATTTTTTAAGGGCACTATAAGACATGGACACGTGTGTGTGTGTGTGTGTGTGTGTGTGTGTGTGTGTGTGTGTGTGTGTGTTAGTATCCCAACCTTGACTTTTCCAACATTGAGTAAGGGCTAACCATAATTATAGCTCACACTTGTTTTATTGAAGGTTAACTACATGCTTGCACTGAACACATTACATAAATTACCTTATTTAATCTTAAAATTATTGCTTCTGAGATGGTACTTATTACATAGGGCAGTGATTTCAAACTTGAGCCTGCAGCAGAAGCAACCAAAGGGCTCAGGCATAGATTGCTCAGCTAACCCTACTAAGTTTCTGACTCAATAAATTTGGGGTAGACTTCCAATAATTGGGTTTTACTAAGTACACAGGTGATGCTGACTGGTACTACTAGTATAGAGGCCCCCAATTCAACTACCTGGGTCCATACCTCAGATACAAGCTATTTGTTCTTCATACTCTCAATTTTTTTTTCTGGCAAGTTCTAGAGATTCTGTTTGTGCTCCTCTCATTCCCATAGTGGCCGCTGCTCACTTTCCTTTTATTTCTCAGGCCACCTGTGAAAAACAATGCACTTTCTCTATCATCCTTACTGTCCTAAAGTCTCAAAACTTTTGGCTTTGATGTTATTAGTGCTAAGTGCTACAGAGTAATGGGTAATCTCTGTGTGTAAGAAACATTCCAGAAATTTCACAAACCCTAAATTTATTCCTGTGCCTTTTACCCCAGGTGTAAATGTGGAATTAAATTCCTATTAAATTCTTGGAGCCCTTTAAGTTTAAATAACTCAGAGCCTCTTCAGAGGAAATACCCAATTGAAATACACATCTTTGTTTAAAAAAAAGCATTGTTGAAACGTTCACCTTATTTGCTTCTTTCAATAATTTTATTAAATAGGCAAGGTAAGTAAAATAATGCCACAAATAATTAGAAGGAACTGGAAACAAAGTAATAACAGCATAATAGGTCTTAGGGAAGATCCTTGTTTCAGAATAGCCATATTTCCATATTTTCCTACATGTTTACATATTATGTACTCACATACGTACATAGTTTTGCTGCTTTATTTACATAAGTATTTCTCAGTAGGAAAGAGTTGTATTTATACAAGATTGTACCTAAAGAAATCATGTGTTAGATGCTTAGAATAACATCCAGAGAAATAGGAAAATAGGCAAAAAGTTCAATAATTAATAGAATTCATGCTTACTTTTCTTCTCTCCTGGGTTTTGAATAGGAATTCTTTACACAGAAGACATATCAACTGCACTGAGTGTTAAGTAGGAGATAAATATTTTTAATTTCTTCCTTCGGGCCACTAACCCAATTAGTCTGTTAAGACATTAAATTACAGAAGGATGGGAAAGTGGTTGTGACCTGATTTAACAAGCTATATGAACTCACACATTAGTTTTTTTTAAGAAGCTGAGAGTACCAGGAGGCAGCTAGAAATGTGGAATTAAAGAGTTATCTCCTTAGGTGTACTCTGGAATCCATTAGGAAGACCAATGTTATTGGAGAAATGAGAAAAATTCCACCCAGTAATCAGATGCTTTATATTAATTCAAATGCTTGAAAGATGTGCTTTAAATGCACTTGAATTGTACTACATTGAAAAATGACCTACAGACATAGATACATTAAAATATGTCATGTTTTAATAGGAATATATAGTATAAAAGGTTAAGAAAAAAAAATATATATAATGTATATATATATACACATTATTTAATAACCTAAGAGGAACATCCAAAATAACATTTAAATAAATATAACTAGTAGAGGCTTTAGCTTACTCTCGGTTCTACTCATGTGAATATGTAGACCTACCTGATTATGTGTAACGTGAATCTGGTGTGGGTCCCTGGGGTGATGATTTGGCTGAAAATTTAAGTCTCCTTGGAAGAAGGATTATCTTATCTATATATAAAAAAGGCTAATAAGCTAAGTGTCCGACCATTCGACTAGTAGCTATGACGTACACTGACCACCACGGGGCAGACGCTCAATGCACGGGCATGGAAACATGGAACAGACTGATGAATCTCACAGGGAAGGGGGGAGGGGGGAGGGGGAGGGTGGGAAGAGATTAACCAAAGATCTTATATACATACTAGAGGCCCAGTGCACAGATTCGTGCACTGGTGGGGTCCCTCAACCTGGCCTGCGGGGATCGGGCCAAAACCGGCAGTCTGACATCCCCCAAGGGGTTCCAGATTGCGAGAGGGTGCAGGCCAGGCTGAGGGACCCCACCAGTGCACGAATCCGTGCACTAGGCCTCTAGTAAGGGACTAAAAGTCAATACTTCTGGGAGCACTGAAGACAAAAATGGGTCTCAATTGACACCTATTTGTATTGTCTATTCACTAACATAATTCAGCTATGGTTGTTTCTAATACTTTGTCTTGTACTAGAATTAAAAGTGATTACCTAGCACTGTTATGGTAACACAACTATTGCCCATGAGTTTCATACTTTCACATGATATACTGCTTCTAAATCGAACAAGCACTAGGAGGAGAATGGCATGTGTATTTGCTTCCTATTGCTGCTATAGGAAATTATTGCAAACTTGGTGGCTTGAAACAAACTAAATTTACCTTGCAGTTCTGGAGGACAAAAGCTGAAATGGGTCCTACAGGTAAAAATGAAGGTGTCAGCAGGCACCTTCCCCCTGGAGGCGCTCAGGGGAAAGTCCGTTTCCTTGCCTTTCCAGCTTCTAAAAGCTACCTGCACTCGTTGAACCCTTCCTCCATCTTCAAAGTGCACCACTCCCACCTCCACTCTGTCATCACCTCTCCTTCTCTCACTCTCGCCTTCCTGCTTGCCTCTTATAAGCGCCTTGTGATGACATTGGTCCTGCCCAGATAATACAGGACAATTGCCGCACCACAAAATCCGTGCCTTAATCACATCTGCAGAGGCCCTTTTGCATAGGCACAGGTCTCAGAGATTAGGACCTCCTTAAGGCAATATTACCTCAATATCATTCTACATATAACAGTCCTTGTACTCTCTTCTGGACCCACTGGTCATACATACATTCAACCAGGGGTTTGGTGAAGCTTTGCAATGGCTCACGAGAACCAATTGTGAGCACTTCCCTTCTACTCTGTGTTCATGATGCCATGTTAGTAGCTTGAAACCAGCCATGGTGGAAAAGAAAGAAGTATTGTTACAAATCATGGCTTTTATTTTATGGAGAGTGAGGTGTTAAACGTTCACTAACTTGCATCTGCATACAACCATTTTTCTATTTCAAATAAAATTCTATTTTATAAAAGTAGGAATAAAAACCTGATAGCAGGAATTATAAATTTTGGGACCCTTTCATTAGTCAGGTTGACAAGTGGGGTCCTTGACTTGTTGAGAAAATAAAATGTGCCTGACAGGATCATAATAATAAATAAATATTTATTGAGTACCCATAATATGTGTTAGGTTTTTTTGACACTAATTTATTTTCTCAAACTTTGGCACTCTTGACCAAAATTAATAATAAAGAGAAAATGTTCCGATGTTCATAAAATTGTAATTTTTCTGTGTTAAAAAATGAAGTTTAAAATGAGAAAATTAAGAATAATTCTAAACCTCTTATTGTCCTGATAAAAAGTGATAGTAGCAATAGTTCAACTGTTTGCTGTTTATTGAAATAAAATAAGAATATTATAGTTTATTGTTAACATTTTTCAGTTTGGGTCTCTTACATTTGAAAATGGGTGAATTAAAAGGAGAAAAAGTAACAGTATTCAAAAGATACCCCAGGGTTACAATCAATTTATCAAGTATAGACTTTGGATTTTAGATAAGGAATAAAATGAAAAACACGGGTGATCCCTTGCCCCAGTAACATCCTCAGGCACAAAGACAACCTACAGGTAAGGACTCTAGTGTGTGACCAGTACAGGAAAAGAATAAAAGAGACATGACAGAATATGGGGCATCAACATATGCTGATAATAACATATGCCGAGTACTTATCAGACTAAACATATACATCTACTTCTGAAAAAAATAACAACTTATGAAAACAACATTCTCAACATGCAAAGATGTAATGAGAAAAAAGGAAAACATATAAATATTACCAAGGAAGTAACTTGAGATAAAATATTCACACTCAGACACTCTTTTATGATGAAGATGTAAAGTGTGCTGGTTGGAATGCCAAGCAAGAGAGCCACAGCAGATGCAAGCTGTGGTGTGCAAGACCCTCCACACCACAAAAGGATTAGCTGCGCCTCAAATTACCGACAATGCTCAGGAAGCTCTCACAACCACCAGAGCTAGATTTACAGGTAGATTTTGGTTTCATGATTCATAGCTCTATGAGAGTCCCTCACACAGGGGTGGGGAACGGCTGACCCACAGGCAGTATAAGGCCCACGAAAGCATTTGGCTGGCCCTGACAAAGCATTAGGGTTGAGTTAATTAAATATTTGACCAAATATACAGCAGGCTAATTTTTAAGTTGATAATTTTGTATGGCCCTCAAATGATGTTATAAATATCCAAATGGCCCTTGGCAGAAAAAAAGGTTCCCCAGCCCATACCCTAATACATCACTGAAAATATAACAAGAAGAAAACACTTATGTCTCACACCTAACTGAAAACCAATATAAGTAAATTCATCACAGTTTTCATCAAACTGTGAGCTCCACCTTTAAGGCTAGTTCAGATTAATCTTGGAGATACTAGTTTGTTGGAAACCTAAATTATAGAGCCCTTTTTCCTACCTCTGTGGGTTTCCTTATTTTTATTTATATTCAGTGTTTCACAGCATTTTTATTCCTCACTATTTTACTTTTCTCAAGTGTGTAGTGCTGGTATGGATTTATTTACTTCTGTTTTCAAATTTCTTATGTCACAGCATTGCAATTTAGGAGACAAGGAGAGGAAATAGATGTTATCTGGGCTGCTATTTAATTTTTTTCTTATCTCTTATTTAACAAAATTCATATTTTAAAGTCTAATAAAGTAATCTTTGTTAATAGATTAATAAAGCATACCTGGGGTGAAGCTATAGACATTGGGAAGCTAATTTAAATAGGGTTGAACTCTACTAGTAACTGCAAAATAACTTGTTTAGAAAAGGGAAATGTATACATAAAAGAGTCTCACCTCTATTATCTATAGCTCTGTTATCATGGGAAATAACGTTTAGGGGAAATATAAAGAGAACAGAACAAAAGCAAAAAAAAAATACTTTCAAAACATAGAAAAGTAGAAAAGTGATTATTTTTCTAAGATTGAAGGGCAGAGAAACACTAGGACTGGAAGTGGTTAGTAACTGAAAGAGGCAAAAGATGAGGGAACAAGAGGTAGTTGTTGACAATTGTGCTAAGCAGATGTGAAGTCCAGATGGACAATACAAGTATTCTGCCCTTTCAGCTTTATACTGCCAGTGCTGTAAGCTCCCAATTGCTATAATTCTTCAAACCTCCCCCAAACATACACAAGCAAATACACAGAGAATCACAAATGGAAATCTCTTGTATCCCAAATAAATTCTATTCCCAAACTAAATGACATGCATCTAACTCACTCTTCTTTTTTTCTCTTAATGGCCATTTAATCTAATTTTTCATTGGTAACAAGAGTCATGAAGAACTAGAGTTCACTTCTTAGGTGCAGCAGACCGCTGGGGTGGTCTTCAGACAGGGGTCAGGATGGGTTAGCTGCCTCAGATTGTAATACTTTAACATTATCCCATGAAAGAGGGGTTTATCAAGGATGTAACTTAGATTTTAAAAAAATCTCTGTGTTAAAAAAGATAGCATCTTCCAGTGGAATTAATATTAAGTCCAGGAGAAGCAAGTAGCTAGTGGCTAATAGTCTATTTCCTTTGAAATAATCAGTGAGTTTTCTCTTCAGGGAGAAAAATAATCAGTAACCAAAGTCAGAAATCTACTTAAAATCTGAACATAGTAAAATTAGCATTTGTCACTTTCTCCCATATTTTTATCCTTCAATGATAAGAAAGAAACTTAGATCACTCACACAAGAACAAAATGTCATTATATAATGTTGGGCAATTTAATGGCAGCATTTTTTCATTGCTTCACCTTGGCTAAACCTTCTAAACGACATGGTCAGTAAGAGAGAAAGAGAGAATTATGAACAAAACAATATTCCTTACTGCCACACTACAAATATGCCGTAGACTAATTTGGAAAAGATAAAATTAAGAAAGCAGTTATCATTACTAAATAAAATTGATCCCAAAAGGAATTAATATGAATCCAAAAATGTACTGACAACTTCTAATTAATCTATTGACATTCTATATAATCACAAATAGTCCTTGGAGATAAAAAAGATGAGACAAATCTGCACATAAATGAGTTGATATATAAAATCAAGTCTTTAGGTACCAGAAAATTCTATGAAGCTATTTTGTTTTTATTAACTACCAATGTTACAGAAGGAAAATCTTGTAAACTGAAAATCTACTGATATTTTAAACCTCATCTGGGACAATCAATTAAAAGAGAAAAGAGAATAGATCAGTGAGAGCTAGAAAGTGAAATCATATTTAGCTTTTCTATTAAATAAAAAAATGTAATGCTAAGGAGGTAGATAAGGGTAAAAATATTTTAGATTAATGTGGTACAAAATAATGAGCACTGGAATACTGTTAGATAAAAATAAATTATTTGATAGCAGTTTCAGAACAATAAACATAGAAAACCAGGCTTAATAAAATAACTCAAATATGACAAAGACAGTGTGAATAAAATAAAGCTATTACAATAGGTCAACCTGTTACTCAATCTCCAACAAGCATGAACAACAGTTTAACCAAGGTGAGCACATGAAATCGAATTAAATTAGTTGGCCATAGAGGCTGTAAATCTCCTGAAAGTTGTACACTTGGTAATAGGTATTCCAAAATGTTCTGAATCAAAGAAGCATATTTATTCCAACATTCACATTTCTATTTGTTGATAAAACCCCTTATAATACTTCCTTTTCAACCTCATTAAAATGTTTAGGTTTTCCCATTATATAATGTATCACATAATTGAGAAGCAAAATGACCTACATCAGCACAATCTTAACATCTAGCCAGAAATGTTGCTCCATTATTAATTTCTTTAAAATATGCATCCATAAAAACTACTGATCTGAAAACAGTATTATGTTATAATGTATGTAATATTCTATGTATAATTTATTGCTTACTCATATTTATTTGCATAACTGGGAGAATTGTAACAAAAGGTTTAGAGAGAGGTAAGTTACCTTTGTAGAATTCTTGGTGATTTTTATTTTATTTCTAAACACTTTGTGGACAACCCAGATGAAATAGTATTATTTTTATCACAAAAATAATTATTTGCAAAACTTAACTTCCTCTTAAATATAAAATCAAAGATTTTATCCAAATAGAAAGTTCATAAGCCACGTGGATTGAATTTCTTTGGCTTATTGTTTTCATGAGAGAGTGAACTGTGGAATCTCTAGAATATGATATAATCTACATGTTTAAGCAACTTTCAATTATAGAATAGCCTTCTGCCCCTTCACTTCTGTATCTTACCTCATCTTTAAAAAGTGTGCTAAACGAAAAATAATTATATTTCTGGAATAATAGGGAATGCATAGTGATAAATTGCAAAATGGTCTGTTTATATGACTCCATTCTGCACAACGTATTTACAACAAATGTGGTGAAGAGAATTTAAGAAAATATCAACTTTGTTGCAATAATGTATGTTAAGTGCTTTTAAAAAATGACAAAGTCAATAACTTTAGAAAAATACCCTAATGTGTGGCATAAATTTGTGGATAGTTGAATGTCAGTTTACCAGAGAGGTTAGTACCCTGCTGATAATGGAGACACGGGCAAGTTTATAAACAAACAGAGTTATTCGGCAAAGTCTCTTAGTCCCTTAAATTCTTGGCTATCTTATTTGTAAATAGAATAACACTTGCTTTGCAGAATTGTTCATTGTGACTCTGCAAATAATGTATATAAAATACCTGGAACAATAAATACTACTTAACTATTTGTTCCCTTTGCATTTCTGATGAGAAAGCTTATGTACAGACATCAAATGGAAAATACGTATGGGGGAAAATTTTTTTTTCTTTTGCACAATAAAGTATAGTCTGCATATTACTTAAAAAGACTCAAGAAGCACTGATGGCATCTTTGGGGGATACCCAGGAGGTAGCCTGAGATGATTTTGTGCATTAGGGACCTATAGCTGTGATGCATGAGGAAAGCAGGACTGGGTAGAGGGTGAGGCTCGACTGTGAGAGAACTGTCCCAGTGGCATCAGCAAATCTGAGGCTGGAATGGCCTCCTAGGGCTGTGTACCCACTTTAGAGGAAAGGAGCTGGGATACTTTTCAGTCTTCCCCAGAGAGAGAGCAAACTCAGGAGAGGTAGCTCCCTTGGCCTGAGAGTGACGCCTGAGGAGGATCTCAACTCCTAACTCACAGGAGGAACTTTGGAGGCTTACATGAGCAGGCACGTGGGTGGTGAGCATGTGTTCTGTATAATTTTACTCTGCAAAGAATGCAGCACTATCAAAAGTTAATTAGTACACATGCTATATGTTTTCACTGTGATCTTCAGATGATCATTTCCTCTAAGTGAAGTACATGAGAAATGCCACATTTTGCTCAGATATTCAGAAACCATCTTTTATATATGGGGATGTCTGTCTTGATTCTTATTCTTTGTAGTGTATATTAGGATATATGTCTAGGTATATAATTATACAATGTTCTCCATTTGTTCAATACAGAAATGATATGGTTTTTTTTTCATTCCACAATAAAAATTTGTTCCATGTTATTTGCATCCTTAAATAAACAAATTACAGACAAGGTTGGATAAATTCAAGTAAACATCTCCATTGTTATATTCCTTTCTTGACACTACTCTAATTATTTCCCAACTGAAATCTAAATTGAGCTGACGATTTTCTGAAGATGGAAGAAGTTCACAGTGGTCATTTTTGCAACGTCACATATTTAATGAGAAGAATAAAACAACTTCTGTATGTTTCTCTAAATAAACTAAAAATGATAATGTTCTTGACTAAGAATTTATAGGGTCCTCTATTCTTGAGAATTTCCATTTTTAGCTTGGTCTCCGTATAGTTAAAGGAATTATCATTAATGCATATAGAAAGATTGGAATTGGGCTCCTTTCTTATTTTCAAGAGGCCTGAAAAGGCACATTTTTGAGTGAGAACATGAGGCTATGTAAAAGAAATAATATTAGTGTGAAGTAGGTTGATTACCTATAATGAGATCTACTTGTGGTTAAAGGTGAGGGCTCTTCTGAAGTATAACTTCAGGCCAAATTAATATGACCTAAACCACCTCCTGAGTGTTTTTAATGATTTTACTAAAAAGAGCCTTAGGGAAAAAAAATATGGATAGAAAAATTAGCAATAAAAATGTGTTAAGCACCATATGGATCAATGTATTTTTGGGAGTGTGATAGAATTTTATTTTTTATTCTCTTAAGGTTCTTTCTTTCTTTGAATAAAGAAATACAGTTTTGACAGACACTTCATTTTGGGGAGACTCTAAATTTTAGAAGTGCAAGTATTGAAATGAATAAGACCTAAATTTGCTGGTTTGACTATTAAAATAGTTGTATGATCTTCAACACACTATTCAATTGATGCTATCCTCAATTTCCACACTTATTAGAGAAAGATAATGGCAACATCTCTGTGATTGTAGGGGGGAAAAAAGAATAAAAATTGAATGCAGAGCTTTTAATACAATGATAACCCATAATAAGTGCAATGATATAATTATTTTTAAAATATTTGATTTGAGAAAACTCATTGCTAGGATTCTGATGTAAAAGTTGATGACTGACGTGTGTTTTTTTTGTCTGGGATGGGCTCTAATTTGAGTTTCTAAATCAGGTGTATCTTTTGTCCTAGTTTCTATGATATCATTTGTTCCTTCTCCAAAAGAAATTTGTAGATATCAAGGTATCCTATATACCGTATTTTCCGGCGTATAAGACGACTTTTTAACCCAGGAAAATCTTCTCAAAAGTCGGGGGTCGTCTTATACGCCAGGTGTCATCTTATAGGGCGGGTATATCCCAAACTCTATATTTTAACTGGAAAAGTTGGGGGTCGTCTTATACGCCCAGTTGTCTTATATGCCAGAAAATACGGTAATAAAGATGTAATATGCAAATGGTTGTTAAGCCATGAAGTGTAATGACAGACTGCTTAACGATTGGATCACGGATCAGCAGGAGGGTGGGGCAGCGAGCTACAAGCTGGCAGTGGAGAGCTACAGAAGGGGGCAGGGCAGCAAGCTATGAGGAGGGGGGGTGGAGGGAGCTACAGGAGGGCGGGGCAGTGGGCAGAGAGCTACTGGAGGGCAGCAGCGAGCTACTAGCGAGCTACTTAGCACACGGATTGTGTACAGGGCGACTAGTGTGAAATAAAACACCAAGTTGACACTATCACCTCCAATAATATAAACTTAATGAAAAACAACTTGAAATTGAATCATGTTGTACTTAAGACAATTCTACCTAAATGTCAATGATAAGGAAAAGGATTCCATTAAGAATTTCAAAAAAGAGCCTGTGAAATACGTATATTTAAACATGACTTAATAAGTACATTTGCCTTCCTAATTCATCTTCTGCCTTCAGTAGTTCTCAATTACTTTCTAATGGCTATTATTATTGTACACCTTTTTGACTAATAACATCCACAATTAACTGTTAGCCATACAACAGAAAGAGAAATATGGAGAATATGAGAATATTGCAGTGTATTTCTACTAAGTTAACACAAAGCAAAGTAGGAAAAAAATCCATTTAAAAATGTACTTACTGGATTTTTCTTCTCATGATTTGGTAACCTTGAAGTGAACTACAAAATTATATTTAAAAACCTTCAAGATGTTGAATATTTAAACATATCAAAATTTAGTCACATTTTTAAATGTCATTAAAATTTGGATAAAATATATTTTACTTCTCAAACATGAAACATCCACCAGAAGTAACTCTTTGTAGCTGCTATTGTTTTATCGCTCCAAAGTCCCCAGTCCAGGAAACCCCTCCCTCCTTCACGTCTCTACGCTTTTTCTAATAACCTTCCACTTTTCCGTTCATTCCCAAAAGTATCTTTGTGCTATTTTTGAAATCTGAGTACTCCTAAAATCATCATATATTTTAAAATAATAGTCTAAAAAATTAGACAAACCATGAATTTTCACTAGCAAATTTAAACAATCTGTATGTATGAATAGATCCAATTTTATTAGTTAAAACACAACTTTGGAAGATATGTATTGCTTTAAATCAACTTCAATCTTACCAACCAACTGAAGCCCCTAACATGCATATGACAAGGAGAAAATTCTGAGATGTCCTAAGTTAAATTATAGCAAGTCAGAGGGAGAAAGGAAAATAGTTAATCAGTTAACAGCACCGTAAACCCAACACAAGGCTGCCTACATTCCTGAGTATACGTTAAAACTTTGAATTCAGGATGGTATTTCTGCAGTTATCTAAAGAGAATAGCCAGGTGCCATTGACCACAGACTCCTCTGCTTCTTGCTTACATATTCGTGTTCCAGACTTTTGCCCAACACCAATCCACAGGAGCAAACAGTTCCTCCTTGTGGACTCTGCCCCTTTCCCATAAGTAGCCCCACTTCACCTTCCCCCACCTCCTTGTCTACAAACATAAATACACTCAAAATGGATAAAAGGCTTAAGGCGGGAAACCATAAAAATCCTAGAAGAAACCATAGGCAGCAATCTCTCGTAGCTATATGTTTGTGGGTACATCTCCTAGGGCAAAGGAAACGAAGGGGAAAATAAACAGATGGAACTATATCAAAATAAAAAGCGTCTGCACAGCAAAAGCGACCATCAAGAAAACAACAAGAGAACCCACTGCATGGGAGAACATATTTGCCGATGATACATCGGTTAAGGGGTGAATATCCAAAATATATAAGGAATGCATACAACTTAACAAAAGGAAGACAATCCAATTAAAAAATGGGCAAAGGACCTAAATAGATACCTCTCCAGGGTGGACATACAGATGGTCAATGTAAATTCTTTCTAAACAACTTATCTCTTTCTTCCCCAAACTGTTTCCATAAAAGAGCCCATCAACTCCAGTCCGGCAGACATGTGTTTCTTTTCCACATCGCCCTGCTATTGGGGTTATCACAGAAGGCCCTATGACGTGGTCCTCCTCTGGCTAGCATTTTTGGTTCAATAAACTCTTTCTCTCAGAAAAGTTTTCACACATGAAAGTTTTTTGTTTAACACATTAAAAACACACCAACATTGTTTCCTACACAATGTAAAAAGATGCCCATTTCCAAATAACTATGTTAAAGGCAAATAAAAATCAAGCAACTTTAATGTCAACTTTTTCAAATCATAACAAATGTGCTGGTGGTCCTGATCACACCCTCGTATAGTTAGGTATACACAACAAACAAAATTTCTTCTTCTCCAAAATGCTGGGAGGCATTATTTAACTTATAATACACTGTCCTACAAGCTTTCATTAAATATTTTTCCAGGTCTTAAAAATAAAAATTAATCCATTCTCTTACCTTCATATCTGCAGTTACACAAATAATTGAAGTTGATGATGGAAAGTTGAGAAAACATACTTTTAGAAAAACTTACCATTGTCGATTTTCAGCATCCCATTGCTGAGCTGTTTCAATCTCTTTTGGTGGGATTTGCCGTTATAGTGGATCTGAGCTTGAGCGGTCGAATTCAGCTGAATGTTACACACGTTGCACAAAGTGAAATTAGTATGTTTCTTTTCCCTTTCTGGTTTCTCTTCAAAGTCATCCGGTAAAAATTCAGCCTCACTCTCTCCATCTTGTGCGCAAGTGAAATCTAAGGTTGCAAAGAAAGTTATGGATAAGCTGGTCAAGATTTCGGGATTTTTTTATATAATTAAATTGAGTAGCAAATAAAGTTTCTACACACTTAAGAATTAAAAATGTCCATGTTCTCCTATTTCAATAGGTTGCTTTGTACTATCAAAAAATGATTAACCTCTTTAATGGAACGCAAATGGCAAATATTTTATCTTAATTTTTCTATGTCAAATCATAGTAATAGATTAGGCATTTAACTTGCCCTGTTTCATAGCTGAGGAAGCTAAGTTTAGAGTGGATAAATAACTTGCTTAGGGTTGCAGAGATAATAGAGTATAGTTTGGGATAAACATTGTTTTATTTATCTCCAAAACCCAGTTCTTAGTCATCTTGTTCTCTAGCATTTATTAATGTATTAGATATTCCCTTTTGATTGAACTAAATAAAATTATCTTATTTTTATAATACTTGCAATTAAGTAAAGTCACATATCTGGAGAGACCCATTCTAAATATGCAAAAAATGCTAACATGGTTACAACATCTAAAATTTTATGTTTTATATCAGAAGCACAAAACAGGTTCTGAATATTCAAGATAACCTTATAATCAGGGTGAAAAAGAGTGTAACTGATCTATGAATTATATTTGCATATATTATTTTTAGATAAATACATGCTCTGTAAATTCAAATCTAAGAGAAAAAGGGCAATTAACATTTCCAGCACCTCTGGCCTTAAAATGGCAATAATTAAAGGAACTATTGTAATACATATTTTACTATTTATTTACAAGTCAATTAATAATGATTCCTTTCTAAAAACTTTCTGTGCTTTCTCTCCACAGCACTCTGCAGAACTCTTATAGTCCAGATAGAATTTCTTCATTCTAATTTTCCATATTCTTCAAGGATTTATTGTGTAGTCTTTAGAATTATTGGCAATGGAAAGAAAAATGTTATTTTAATGTGCATTTATTAATTTCTTACTATGTGGCAGGTACTTTCTAGGCTATGAAGATGAACTGATAAGCAAGACAAGGATAGGCTTTGCCATTATCCACCTTATTATAATGATGGGGAGGGCATGGGCTTTGAGATCAGGCAAATGAGATAACAAATGCCCGAATAATATTAACAATATGCAAGAATTAGTTTGCTAGCAATTGAAATAAAAAACAAAACAAAACATAACTACTGAACTTAAGCCAACCACAATAGTTTTATCTCTTAAAGGATATTAAGGGAACTATTTAAGGAGTAAAAGATTTTTAAATATATAATTTATACTTTTTGAGGACTAATTTATTTAAAATATTTTAACCTCATTTTAAAAAGGAAACTTTATATTTCTTACTCAGGTAGCCCTGTTAGGATAATAATAATAAATATAAAATTTAAATGTTCATATTTAAAAAAAATTGGAAACTTTGTAAAATTATTTCATAATTTTAGTAAAAGCAAAATATATAAATATATTAGTTTTTCTTATTTTATATAAAGAAATGAATTTCTGTATATACTCCAGTTTGCATTCAGAATGTTTCAAAACTTTTTTCTAGAGTTGATTTATAGTTTTAGTCTTTTATCTCAGATATCATTAAGTACTGAAAAGTATTAAGTAAATGATGGTATATGTAATCACTGTGATATTGTATAACCAACAAAAGCAGATTTGAACATTTTTATAACACGGGAACTTCTTTCCATACAATAAGGAAAAAAATAAACATAAATGTGCATATGTTTACAAACATGTAAAACACAAATAAGACTTAGAAAAATATTAGGAGTTGATGTTTAATGATACGATTACAGTTGGCTTTTTTCTATGTTTTCAAAATTTAAATCTAATCACATTTATACATGTTATGAAAACAAAAAATCCACATATTTGAAAGAAATTACCCAAAAAAGAGCTTTAGTTTATAGAATGATAGGTTTAGGTTTGTCAGATCTAGGCCACAGTACACAGATAGACCCAGTACCTGGGCCCTTGAGACCCGTCGTTTTTGCTAAATAAGTATGTGGAAACCTTTTCTTCTACCCTGACTCATAAAACAAAAATGTCTAACAATTTAGCAGATGAAAACATTGGAGGAGAAATTTTCTACCAAGGCTGTGAGGTTTATTTGCTTATGCATGAGGGTTTCCCTGGTCATGACAGGAAATGAAGTCTTATCCTCAAGCAGGGTCAACAATTAATTTTGCACCGAGAGGCCTAGAGGCGAGGACAACCACCCAAAGGAATCAGAAAGTAAGGTAAGTTAACTGTGTGGTATGGACATTGGGAGAAAAGGAGAATGTCAAATAAATTCTTGAGACTGGATGTGACATCACAAAACATTTATAGATTTTGCAAGAAAGCTACAATGCCTCAAGTGGCACTCTGAATTGTGAGGTATTCTGTGATTTTTTATTCCCAATATGGTGAAAGTAACATGTTTCAATTCCAGGAGGGAAATTTTGTTCATTTGAGTCCTACTGAGAAAAAAACTCAGTGTTCATACATAGGGTTTAGCCAGCTGGTTGAAACTCCCCAAATTTGATCAATTTGTCCGTTTTTTCCCAACATGGATGGATTCAACTTGTCTCTATCCCCCAAACCACTAAGACACTGTGAAAATCTGTGGTTTAATGTAGTAATGTGGATATAACCTGTATCATGTAATAGATTCAAGGAATAGAATTATCCTGGGAATTATTATTGTATGAACGAACGATTTGCTTGTGTATGTTTTTAAAATTTTATAGATGTAGAACTATAATTAATCTATCAGATTCACAGAAATAATTAAAACATGGCATACATAAGAGAACTCACGGTTTTGGTAAGCTATATTAAACTATGTATCTGAGCATAATTTGTGTAAAATAAAACGGGAAATACTAATTTTCCTGGGAGGCAAGATGGTTCTTGAAATTGATTTATAGTCCATTGTTTTGACCCACTAGAGAGCCTTCTGAGACAAAAGCTGAAATGTTACTACTGATCCCAAAGCACCAGCTTTTGGTATCCAGACTGTCCTGAAAAGTGCTGATCTTCTCTTCCCCTCCCACCAAGGATAACAGGACATACCCCTGGCGGACCCTAATTGATATAACCCAGTTGAATAATAATCAAAAGTTGGGGAATAAATACAAAAGCCCACTGAAGAAACCCTCAATAACCAAAGCTAAAGCAACAACCTAAATATTACTGGGTTATAACCCGCAGTATAAGATAACTATCAATGAGGACATACTGATATAAAAAATGGGAAGAAGCCCTCGCCGGTTTGGCTCAGTGGATAGAGCATCCTCCTGTGGACTGAAGGGTCCCAGGTTCGATTCTGGTCAAGGGTACATACCTCGGTTGCAGGCTCCTTCCTGGCCTAGGCCCTGGTCAGGGCACGTGTAGGAGGCAGCCAATCCATGCGTGTCTCTCACATTGATATTTCTCTCTGTCTTTTCCTCTCTCTTCTCCTCTCTCTAAAATCAATGGGAAAATATCCGCGGGTGAGGATTAAAAAAGAAAATGGGGAAGAAGATAGAAACTGACCAAATGAAAGTATTTCAAATATTTTAAATAGATACACTCCCCTCAAGGAGGGATGGGGTATAACTCTCTATCCCTTGAGAGTATACTATGCTCAGTGTCTTGCTTCCAAATGGTACAGTACAGAAAGAGTAAAGAGAGCAACGGCACAGTGGAGAAACCTAGCAGACATTACCTCACCATGTCATCAAGGCTAACAACATTGACAGTCGTGCGGATGGATGTATCCTTGATATGATGTATGGAGGATGGCACTTCACCTCTGAGGTCTTCCTCCCAAAAACACGTAACCCAAGTTAAATCCGGAGAAAAACATCAGACAAAACCCACACGGGTGTCATTTGACAAACTACCTCACCATTACTCCTGAAAACTGTCAAGGTTATCAAAAACAAGGAATTATCACAGTCCAGAGCAGCCTAAGGAAGTATTAAGACTAAACATAGTATCCTGGATGAGACTGTGGAACACTACAAGAACCCTGAGTGAAACAAAACTAATATAATACAAATAAAGTATGAAATTTTACTAGTAATAATGAATTATCATTTGTCCATTAATTGTGACAAATACACCATACTAATCCAACGTGTCAATAATAGAGGATATTGGGTAGTTGAGGTGTATGGAAACTCCACTATTGTAGCAACTTTTCAGCAAATCTAAAACTATCCTAAAATTATAGGTTTATTTTAAATGTTGTTGTTAGTCCTCACCTGAGGATTTTGTTTTCCCCCATTAATTTTTAGGGAGGGAGAAGAGAGCGAAACATCGATGTGAGAGAGACACATTGATCAGTTGCCTCCTGCACATGCCCCACCCAGGCTGGGATGGGGCCTGTAACCTAGGTACATGCCCCTGACCAGGAATGAAACCCAGACTCTTCGGTCCACAGGCTGATGCTCTAATCAATGATCAAACTGGCCAGGGCTATTAGATTTTTTTTTTTTTTAAGTTGAGGAATAGGGCAAGGATTATCTTCTGTTTCTCTCCTTGAGACATAAAACAGGAATTTCTCTATTTTTATAAACTTGTGTAGTACTCTGGGGGGGAAAAACACACAAAGAAAGCAGCTTCTATTCTCTTCTTCATCTCTTGCTCTTTCATTTCCACTGCCTCCTATGTGGCCCACCATCTTGGCTCTGTATTTAAAAATTAGCCTAAAATTATATCCTTTTATCTTTTAAGTGGCCATATACGAACTTAAAGTGTAATGGCTTCACATGCCTGAAGGGAAGGCCCAGAATTCTCCAGTTGCCCTATAACTTGGAGGTAAATACAATTCTGGAAGGAAAGGGTGGGAAATTGAATATGGACTATGAGTACAAGCCATTTTCTCTAATTCAACTTTGCCTACTAAATAACTCACCTACCAACCCACCAACCAAAACTCGAACACACATCAACAGAGTACTTGTATCTTATTTACAATTTGTTCCAATCAAGATGAAGAATGAGCTATTCACAGACACATACACATACACTCACACACACACACACATGTGTTATCTAACCAATCTCCATATAAGAATTCATAAACTTCAGTTTTAGTTTAGTATTTCAACTCTATCACAACTTGCACAATCACTCATACAAAATTAAATTATCTAAAAGCATGTTCTTACTTGAAAGCAGTACCTAATTATATTGAGTGGAAAATTTTGTCTACAAGTAATTTCAGTGTTTTATTTCAAAGTCACAAATCCAAGCTCCATTGATTTGCCTATGTTTAATGCAGCACTACTCACAGTAGCCAAGACATGGAAACAATCAAAGTGTTCTTCAATAGACGATTGGATAATATATGCAACATGTGTTGTGTGTGTGTGTGTGTGTATATATATATATATATATATATATATATATATATATATACTGTACATATATACAATATACATATATACAATGGTACTTATATACAAGGTACGTATATACAATAGAATACTTACTCAACCATAAGAAAAGATGAAATACTGCCATTTGTGACAACGTGAATGGACCTTGAAAACATTATGCTAAGTGAAATAAATCAGTCAGAAATAGCTAAGAACCATATGGTTTCACTCATATATGGGATATAAAACTGAAATTCATGGACACAGACAACAGTATGGTGGTTACCAGAGGAAAGGGGGGTAGGGGACAGTAAAGGGTAATGGGAACCAAATATATGGTGTTGGAAGATGATTTGAATTTGGGTGGTGTGTACACAATGCAATATACAGGTCATGTATCATAGAAATGTACACTTGCAACCTATGTAATCTTATTAATCAATGTCGTCCCCAATTTAACAAAAAAATTTAAGAGATGACATTTTATGTAAATTTTAAAGCATTCATTTAATTAAAATAGAAAAAAGTGTAAAAACAATTAGGTATTCAAATGGTGATTCTAGTGTTGACAAAGACATTACTGTCAAAGGTGCCTGTGGGGAGTTTAAATAGACTTGCCGCATAAAATTAAGATCATAATTAAAATAGTCCAAGCAAATATTTAAAAATCTAATACTCATTCTTGAAATTTATGAAGAAAATTGATCATTCTTCTGTCTTCTTGGTAGAAAAACTGAGAGTTTTTTTTTTTTAATCCTCACCTGAATATATAGGGTTTAACTTTTATTCCACACTAGAGGCCCAATGCACGAAATGTGTGCAAGGGGCTCCGCCCTCACAGCCCCAGCCGCCTCAGAAGGTCCTCAGGATGGTCAATCTGCTGTTTGGTCTAATTAGCATATAAGCTCTTTATTATATAGGAATTCCTTGTAGTAGCATTTACATAGTATAAGTACATCTTTATATGCATATTTATTTATATTTCAAACATACTGTGAGAAATCAAATAAACTATTCCAGTAGTGAGCTTTCTTCTATTTTCATAATAATTTAGAAACAAAATCAGATTGTACTATAATGGCTAAATACTAAACATATTAAATAAATAATATGTAAATGTTATTTATAGCATTTCTCCATTGAGAAAATTATACACCACAGCATTCTTCTACGTTTCACTTTTAAAACTGTAAATGGCTCATAATTAGGGCTATGAAGTACCAACACAAGAACAATTTTGCATTGATCTCATTCCCCACTAGAGTGCAGTATGAATTTAAAATTAAAACTGCAGTATCTGGAGATTCCCATAACACTAGGCTTAAAAATAGCATTATTGTAACTTTGTAAATACATAATATATACAGATACTATATTCATATGCACAATACTCAGCTTTAGTGATATATATATATATATGTATATGTATATGTAGATATACATATAGATATAGATAGATATCGTATTCTACATAAATCCACACAAATGTAGCTATAGTAATCAGACTTTAAAGATAAATTGGAGGAAAGTCAGAAAACCAGACAATGTAAATCAATTATCATGTCTTTTTTTTTTTAATACATAAGCAGTCTCCTGACTTAAATATACTTGGAACTTTAAAAATTAGGAAATTTTAATTGGAATATCTTACTTTCATAACAAAATGATATTATAGAAGATTACAGGAGACAAATCAAGGTTAATGGATCATTACTTCAATTACAGTTTTTATTACATCATGGCCCCAAACCGAAGTTGTCATTCTCAATAAGATTATGATTTTCACAAGGTGAAGGAACTTTTTGTGGTTATTCATGGATTCACATATTAAAATTAAACCAGGAGTGAGATAGAGAATAAAACTTTAAATGCATTCCTTTCCCCCTTTTAAGCACAAAGCTTCTAAAATTGTAATTGCAGAATCAAAATTTCTCTTTTGTGACCTCAGATTAAAAATCTTACTTTACTTTTGAAGTGACTCATCATATAATCATGGCTAGACTATCTCTGAGACCAAAGAAGAGCTCATGATTTAATCTCAAAGTTAAAAGAAAGGCAATTTTTTAAGTCAGTCTTCAATTAGAACCTGTATTTGAAAATAGGTCACATACATCTTAAATTTCAATGCAGTTACAATTATCTCTCAAAGTTTCAAAGTCCAATGGAAAAAAATTATATTTTACAAGCAAATATTTTTCTATATTTTGATCTGTTTAGTTTTCTTTTCTTTTTTTTTTTAATTTTAGGAATCTCTTTTTGAATCAATCATGTCCTCAGGGCCTCTTTGGCTAAATGTGACATCTAGACTTACGCCACCCAGTGTCCCTGCCATCCTACCAGGAATGTTGAGGCTGGTTTATGAGCCAGGCTCTTGATTTTTTTCAGGCCATATATTTTTATAAAGCTACTTTAAATATTAACCTTGTTTCCTTGAGAATGCACCAAATATCTTTGTGCTTTCACTTGCATCCTACTTTGCCTCTAAAACAGCTTATATAAAACTTAAGAGTGGTTTGCCCCAGAAAAACTTCTGGAGACTTAAATTAGAGAGAGATTGTTTTTGGCTTATACTTGGTGAAAAGTTATGTCAAGAAAGGACTAGGAGATGATCATTGAAAAGTGATTCAACAAATGTATTTTAAGCCCATCCGTTGTGTCTAGCATTATTTTAGGCACTTGGTATATTAGCACACCTCATAAACAAATATCCTAGTTATACGTGGATTTTGAGAAGAGGGTGAAACTATAGGTTGTAGGTATGTTAGGATGACTTTTGATAATCAGTTACATGCTAAAGAAAAGTAAAATTGTGGTATTTGTTGTGACTAAGATTTGGGCTTGCAAATTCAGCAGTTGAATGTTTAAGTTGTTAGTTTATTTTAAAACATAGCTTTGCCTCTCATTCATAATGCTTAAAGTCAGAGGATTTTCTTGCTTTCCCCGCCCCGCCCAGACTCTGCCTTTTTAAAATGTAGTTTGTTATTCTGATGATTTCAACTGTTGTCCATGTCTAGTTTTTTAATACTAAAGACTTTCTCATGATGTTACTGGCATCCAGTTTTATCATAATCATTCTTATAAATCACCTAAGTACTCTTAGCTCAATATTTTACATTTTCTCCCTTCTTGGTATTAGATGAGTAGAACAGATACTATTAATGATTCAGAAGATCTTCATGCTGCTTGAGAACATTTCTCATATCAAGAAAAAGTTCCCTGAAAAATCTGTGCATTAGAGTGACAGACACTCTAAAACGGCCCCTCTGACTTCCACCTCATGGTAGCCAGACCTTTGTATAGTTGACTCCCCTAAAGCATATACAGAACCTGTAAACTTGCTTCTACCAATAGAAGATGGTAAAGGTGATGGGGATATAAGTGTTTAGATGTATGAGATATATTGCATTATGTTATAGAAGATGGTAATGCTCATCTTGTGAGGAATTTGTCTCCTTTGCTAGCTTTGAAAAACTGCCTTTATTGGCTTCCCTATGGAGAGCACCACTTAGCAAGGAGCGTAAGGTTGTCTCTGGCAACGGCCAAGAAGAAATGGAGGCCATCATAAACAGGTGAATGCCACATCAACAGCTACATGAGTAAGGAGGAAGCGGTTCCTTCCCCGTCAAACCTTAGATGAGACCACAACCCTGGCTGATATCTTGGTAACCAACTTCTGGACACCTAAAAGAATCCAAAGACCTGCCACCATCTCTCTTCATCAGCTTTCTTATTCACAATGTCATATGAACATTTACCCTATGCTTCAAAACCCTTAAGTCCACACAAAGTAAACTGGTGTGTCACTGAGTTATCTGACTGTTACAGCATTTAAATTAGCCATTCAGTTGATAATTTATGTTAAACTTTTCTGTTTTTTGCTCATCATCAAAAAGCTGGCAGAGGACCCAGAGAACCCAGCTAAGCAATGCCTGAACCTCGGATGCTCAGAAGCTATGAGTTAATAAATCGGTGTTGTTTAAAGCCATTAAGTTTGCTGTGATGATGCACCAATAGATAACTAATACACAATCTAACTCTTTTGCATTAATTAAATTATAAATTATATTTGTTTGTCAAGAGAAACTCACACAACTTACCACCTCACCTTTTAAAAAAATTGTCATTTTCCTCTTACATGTTTTAAAACATCCCAGCTATACCCCTAACCCCAAACATGGAAATCATGTTTGAATAAAACAGGTGGAAAAATAAATAATTTTCCCCATGAAGATCCAGATCACCCGATGTATATCCATGGCAGACATCACTAGTCAATCATGACCCCCTTTCCTTCAGAGCCTGGATGTGGTTTCACACACTCCATAGCTCAGTGTACGGATCCACATATTGTTTCCATTTGCCGTTAAAGATGAAAACGTATTTGCTATACTAGATACATTCACTAATACGTAATTGTCCAATTGACTTAGGGAGAGATATAAACCCATTTTTAAAAAGGATGAAACTGTGTTGTAATCATTGTTCACTATGGTCCCATTTAACGTATGTTTTTATTATCTAAATAAGCTCGAAGGCAGTCAGTTCTTAATTCATTACATGCTCTTACTGGATGAACTACATATGTTCCAGTATTCATAAAATAATCTTGTTCAAAAGAAGTATCCAGGTACCAATACCATATTTTGAAATGGTATATAACCATTATAACACTATTGAAATGGTCTATAACAATTAATTATAACACTATTGAAATGGTATATAACAATTAATTATAACACTATTGAAAATGTCAGGGATGCTTTAGTGTTTTTTAAACTAGTAATTTAGAAACACTTACATAGTATTTACTAGGTGCCATATACTGTTGAAACACTTTACAAGTATTAATTCATTTAACTCTCAAAATATCGCCAATGAGGTAGATTCTATAATTAACCCAAGTTTTACAGAGGAGGAAAGTTAGGCACAGCCTGTCAGTGGCAGAGCTGGGTTTTGAACTCAGGCTCTGGCTCTAAAGGCAGAGCCTAATGCTTTCTTCAACCGAGATTGTAACAAGTGAGGAAATCCTAAAATCTAAAATCCCCTCACATATAAAAAGACATGTGTAAGTTAAGAATGTAAATGGCCAGTCTTTATTGAAAGTTCTTCATTTATTATTTCAGTACCTTTATCTAGCATCAATTTTTTTAAAAAATTAATCCTCACCTGAGAATATATTTATTGATTTGAGAGAGAGAGAGGAACAGAGAGAGAAATAGGAGAGACAAATATCACTTGGTTGCCTCCCATACACTCCCCAACCAGAAATCAAACCCACAGCCTAGATAAGTGTCCTGAATGAGAATGGAACCCACATTTTATTTTTTTATTTTTTATTTTTTTGGTGCAAGGGACAATGCTCTAACCAACTGGTATCATGAAACGTGCATACACTGCAGTCATTTATTTAATTGAGATTAAAATAAGATCACTAAGCACTCATCAACACCATTTGGTTTTCAAGTTCATGCTAACTAATGGGGCACTTTGGGTGGTTTAGAAGTATTTAAGACCTTAAGTTACAAAATACTACATGTAAAATACGAAAGCTCTCCTATAGTGATCTCTCTCTCGATCTCTCTCTCTCTCTTTCTCTCTTCTCTCTCTCTCTCAACACATACACACATATACATATGTATACTTTTATAAATAACATTTAATTTTATAGCCCTATGCCAAATCATGGTATTCAAAATTCAGTCTAAAGGGGGAAGTAATAACCAAGAGGAAATTGAACCAAGAGCAGTGAGACCTAAAAAAAAAAATGGAGAAAGGGAAGGAGGGAGTTTGAGAAGATAAGGTAAATTTCATTACTTGGAGAAAGGTATTACGGGAATACAAGTCTTTAGTCCCCTCCTCACCATCAGAAATTTTACATTTTTAGACTTGTCTTATGGGTCTCTCTTTGGGTGGTGATATTTAGTCAGATTTCTAGCTCAAAGTTGTTTTGCTTGGCAAGCACAGAAGCAGCAGCTAATAGATAGGGACCTTAGTAGACCATCGACGTTGCTTTGCGTCCTGTTGAACCTGTTCAGTTGTTCATTTTGCACACATTGCCTTCCAAATGATATTAGGATATCCTAGAAAGTGAGCTCTACTTACAGAGCTGTGTATATGCTAACCCTCAAGTGCCATCTGTCATTCCTTACTACTTCTAACACACTTGTGCCCTAATGTGTTTGCACTGTTTCGAAAATGAACACTTACCAATTAAATTCAACAATAAAAATGGCCCAGCGGGTGTAATGAAGCAATAAAAACAGTATTGTTGGTAAGTGTTGCCATCACAGTTTGAGATTTTTATATTACTGCTGCGGAGCAGTTTCTAAAACAATTACTTGTGGGCAAATATATTAATAATATTCAAATATAGTCAAAGTTGGAAAGCAAATCTACAAGATGGGAAATTTGACGTTCAGACTGACATTCTCTCCATGACATAGCACATCCCCTGGGCTCAGAAACTGTAGCATATATTAATTTTATTTTGACTTGTGCCCTCTGTAACGATAGCTGCATTTACGAGGTATAGCAAATAGATTTTTAAAGGATAGTTCTTTTCTGTTACTAATGTAATCTTCGACTCATATGCTGGTAACCTTGAGTTCATTTTCAATGAGAAAAAGAAAAAGTTATTTTGAAGTGTCTAGAAGTAATTTCTCCAAATATATCTGTCAAGGGTTTTGTTGTGGTCATTGAGCATAATGTTTAGTCATCGTAAGCAATCACTAATATCATAAGCTTTAAAGGATCAAGGTTACATAAATAGTAACCTAGTGATATGAAAAAACCCACTAGAACTATCTGGAGTAACTTGGTATTGAGGTAAAATAAATATTGATATACTTAAAACTGATCACTATTAATTACCTTATGCTTCTTCAGTATTTCTTGGTGAAGTTTCAATCATTTAAACAAATCCATCCATAGGAAATGACAAGTAATATGACATAGATATGGGCCTTTTATTTTCTTTACATGGATAGCTTTCCTTTCTTCTTATTTGGAGTATAATGTAAGCTATTTAAAAATAACAATATCATGGCCTACAAATTTACAATTACTATTTCTTTTGGTCAAGATTTTTAATCTTAGTTATAATTTATATCTCCAATCTATATCTATATATATAAAAGCCTAAGTGACCATTACAACTGAACAACCAGAATGACTGGAACGAACAGTCGACCAGTCGCTATAATGTGCACTGACCACCAGGGGGCAGATGCTCAATGCAGGAGCTGCCCCTTGGTGGTCAGTGTGCTCCCACAGCCAACCAACTGTGGCCCCTCCCCATGGCCAGCTGTCCCCCCCACCCCATAGGCCTCAATTGCTGGCCAGGCCAAGGGACCCCACCTATGCATGAATTCGTGCACCGGGCCTTTAGTATCTGAATGATCTGTGGTCTATGGCTCTACTCTTTCTCCTGG
Source organism: Cnephaeus nilssonii (assembly GCF_951640355.1). NCBI lineage: Eukaryota > Metazoa > Chordata > Mammalia > Chiroptera > Vespertilionidae > Cnephaeus > Cnephaeus nilssonii. The sequence continues at coordinate 19,953,772 of NC_137088.1, read as the reverse complement.
TATCTGGTAAATTTTCCTGATGTGATTGAAAAATTGTATTGAATAGTGGGACATGTGCATAAAAATGTACAGGGGTCCCAGAAGATGTCTGTTCCCTCCAGAGAGAATTACTTTTCTTCTGGCCTTCAAAGAGAACTGAGGCAGATTCTCTTAAATCAATCAAAGAATGAGACCTCAGACTGTGGGCATCTGGCCTTCATTCCTAGGGAGTAAGTCTTCTGGTATTTCACATGCAAGTCGTGGAACCTCCCCTAGCCTTGCCTCCTGACCATGAATGCCAATGTTTCTCTCTCCAGCTCTGTGAGTCTGTCAGGAGCTCTCCTTAGAATTTCAGCCTTTTTGCACCTTTATTTGTTCAGTCTCTGGAAGTCATGACCTCACACAGTTTAGGATTAGACAAATGCCTTGATGGACAAAAGCTGCTTGAAATATCTCTCTTATTCTTTTTGTTTCTTTTTCTCTGGCACCTTGCCTTCAATAGTTCTGCCTTCCTTTATCATGGCCAGTTTCAAACGGCCTTTTGTTATTTCATGTATCTTTCATAGTTGTGCTTAAAGAGAGGACTGACTTGATACTAACCACTCTGTAATAGTCAGAAATGGATATCCTTTCTTACTTTATACCCTATAAATTTATGTGTTGCTTTTCAACAAGTATGTATTCATGAATTACTTCTATGCAATTTACAAAGGAAAGTAAATGTTTTAATAATCCAGATTAGAAGGCTGGAGAACAGATACAGCAAGTGTGTACAGAATCATAAAAATATGAGAGTACTTAATAATATAGAAAAGAGAACCAAAATGAACAAAAAAACTTGTAATACTGGATTTGGCAGGTTCATCTAGTAAGTTTAAAAGGTTATATTAAGTTTAAAGATAGAGAAAATATTTATAGATTTCACATTTAGAAGGAAAAGTAAAATAATATTCTCAACATATGGTGGTGAGGCAACCACTGATATTTGCAGCAAAGACACATAATAATTGTATAAAGAAGGTGAAGGGATTAGCTAAAGAACATATATGCATAACCCATGGACAGGGACAATTTGGTAAAGGCCAAGGAAGGGGTGAAGGGACAGTGGGCAGATAAGTAAGGGGGAAGGGAGGCCTCCTGCAATAATGTCAACATTAAATTTTCTTAATTAAAAATAAATGGTTGAAATGTAAAACAGCTGGGGCTGTGGGGTGGGGGGGGGGAAGAACCTTGCTTATTCTACAGTATATTTTAAGTTTTCTAAATACAACGTTCTGGGTTTTATTTGAACTTTACTGCCTTGTTATATATTCATAAAATGCTTTATTCTAATAATTAATTTCTCTGTCTAGATTAATACACATCTTAGTAAACTAATAATTAAAAATAAAAAACTTGATTTGTGAAAGGACATTCATGAGAGAGAGCTTCAGGATAATTAATGATCTAGTACTAAGCATATTGTAAAAGAGCGCTAAGTCTTTTATACATAGCAGGTAATCGATGCGATCTTATTTGTATAAATAAGCTTTCAGGGAACAGATATGGAAAATGAGAGAAGTTAGGTTTTGTTTCAATGATTGCATTGCAGGTGTTCATAAAGCAAGAAAATTTTAAAAATTCTCAACAGAAACATTGCTTTGGCATGTTTCACCTCTCCTTTTAGATTTCTTATTTTGTTTCTCTCTCTTGTATCTCATGCTAACAGAAAATTTAAACAAATGGTCATATATTTGAATTTTTATCATTAAAATATGTACAAGGCAGGCAAACATGGCAATAAAACATATGTTTAATATAAAAGTAAATCATTGAACAAATAACCTTTCCTCAGTCTTAATTTATGAGACCTTTCCCTGTCATTAATTTCATTAAGTTAGATTTCACCATTTCTTTTACGTGGAAAATGGTGGTCTCATAATTTATCATGTTTTCCTTATGCTGCATATGAATTAAAAAAAAACAACAGAGTAGCTACTTCTTGTTTCTGAAAATGACATTAAGCCCGTCTTCTTTAATATCTGCAAAAATATAAATTCTACACCATCTACTGCTCTTCAACACATCCCATAATTATTGAACATTACACATATCACTTCTCATTGACTAAATCTCACCTGCCTTACTTCTTCAAAATTCCTGCAAATCCCAGAATTTCTTACTTCTGACTGAAGGGTGTAGCGAGGGGATAAGCCAACCAAACAAAAGACACAATCCTATCTCCACATTATGTTTGCCAGTTTATGGTATGAAGTGCCACTTCCCCTCACCCCCACCCCTCCTCCGTCTCTTTGTTTCACCAAGTTATAATTCATTGTCTGCCCAATGTAGATCACATTTTGTATCTCAGATCAGGAGAACGTGTGCAAGGAAATGCATAAGTTATAAATAACATGATTCAAATGTTTTCTTCACTGCATACTTAAACAGGCAGCATCATTAACAACACTGACTGACATACAGCTGAATGCAAGAGCTCTTCAGAAAGGAGTGTTTGTCCCTGCAAACGAACAAGATGTGAGGCTATGGAAATAGTCAAAGTTTAAAGTTTCACTTAGCAGGTTCTGTGTGGCCAAGGAATCAGACTTGCTGACCTCAGCTTTAGCATTAGTATACAAGTGCATGAAGGGAAAGAGGGAGGGACCGAGCACGTGCACATTCTTCCTGTCAGAAAGGCACTCTGCCAATGCTGCAAGACGTGCCCTATTGTCATCTTCATTGTTCTTATGGGAAAACTGAAGCCTGTCATTTTAAGCAAATTTTCTGAAGGAAGACAGCTTTTTATAGCCATAATTCTGACTTAAATGAGATATGGCTAACTGCAAGATCTCTACCTACTGCAAGCAATGTAGAGAATTAATATACTTATAGCTAACCGAAAATATGCCTATGTATGATGTGTAGGCAGAATTTATGAATTTTACTTTAAATAGGCAGCAGGATAAAATACGGAGTTTTGTGAAAAGACACTCAAAATATAACCATAGCAATTAATATTTAACATTAAGGATATTTATTATATGCTAGAAAAAGCTCTTTGAAGACTTTAGCTGCCCTGATGTATTTAGTCATCAAAGAAACTCTATGGAATAGGTACAAATATCTTTCTGATTTAATAGGTGGAAACTAGTATATTTCTGATTTTACAGGAGGTCACAGAAAGATCAAGATCATACAACTCGAAGCTGTCAGAGAGGGCACTGAAACCTCCAGAATCCATGACTTGACTATTACACCACACAGCCTGAGAGAATTCATATATGATAAATTTGAGTAGGAAATGAAGAAAAAGAAGACTATGTACTTTTCTTTGGCTTAATCATGGAAATCTCATTGTCAACTAAGAGAATATATTTAAGATACACATTTTGATGTATTCTTATTTTAATTCTTAAAGTTGAAACAATGTCCAAATACTATTTTTCTACTCTTTTAGCCGTAAGTTTTCTTTTTTACAAAAGGAAAAAGTGGAAGTGGCTATCCTGATAAACAGATATAAAAATTATTTTAATTTTATAATTTTGACAAACTAAAGGTATTTTTGCATTTCCCCTTTGAACTTAAATACAAAAAAAATCAGTTGCTAACTGAAAAACATACAAAAAACAACAATAACAAAACTGCAGTGTGTCAGACAAATTGAGATATTAAGTGAGGCTTCACGAAATTTTTTTCAAACTTACTTAAATGTTCTAAAGATGGTTTTTGCACCAGCCATTTTTTTCCTACTTAAGATCAGCAAACTGGGAACCTGGAGGGTTACAAAATGATTATTTACCTTCTGTCTGAGTTTCATTTTTATTTTTTAAAGTCTCTATAATAACAGTTCACTACTGACACTTTACTGGAGTAATAGAAGAATAAAGTGAATTAAAATACAACATAGAAGAAAGCTCATGGCAGAGCCTACCAATAAATCTCATCAAAACGATTGTTCCTGGTTCCTGATACTGATCTTGTAAAGATCTGTGGAAAAAATAGGCAGTGAATTTTCTGGGGAGACTTCAGATTTGGCCACGCCTCCACCATCTCACAAGCAAGTGATGACAGAAACTGGTAGCAAAATCTCCTGACGCCACCCAGGAAAGTGTGCCTGGGTGAGGTGGCAAGCAAGGACTTTGGGGCCTTTATTTTTTTAAAAAATATGTATTTCTATTGATTTCAAAGAGGTAAGGAGAGGGACAGAGAAGTAGAAACATCAATGATGAGAGAGAATGATCAATTGGCTGCCTCCTGCATACTCCCCACTGGGAATAGGGTCCACAACCCGGATATATGCCCTGACTGGAAATCAAACCAGGACCTGCTGGTCCATAGGTCAATGTTCAACCACTGAGCCACACCAGCCGGGCTGTGGTCTTTAAATTGCTTATTATGCATGACAGCTTTCTGATGGGTGTTATCAGCCATCAGATATAAAATAGTCCACCGTTTCCAAAATTTATAAGCTGACAAAACTAAGGAGAGAGAGGAACTGAATCACAGTCCTTAAACCTGAAAGGGCTCCTAGAGGATCATGTGACAGCTTTGTAATGACATACAGGGTATCTGTGTTGTCAGTTTTGTAATGATTGTCAGTTTATTGTCCCACTTAAAGATTCTAAGGTTATCCCCCCTTTATGAGGCTATCAATGTTGTCTCAGTCTTTGATATGGCCACCTGGAGTCACTGACAATGGTGTTATAGTGCAGAACGGCAGGGCATAAAACCATCCTGCTTCTCACATTCCTTCAGTCAGCTCACAATATTTACTCAAGGCACACTGTGAACAAAAAAACCTAGTAATATATGTATTACAATGGAAGACTTTTAAAAAGAAGAGCAGATGTGGCATATTCCCTTAAAAAGCATAACTTCTTATAGACATGTCACAAATGCTGCCATTCATGTTTGGTCTTATAAATACAAAATTAAATAAGCTGTTAAATTAAGCTTCCACGTGGAAGCTAAAGAGACTGATGAACACAATAGGAGCTGATTGAACTGTAGAGTATAGCAATACTTTGAAGACATTCATATTTAGTGAAGACATTGTGTGTATTTCATTAGTAATGCTTTTAAATTCCTCTATTCTGAATCTGCTGTTACTTATATTAGTATATTTTTTATAATGAAGTTGGTTTGGGGATTAAATAAATGAAGTATAAGCAAAACATTTATTGTTTCTTTACACTGGCAAAATTTATTTATATTTTTAAGACTATTCATCACAAGTGTTCCAGAGATCATTTTATTCCTTTATGATTATTTTTGACAACTCTAGAAAAAACATCAAGTTACTGCTGACTCTATCACCATCCTAAATACATTCATTTACTTGGCTTTTATTTGTGATTTAATCTTTAATAGAACAACCCTTTCTTTTGTTCACTTAAGTAAGTAACAGTACAAACACACATATAGAAGTAAACTAAGGATAAATGTAGAAATTATAAAACAATTATTTATTTAGCCTTACCATTGAGAGGTTATAAGCACAGATATTCATCTCTGAAAACCAGTTGTTTACCAAAGTAATGGGAAATAGGTAATTTTTATCAGAATTTCCAGATATCTTGAAAACTCTTTATCCATAATTATATTCCATTATCCTATCTAATTAAAGAGTTATATGCAAATTGACGGTTACTCCAAGACACAAGATGTCCACCCCCATGTGGACACAAGATGGCTGCCACAAGATGGTTGGCAGGAGAGAGCAGTTGTGGGTGACCAGGTCAGAAGGGGAGGGAAGTTGGGGAGAAACAGGATGCAAAGGAGGGCAGTTGGGGGTGACTGGGCCGGCAGAGGAGGGTAGTTGGGGGCGATCAGGCCAGCAGGGAGGGCAGTTAGGGGTGACCAGGCCTGCAGGGGAGGGCAGTTGGCGGGGGGGGACCAGGCCTGCAGGGGAGGGCAGTTGAGGGGGACTAGGACAGAAGGGGAGGGCAGTTGGGGGGGACCAGGCCTGCAAGGGAGGGCAGTTTGGGGGAACCAGGCCTGCAGGGGAGGACAGTTGGGGGGGGACCCAGGCCTGCAGGGGGAGACGTTTGGGGGACCAGGCTTGCAGGGGAGGGCAGTTGGGGGAAACCAGGCCTGCAGGGGAGGACAGTTGTGGGCGATCAGGCCAGCAGGGAGGGCAGTTAGGGGTGACCGGGCCAGCAGAGGAGGGCAGTTAGGGGTGACCAGACTGGCAGGGGAGGGCAGTTAGGGGTGACCAGGCTGGCAGGGGAGGGCAGAGGGGCAATCGGGCCGGCCAGGGAGCAGTTAGGTGTCGATCAGGCTGGCAGTGGAGTGGTTAGGGGGTGATCAGGCTGGCAGGCAGAAGCAGTTAGGTGCATTCAGGCAGAGGCAGGCAAAAAGGCAGTCGGACATCCCTCAAGGGGTCCCAGATTGGAGAGGGTGCAGGCTGAGCTGAGGGACAACCCCCACCCCGTGCATGAATTTCATGCACCAGGCCTCTATTCTCTATATATAAAAGCCTAACAACCAGACGACTGGACGACCAGCTGGTAGCTACGACACGCACTGACCACCAGGGGGGCAGACACTCAATGCAGGAGCTGTCCCCTGGTGGTCAGTGCACTCCCACAGCAAACCTCCTGTGGCCGGCCAACCTCCCACAGTCCCTCCCCCTGGCCGGCCAGCCCCAATAGGCCCCGATTGCCAGCCAGGCCGAAGGACCCCACCTGTGCACGAATTTGTGCACTGGGCCTCTAGTATTCAATGAAGAGTAGTATACTGTAGATCATAATTTGCTATGTACTAAGGTGTTTGGGGTGAAAGAAACCTATAAAAACTAAAGAGTTAATTTCATATCATTTGTACCAGCCAAACACTAGCAAAAGAGTCTGTGGAAGGCAAGGGTAGGAGTCATTGAGTAGTGGTTGTACTGTTGTGCTTAGCACTCATTTAATCACCTGCATTAATAATCAGTAGGATGTATCTCCAAATGCATTTACATGTATTAATAACTTAAGTAGGTAATGTTGTAACAAGAATTATACTTATTCTATTTCAGAAAGCATGAAAAAATGAAATTTGTATAATAGTCCTATACTTATATCCCAAAGTAACCAACGCATCTGTAAGTGAACTGGAGAGAGAGCGTTGGGAATTGGAAAAGTCTAATTACACTTAACATTAATGAGCATAAAGGCTTAGTCAATTAAAATATATTTACTGATCACCCAAAGAATCCATAAAGCTGTAAGAAAAAAAAAATGTGTCTAAATGCCATATCAAGAGATGATTTAGGTTAAGAAAAATATATTTGATCTTCAGAAGCCTACAATTCATTAGAATTAAATGGATATGGATAAACATAAAATCAATATAAGTAATGTGTCTGCATTATATTTTGTAGTGCATATTTTTTCAGAAATTAACTCTTGTCGATACACCAAAGCCTACTGAGAGATAATTCATTTCCCTTTCCTCCCTCCTCCCCACTGCCACCCACTCCACCTTTCTCTGCCCAATTCAGATTTTATGCTTTGGCCATAAGAAACAAGAACTTGTGCCCTCACACCTCTGAGTCTCTTACCAGTGAAAGTGGGGTATCACTTTCAATATCTTGAGAAAAAGAATTTCCTGAGACTTGCATGGGAGGATGAGTGGTTTTATTTGCATGGGATTCCATCCTTGGCTTTTCAAAGTCCCAATCCCCTTAATCAAGTCCTATAAGAAGTGCAGCTGGGATTCAGTAGAGCGAAAAGCAAAGCCGGAGTCCAGTTTCCATTCTATGTTGGAATTGGGTCTGGTTTAGCATTAGGCTAGTTTCAATGCATTAGTCCATTGTGTGGGGTCCACATGGCTGTGAGTGCACCCATTGCAACAAGAGTCCCAAGAGAAACAAGAAAAACCAAGAGCATGAACCAAGAGCTCCAAGAGAGAGAACGTCTTTGTTTAGGAGATTAAATACCTAAAATCTTCCTGCACTGGCAGTGGCCATGCCTACTCTGGCCAATGACCTATTCTCAGGTATGACTGACAGACAAGCACCTTCCCTAGTCAACCAGACTTTAGTGGGCACCATCTATCTTCCCCCTGTCCAGACCCTTTCCCTCCAGATATCTGTAGGGAATAGATGAATGGCTCCCTGGGGAGTGTTTTACTGCAGCTTCCTGGGAACGCTGCACAAATGACATGCCTATATGTTTGGCCTTCCCTTTGTGCCCTTCCTGTTATTAATAACTGGTCTAATTACAACAGTATCAAATATGAGCACTTGAAAGCAAGCTGAAACACCTACTAAACATCAACTTTATCATATGATCAGTGCAATAAATTTAGAAAACTCACTGTTTCCATAAACATAATGTATTCATAGTGAATATTTATTGAATGTACTGAATGCACTTTATTGAAAGGATGATATTCTTTAAAACAAAAGTTTGATCCTCTGGTGAACTGGCTTTTTGACAAGTTCTTTTTGACAACTGGACTTAATCAAATAGATCCTGAACTTTACCACTCCTATCTGGTTTTCCCCAACTTTCTCCATCTGGCTAAGTTCTATGCATCCTATATAATAAAGAGCTAATATGCAAATGGTCGTCATGCCATGACGCCGTAACGACCGATCAGCAGGGACCTGAGGCTGCGTGGCGCCAGGGCCGTAGACCTGAGGTCACGCCCCCTGCCCCGGCACCGGGGCCGGGGGACCTGAGCTTGTGCCCCCCGGCCCGGCACTAGGGCTGGGGTACCTGAGGCCATGCCCCCTGAGGCCACGCCCCCTACCCCAGCGCCGGGACGCGAGGCTGCTTTCCCCACCCAGCAGGGCTTGACGGGGGTGGGGCTGGCTGGACACTTCTATTATAAAGGGCAAATAGCAATCTTAAATAATGAAAGGCTAATATGCAAATTGACCGAATGGCGGAACGACTGGTTGCTATGACATGCACTGACCACAAGGGGGCAGACGCTCAACGCAGGAGCCGGGCTCACAGCTGGCGAGTGCAGCAGCGGTGGCAGGAGCCTTTCCCACCTCCAAGGCAGCGCTAAGGATGTCCGGGGAACAGGCCTAAGCCATCAGACGGACATCCCCCAAAGGCTCCTGGACTGAAAGAAGGCGCAGGCCAGGCTGAGGGACACCCCCCACCTCGTGCACAAATCTTGTGCACCGGGCCTCTAGTATTAAAATATTTCCTCTAATTAATTCCCTTTTAATGTGTACGAATTTTGTGCACTGGGCCACTAGTCTTTTAATAAATACTTATCTCTCACTTGCTTTTCCAGGAAATCTTTTCAACCCCCCCAAAACTTCTTGTATGAGCACCCTGTGCTTACCCAGGTGAAAAACTTATTTTAGTTGAAGGAAGAATTTGCTGAACTGTTTGTCAATCTCAGTAGATTATAAAATCCTTAAGAGAAAGGACAGTATCTTAGTCATTATATCTCTATCCCATACCAGATGCTCAATAAAGCATTTGATGAATGAATGAATATCTCTCAATGTTTACAATGACTGGGGAAAAAAATAAATGTCCTGAGTTTGCAACCACTTGTTTTCACTGTGAGTTTCAACCTTTGCAGATAATCTGGTTGCCTGGACCCTCTTGCCTACTCAATGGATCATCCACCGATGTCACCTAAGAGATTGCAGTATATTTATTTAACAAGTGGGAAGCTGGCCCAAACAAAGACAATTTTATTCTCTCATCTTAGCATTTAAAATTTAGATTCAGAGACTAGAATTAGAGTTTTATTTAGGTGGTTAAACTAGGAGAGGATACAGAGGAGGTAGAGTAACTGTGTGTGTTCTATCTGTATGTGATACCAAAAAATCAAGTCTATAAAGTACAAGAGTAGAATACTGCCTTGAGGCAGAAAGAAATAGCGGAACAGACTGAGAGAGGGTAGAACAACAGGATGATGGAGGATAGCAGGACAGAGAGGGGAATGGTGGAGAAAGGTTCCAATGGTTTCAAAATGTGATATTTCTTGAATATAATTTTATGGGGACTTACTGAATTTCTTGTACTAGCAACTGTAAGATCACCTATATACTTCCAGTAAATTCCTCCATCTCCTTTTTCCTTCCTTTACCTACTTTGATTATATTTTTAATTCAACCAAATGTTCCCTGGCTCTGGCAGTGGGCACCTAAGCAATTTTCTCAGCCCTGCAAATACTATTTAGACACGAGATAATTATAGATATACAAATGGTAGTTTTCTAGGATGCCGTGGTAATAGAGAAGTAGTATTTTTGCAGCATCTTTTCCACAGAGCTCTATTTCCTATCGCAAATATAAGAAAGGCCTCATAGTCTCTTGCTCAGTTATTCCCAGTGGATTGCAAAAGGCAGCAGAGAAAGACAAGTGGGTAGAAGGGGGTGGACCACCACATACTGCATTGTCCCACCTGCTTAGTCTCTGTACTAAACCACCTATCATCCCTGCTCCACTAAAGGACAGAGACAACAAAACGTCTGTGCTTTCTTCTCTTCATGCCATCTTGCTACATTTTCATACATATGTGTCTTCCTGTAATGATTTTTAAATCAAGAAGTTGAGAAGGCAAAATAGATTGATTAGCTCAGATCAAGTGGCTCTGATCCACCTTTTATAAGGTAAGAAATTGTTGACCTTTCGGAAGCACATTAACGATGTTTCACTTAAAAAATTACCGTTTCTTGGAACTAATGTGTCTCCAAAATGTCAGGCTTCATTCCCTCACCTTTAAACAAATCAGGTGTGTGTGTTTTTTTTAAATACATATTCTTATTGACTTCAGAGAGGAAGGGAGAGAGGGAGAGAGATAGAAATATCAATGATGAGAGAGAATCATTGATCAGCTGCCTCCTGCATGCCCCACTCTGGGGATGGAGCCCACAACCCAGACATGTGCCCTGACTGGGAATCGAACCCTGACCTCCTGGTTCACAGGTGGATTCTCAACAGCTAAGCAACACCAGCCAGGCTAAACAAATCAGTTTTAGTATGTTTCTCCTTTCAAGTGACTATTTTAAGTAAGTCGAAAAGGCCATTCCTAATGTCAATATATATTTTCTCATCTTAATAGGTGAGAAAATGGAAAGGCAGATAAAAGCTTATCTTAGAGTTAAGTAATATGTAATATGTGGATAATTTTTATCATTAGAAAAGTAAAATTAGGGCAAAGTTAATTATATAGCTACAGTTAGTATGGAACGAATCAGACTAAAAACATTCACTTGTTCTCTTATTTATAGACTTTCTGAGGGAAAAATCACTAAGTAATACTTAACTGCAAGATGCTAGGCTAATTACATTAACTGAGGTGAAATGAACATAAAATCTATTAATTCTAAAACAATGAATAAACATAATTGTTTGGGTGCATTTACTTGGAGGTAGTTAGACGCTCACTAAAATCTTTTTTAGCCCCTGCTGAATAAAATGCAAGTTAATCTATGGAAGTTTATAAATCACATTCTTTTACAAAAATTCCTTTCATATCAAAAGGACATTTCTCAAGGAACAGATATAATTACAGGGAATTAGGCACATGACAATATTATTGGTAAAGTTTAATAATGTCATAGTTTGCCTTGGTAATCTAAGGTAGGAGTTAAGAAATACTTTCCATAAAAGGCTAGGTAGTAAATATTTTAGATTTTGTGGGTCACATATAGTCTCTGTTGCATATTCTCTCTTTGTTTTTGGTTTTATGTGTTTGTTTATATTTATAACCTTTGAAAAATGTTAAAAACCATCCTTTGCTCGTTGGCAGTATAGGGAGAAAAAAAAAGGCCATATATCATATTTGCCCCATGGGCTGTAGTTTGTTGCTCTAAAGCAAAGGGTTATTGGGTTGTCACATAACCAGATACAATTTCTCTTTGGAAGTTGAATACTGTGGATATCTCACATTCATATTGGTTCCTAGTTGAACAAATCATAATTCATGGAACTGCTTAGGCACTGTAGACATCAGGGTGACTTTCTTAGGTCCAATATTCAAAGTTAGTATGGCAAATCTTTTTCAACCTACTCATCAAAATATAACACAAGGTAAAAAGTGATGAAGGCCATAAGAAAGCTTCAGGCCACTGATGTTAAACACATATTATTCATTAGGTCACTATCACTCCAAAGGTTTCAGAGGACAAATTTTCCAAAGACCAGATTTTTTTATCCTTACACCAGGATATGTTTCCATTGATTTTAGAGACAGAGAGGAAGGAAGAAGGAGAGGGAGAGAGAGAAAAACATCGATCAGTTACCTCCAAGACATGTCCTGATCAGGGATTGAACTCAAAGCAACCAGGGTACGTGCCCTGACCCAGAATCGAACCTGCAAACTTCAGGTGTACAAGACTACTCTTCAACCAACTGAGCCACACTGGCCAGGGCCATGAAACAGATTCTTATGCTCAGTAAGAGATACAGTCTTACCAGCATACCAAAGATGAGAAAGAAGTCCCTGAGAGATTAACAGTAAATAAATAAATAAATAAATAAATAAATAAATAAATAAATAAATAAATAAATCTGATTAAAGCCCCAGATGCCAAATGCTTATATCTTTGTGTATTCTCCTATTCTTAGGCAGATTTACATGGGAAGCCAACTTATGAAGGACAGGTTATATGGTTATTATGGAATTAGAGCCAAGAGAAGTTAGTTGTCGAGTCAGGTTTTTAAATTGTTAAGAACCCATTCATTACACAAGAGATACATCTGCCATAGCAAAGGCTGGACAGCACTGTGGGTCAGAGCAAACTTCTCCCGGACAGAGCTAAGGAGCTGTTGCCAGTTCTGCTTCTATGCCCTTCCCGTGTTCTGTGTTGCAGGCAAAATACATTCCTCCAAACCGACTCCCTCTTCTCCCTCTATCCCCTATGGCTCACTTACCCCCTTTAACCTTTAAGGTTTAGATCATTTCCTCTGAAACCGGTTAGACATTTAAGTAGAATTTGACTTTAAATAGAATCACCATCATTCTTGTTGCCAGAATAAATTGCTTTTATGTTAAGGGAACATTTTTAATATTTATTAGATCTTATAACTTGATACAATGTTAATAAATTTTTTCATGGGATCATAAATATACACATTCACTCAATGTCTAATTGATGTCTCAGACTTCTATGGCTCCATTGTCCACAGCACTGTCTTTGTGGACAAATTGCTACAGAAACCCCAAAGAGGGAAAGGCCTTTTCATTGTAAGTCATGGAAGGTACAGGGGACATTCTTGATGGCAGTGACGCTGGAAGTAAAATTCTTCATGGACAGCTAGGAGTGAGGAGACTGGGATTTTAGGTAGAAGGAAATCTGGAGTATTGTCCCAGATGTGAAAACATAAGAGAAATATGTAAACAAAAAAAAATGACTTGAACATAGTTTATAGAAGGGATGCGTGTGAAGTACGAGTTGGGAAAGTAGGTTGGACTCTATCATGGAAAAGATTGACTAGCATGTACTAAAGACTGCTTGCAGCTCACCCAACCATCGAAGGCAACAGATGGAGGGTACTTCCTAGTCTCCTTTGTGGCTAGATGTGGCCAGACGACTGAAGTCTGGTTAATAAAGAATGACTGGAAATGATCTATGGCAACTCTAAGCCTGACCCATAAAAGCCTCCCGTGCATGATTCCTCATTCTCCTTTGCCTTCTGTGGCCAGGTTGGAAGCTATATGTTGAAGATGAGTGAGCCACAAAATCACCACTGGGAAGAGAAGTGCCTGCCAAGCAGAAGAATCTATCTTGAATTTTCATAAATAAGAATTAAACTTCAATTGTGCCAAACCACTTAGAGTTTGCCGCGTGTTTGCTGGAGCAGTGAGCATGAACTTAACCTCTGGGATTTATCCTAAAGGTGAAAGAAAAACATGCATGTGCAATGCCTTGGAAAGAGTAGGAGAGACCAATTAGAGAGCTGCTGGAATATTCTCCAAGAGAGTATACTCTCTTTCCACAAATTAAAGTACAGATTGTGAAGTTAGAGAGATGGGGAAAATTCACTAACTATTGCACAGGTGACCTCCTTAGAAATTCTTCACCAACCACATAAAACCTAGCTTTAAATCACCGCTCCAGCTCTCTGCTGTGATTAGGTTACTCTCCACTCCCTCTTTCTAATCCTATCATTTTCTCCAACACATACTCTCTCTATTTGCCATGATATGATTTACTATAAAATGTTATATGGTATGAATTTTCCTGATTTTCTCTTAACTCAAAAAGCCTACAGATTAAAAAGTGCAATTGACCTCTGTTATGGATTGGACTGCATCCTCCAAAAGTTCACATGTTGACGCTCTAACTACCAGTACCACGGAATGTGACCTTATTTGAAATAGGGGCATGGCAGGGGTTAAGATAAGGTCATGCTGGAAGAGAGTGGGATTCTGTACCAATGCAGCTGGGATTTGTTTGAATCAGGTATGGTGAGGCCAGCCGATCAGGAGACTATTGCCACAAAGGAAGAAGTTTTCACTCACAGTCCCCTGTGTGGAGGAACTGCACACCAGGCAGGGCCACATGGAGAAGCACCTGGGTTGGGTCGGAAACAGGAGTGAGGAGAAATGTAGAGATCAGAGTTCTGACTATGGTTTTCATGGGAAGGAGTGGATAAGGCAAGGGGGGAAAGGCTGACCCTGTTTAGGATTGCCTAGCTTGAATATTTTAGTGGGCTCCAGGCAGTAGAGACTGCTCCTAGTTACTTGAGGTCTGCCCCTGGAATGGGGGGCAAAAGAGTATTGCCTTCCAGACTGTAAAAGCCAGACAGAGAAGGGGGCTCAGAGTATGACCTCTGGATTGGCTCCTTTGCATATCACAGATGTGCTAGCAGGCACGTCTTTTACTATTTCTACGAATTAGCTAGCTCAAGAAGGGGCGGTTTCCCCAGAACTAGCAATATCCACAAATCTCAAACTATCACATAGTACAGAAAAACTGTCCTCTCTAATAAAATGGTAATATGCAAATTAACCATCACTCCGCTACATAAACCATGCCCACCAACCAAGCCACGCCCACCAGCCAATCAGGGCGAGTATGCAAATTAACCCCCGTCCAAGATGGCTACAGCCACAGAGAGCAAGGTTTCCCAGGTAACAGAGCAAGCCAAGCTTTCCATAGCCGTTGCAGGCCTAAGCCTCCACTCAAGCTACAAAGTTTCAATTATAGAAGGTAAACAAATTCAAACAAATGGCGGCAGAATGGAGCTTGAGAGAGCAGACCAGGGTTGCCGGCGGCAACAGGGGAAGCAAAGCTTTCCGCACACCCTGGCCGGGCCCACCTGCTTAAGGCTACAAAGTTTCAATTGTAGAAGGTGAATTAACTGCCACAGAAATGGCTGCCACCCCGGAGGGAACAGCAGGCTTGGCTCCGCTCCAGGCTACAAAGTTTCAATTGTAGAAGGAAAATAAATTCCAGATACCAGGGCCTCCGCTAGCGTTGCCAGGGGGCGTGGCCGGCCTGCAAACCACCACAGGCCCCTCGCTCAGGCCGCCCCACGCCCCAAGGGAACCCCACCCTGATCCGGGACACCCTTCAGGGCAAACCAGCTGGCCCCCACTCCTGCACCAGGCCTCTATCCTATCTAATAAAAGAGTAATATGCAGATTGATCATCACTGCAACACAAAATATAGCTGCCCCCATGTGGTCAAAGATCCTGCCCCCATGTGGACACAAGATGGCCACCACAAGATGGCCAGCAGGAGAGGGCAGTTGGGAGGCACCCGGCCTGCAAGGGAGGGCAGTTGTGAGGGACCAGGCCTGCAAGGGAGGGCAGTTGAGAGGGACCAGGCTTGCAAGGGAGGGCAGTTGGAGGTGATCAACCCTGCAGGAGAGGGCAGTTAAGGGTGACCAGGCTGGCAAAGGAGGGAAGTTGGGGGCAAACAGGCTGACAGGGGAGCAGTTAAGCATCAACCCGGCTGGCAGCGGAGTGGTTAGGGGGTGATCAGGCTGGCAGGCAGAAGCGGTTAGGGGCAATCAGGAAGGCAGGCAGGCAAGCAGTTGGGAGCCAGCAGTCCTGGATTGTGAGAGGGATGTCCAACTGCCCATTTAGGCCCGATCTGCCCATTTAGGCCCGATCCCACGGGCAGTCGGACATCCCTCCAGGAGTCCCAGATTGGAGAGGGTACAGGCTGGGCTGAGGGACAACTCCCCGCCGTGCACGAATTTCGTGCACCGGGCTTCTAGTAAAACATAATGCATACAGTCTCTAATCTAATATGACTGGTGTCCTTATTAAAAGGAGGAATTTGATCACAGGCACACACGTAGGAAAATACAATGTGAAGATAAAGGCAGAGATCTGGGTGATGCTTCTGCAAGGCAAGGTATGCCCAAAATTGCCAACGAGCCTCCAGAAGAAGCTAGACAAGAGCCATAGAACAGATTCTCACAGCCCTCAGAAGGAAGCAACCCTGCTGATACCTTGTTCTCAGACTTCTAGCCTCCTGAACTGTGAGACCTTAAATCTCTGCTGTTTAACCAACCAATTTGTGGTACTTTGTTGCACCATTCCTAGCAAATGAATACAACCTCTAATGTGTTCACACTAAATGGCCATCCAGCAAGCATTTATTTTATTCCTTCCCCATTCAGACACTGTGTAAGGTGTTTTAGGAGAAACAAGTAAGTCATAGGATCCAAGCCTCCATAAAACTTACAATACGGAAGGGGAAAGATTCAGGCCCAATGTCTACTAGTATATCAGAAGGTGAAAACAAATGCTACAGGAATTTTCTCCATTAATGTATATAATCCAATGGAGTGCATGGCTAGTTTGGTTCAAAGTGAGGTATAATTTTTTTAAAAATTAAGGAACTTTCATCTGAATACAATTTACAAAATTTAACTTTAAAAATGTTTTATAGAATGGCCATGTCCCTGGCATCATTTAATGAAGTGAGCCCTAGATAAAATGACCACCATTCAAAGTCAGGAGCAGCGAAGTCTGTGACTTCTGGGAAGTAAACTCACATTTCTGAGCCTCACTTTCCTCTCTCACAATCATGGGAATGTTGATGTCACCATTTCAGTACAGGCAGGGAAATCAAATTAGATTGCTTTGAAGTCTAGAAAACACATTGTACATACTAGACATTATTATTCTAGTCTCCTACCTCCATCCCCCCACCCGCCCCACCCCCATAATAAGACACGTTTTCTGAAATCTTGGTTCTAGTAGATTTGTTTGAAAACCTCATGGTTACACTATGGTCCTAGCTGGGGTATTTTAAAAACCATCTAATTTTGAATTAAGTATATGTTACAGACATCTTTGGACCTATATTTCTGGGGGGTATTTAACAGGACTGTCTATGTAATGCTTATATATTTTAAGTACTAAATAACTGCAATTAGACTTAAATGAATGATTTCTTCTTGTATTTTTGTGACTGTGGAGTTAATAGTTTCAAACGCTAAGAAAATGTGCCAAAGGAACCACCATGTACGGTGAAATTTGTGAGGCTAGCCATTCACATGCTGGTTGCAGATGGTCAAGAGCACATTGTGACCTAAACCCCGGAATGCAGCATAGTGTGGTGTGAGGCCAGAGGACCCCTGGCCTTGACTTGGCCATTTGCTAATTATGCGGCCTTGAGAAAACTGAGAATGCTCCGGGTCTTCCATAGTTTATAGATAAAAATTGTGAAATCCAGGGTCCAGCATTGCTGCAACAAAGAAACGGGGTAATGGTGTGGAACAGTGCCTACAACAGTGTCTAGCCCATAGTAAATCCTCAACCACGTATGAAAATATTGAAATAATAAAATCATACTTTAAAAGAGTGATTTTTTTAAAATATGTTACCATAGGCAGGGTTTTCTCTTTGTATATCACCGAATGCTGGATCAATGAAATGGCTTACTTGTATAACTCATGGCTGCAAAAAAGAAATTTCTGAGGGCAGCATGAAACTGTTCTCAGATACAAATGTGCCCGCACAAAATGGAAGACTGGTTTTCATTTCATCCTCCCTGTGGGTTAGCCAGAGACCTGTCCGTTCCCTCCTTTTTGTATATTCTCTTTTGCCATGGAATGCTTAACAACATTCCACCGCAACCCATGAGTGAGTTTCATTGGCTTCAGAGCGATGCAACTTAACTGTAGTAAAGTACATGACAATGATAGATGGGAGGAGAATCACGTTAGTGCTGCTTCAGTGCTGTGAAAGCAGACATCCCATAATTCTTTTTAACTGGTGAAGAAAACAAGCATAAAATAGACATAAAAAAGGGATGATTAGTTTGCCTTTTCTGAATTGGAGTGTTGTCGTATGAAAATAAGTCTTTGGAATATGAAACAACTAGCCCAAATTTCTACTAACCCATTAACAAGTATTTACTGAGTGCTGATTCAAAATTCAAATGGAAACAAAAGTAATCAGTTATTTGAATGTTAAAGCCTAGTTATATTTACACCATAAAATCATGACAATTCAAGGAACAATTTAGTTCCATCAATATAGATATAAAGAAGTATGTCTGTGAATGTCTATACATGTCTCTCTGCCTCTGTGTATATATTATACATATGTACATACATATTTTATACAGAATATAGATTCAATTATATTCACATATATTTATAGCAGTTTTCAGAGAAAAAATAAAGGGTACGAAAATGAAGGGAAGGATTGTAGAATATATTTTTCTTTAAAATTATGCTATATCTATGGCAGAAAATAAAAAAATACATAATTATATAAGGAAGAAAATTTAAATAAGCATATTTTGACTTATGTCCTATTACTCATACATAGATACATACTGTGTGGCAATTTTATATCAGTTTCAACATAATTCCTTATTTTGAGTGTTTAATGTCCAAACAATATAAATGTTCCATAATTGATTTTAAAATTCTTGACTATTAGGCATTTAGGTTATTTTAAATGTACATTCTTCCACTACTGTTATTTTCCAAGGATAGAGTGTTAGAAGAAATACTAGGTCCAGAACTAAAGCAATCTTTAAGTAAACTATTTTGCAAAAACAGTAAAACAATTTACAATACAGAGTTATTGTATAAATGTAACAGTGTTAGCAATATTTCTTCAATATTGAGTATATGAAGGTCAACTCAATAAGTGATATCTTGCTTTAATTTACAATTAGTTGATTTCAAGGGAAACTGATTTATTTTTCTTATTCTCTATTATTTGTGACTCTTTTTTTATAAATTGCCTGTTCACCTTTTTTGCACTCTTTTTTTGGTTATAATATTTTGTACATATTTATTGCCAAGAGCTGTTCAGATGACATCAATATTGTTATTTAACTCTTACATTTATTTAAATACTAGAGGCCCGGTGCACGAAATTCATGCACAGAGGCGGGGTTCCTCAGCCCGGTCTGCACCCTCTCCAATCCGGGACCCCTCGGGGGATGTCTGACTGCCAGTTTAGGCCCAATCCTGCACAGGCCTAAACCAGCAGATGGACATCCCTCTCGCAATCCAGGACTTCTGGCTCCTAACCACTCACCTGCCTGCCTGCCTGATTGCCCCTAACCCCTCTGCCTGCCTGATCGCCTCAAATCCCTCTGCCTGCCTGCTTGATCACCCCTAACTGCCTCTGCCTGCCTTCCGACCTGATCGCCCCTACCTTGCCCCCCTGCCAGCCTGATCACCCCTACCTTGCCCCCCTGCTGGCCTGATAGCCCCTACCTTGCCCCCCTGCCAGCCTAATCGCCCCTACCTTGCCCCTCTGCAGTTTTTATTCCATTTTTTCCTTTATCAGTTCTAGTTCTTCAAATGATCAGGAAATTTACATTTCCATATTAGTTGCTGGCTCTCATTAGTTAGTAAAAATACAGGTTGAGAGTTTTGATTAACTTCACAGTTCTATATTGCTTTCAAGAAGAATTTTTAAATATAGGTATTTTTTGTGTCCAGAATTTCTATTTGTCCTTAGTTCAAGGCTCATCTGAATTATCTGAAATACACCTTGGAGACTGTTCCCTATTACCAAGAAGGCTAATGTTCCCCTCAGCTTGACTATGCTTTAGACAAGTTTCTTCCCAACTATAGGCCCGAAACTCACTTTTCTTAGAGCATGTCCCTTTTGAAATATAAATCTTCCCCTAGCTTCTTGCCAGTTTTACAACCCAGGAATGACTTTTCAAGGACCTGAGAACCATTCCTTTGAAATGTAATGGTCAAGAAAGACAGCATTCCCATATCCAAGTCTCTGTGAGATGGTAGGAGACTTAGATCAGTGCCAATTAGCACATACAGATGACTTAAGCTAATATGACCAGCCTCCCCACCACCAACCTTGTCCAGTATTTTTCCACTAACTCAAACAAGTGCTTCACAACTCTCTAGGCTTTTGCCTCAACAGAGTTGAGTTCCATTTCTTTATCCTATTGCAATAATCTTGACCTATAATATTGCAGTAGTCTTGAATAAAATCTTTGCCTATTTAACTCTGCACAGTGCAATTATCCTTTGACACACATTAGTACATAAAAAATTGACCTCGCTCTTTTTATTCACTACAGAGAATTATGTGGTATAAATGTATCATAATTTAGTAATTCTTCTTTTGATGGGTATTTCAATTGCACATTTTCAAAGCTTAAACTACAAGCAAGGCAAATCAATTGACATAACTCAGTGGAAATGTATGGTAATGAGCTGGTACTTTCTGCAGCTCTTTTCTTTTTTTTTTTTTTTTTTTTTTTTTTTTTTTTTTTTTTTGGCTGAGAGCAGTATTCTTTTTGTCTCAGATATCCTGGAACTGACTTTAAAGAAATGTTATGCTTTGATAATTTGCAATAAATGTGGTCAAACTTTCCTATAAAGGTGTATCAGAAACACTATGCTCACCAAAAACCTCCTCTTTCGACTTTCTCAAAGCAACATCTCTGATAATTTTTTTAAATATATTTTATTGATTTTTTACAGAGAGGAAGGGAGAGGGATAGAGAGTTAGAAACATCGATGAGAGAGAAACATCGATCAGCTGCCTCCTGCACACACCTACTGGGGATGTGCCCACAACCAAGGTACATGCCCTTGACTGGAATCGAACCTGGGACCCTTGAGTCCACAGGCCAACGCTCTATCCACTGAGCCAAACTGGTTAGGGCAATCTCTGATAATTTTAGACTCTGTTTATATTTCTGCTTCAGAGACTGCCCGTCCCCCTTCCAAGTTTTCATGTGTATTCTAGTCAGGGGAATATATATAAGTCAAGCACTAGAAATCTAGAAATAAGAAAATGGAAAATATATTCTGTCCTGTACATATGTGAATCAATCTTTGATCCTTTTTTCCTCACACCAGTTTACAGCCTATTCTACAGGTAATGCCCAGAATGATCATGCTTGAATTTAATAAAGCTATTTTACCTTTTAAGAGTCTTGGGGGTATCTTATTAATAAATTACATCTTATTAAATACTACTATAAATCTATAATCCTTATCAGAAACCCTTAGGACTAGATATGCTTTGGTATTAAGAATATTTTAGACTTTATAAAGATAATGAGGTACAGACACAATGAATTATATAATACTCTGAGCTCTTCCTACGGCAATGACTCATAATTAAACACAATATGTCTGTATTCAATGTATGGATATTTATACCAAGTAGAACAAATAAAAATGTTTGAATAGTCTTGGCTCAATTCAAGAAATGGTTTGCTCAAACCCAAAGACACAGCCAACATAGAAATTACTTTCTATTTTTCTGCAGGAAAGAACTGATCCTCACACAGACAATTAGAGTAATCTCTAGAGAGTAGAAAAATAAGTCTCCATTCATCTCTACATAGTAGCTTAATTTGTTCCAGGACATTGCAACAATGGCACTTAATCAGATTTAAAATATTTATCCACCATCACCTATTTAGAAGCAATATCTGTGTGTGTGTGTATCTGTCTATACAAACACAGAAAAATACACATGCATATATGGCCATACATGGACACATTCATATACACATGTGTAAATACAAAAGACATGCATATGCACTTAATGTATATATGGAATATTAAAATTATAAACTTTTTTCTTATTTTTTTTACTTTTCTTACAGAAGTAGAAAAATTATGATGAGTTTCATGTATTCATTGACCAGCTTCAACAATGATCAATTCACATCCAATCATTGAATCCACACTCCTATACAATTCCTCACCCCAGCCTCATTTATTTTGAAGCAAATCCCAGACATCATAGCATCTCATTCATAAATATGGTAATTTGTATGCACATGAGCACTTGACAAGTATTGCTTTAGAATGTTCTTAAGACTGCAAATCATCATTAATTTTCAAATTCACAGAGGCAATTTTGATAAATGATGGTTTAATTTCAATTTGCTTTATTTTATAGAGATATCTAATCACTTCAGGGCTTATGAGAAAATAGCTTTCTTTGTAGCCTTGTGTTTTTGATCTTTTTAATAAAAAAAAACTACTCATTTGTTCTTTTTAACTTGTTAATATAGACATCCTAATGGTGTATAGTCTGCATGGCTGACAGTAACTAAATTACTCCATATATGTACAAAAAGCTGGTGCAAAGATAGAAAAAATTTGAATTTAATTTACATATAATTTGCCCAGCTTCAACCATTTAAATTCATCTTTGTTTCACTGATTCAATTTAAGCTCTGTCTTCTTTATCATCAAAGCTTCTAAGATATCCATAAAAGAAATATCTTCATGACTGAGTAATAAATATGAATGCCCTCAATGAATTCAGGTTTTCTAGAATCTTTTTCATAACTATTATTCAGATTTCAGTAACCACCCTTAATTTT
Source organism: Cnephaeus nilssonii (assembly GCF_951640355.1). Classification (NCBI taxonomy): domain Eukaryota; kingdom Metazoa; phylum Chordata; class Mammalia; order Chiroptera; family Vespertilionidae; genus Cnephaeus; species Cnephaeus nilssonii. The sequence goes on along the minus strand of NC_137088.1, from coordinate 19,931,091 downwards.
GCTGACTACAAAAGCTACCTAGGATTCATCAGCCAGTCCCAAAAGAAAAAATGCCAGGATATCAGCCTGGTGAATGAACAAAATCTGTAGCCACTTATTTAAAGTCATCAGAAAAATACAGTCAAGTCTGAGCTCAAATATATTTAAACTAAGGCCCCTCAAGGCTAAAAGTTATTTCTTCCTATAACTCCATAAGAACGATGACAGCAAGGAGTAGGATAGTCAACTGCATTTTGAACTTACTTACTAAACCTGGAATTGAACTGCATAACTGGCCAGAGAGTGTGGGTTAACTATACGAACTGGGACAAATCACTTACTACTTTGAGCCTCCATATCTTCATCTACAAAATGGGAATAAAAACAACCCATTTTCCAGGGCAGCTAGGAAAACTGAATGAAAGAATATGCGTATAAGTGCTTTTACAAATTCTAAAACTCGAAGTAAAATGTGAGTTTGTTTATGTTAGGTATTGAGCAATTTAGAGAGATTAAAGGATGCTCTTTATTGCTACCAAAGTAAGAACCACAGAAGATGTTTTTTAAATGACAGTGAAAATCCTGAGACTGTTAAAGTGCTTTCTGCTTGTCATGCTCATCTAAATATTCATTGTTGATATTATGTAACTCAATTAACATAACACATTTTGTCCTTTTTGTGTGGCTATTTTTAATCCCTGATAATTCCATGATTTCTTTTTTTTTTCCAAGTTCAGTTCATTTAGGTATGCTATTATTTCCATTTCATTACATATTAAGAGTTTAATATCACCAATCCATAATATCTACAATAATATCATTTAATATTTTGAATATAAAAACTATGATGTTATATTTCAGTTATCTGGTTTCTCATTAGCCCAACTCCAATTTTCAGAAAATAAATATTTAGGCTTTACTAATAAGTGTTCTCAACCCAACTTAAATCAAGGTGGGCCAATGAAAAGCAATATCTGAAATTATTGATAACTTTCACAGATGTAGTTATGACTTCTGGTAGACTGAGCTACTAAGAGCTACTGTGTATAGTGTTTTAGAATGTTGGCTCTTAATTGAAGCAAATCTTTATTTCTGTACACACACCAACTTGCTGAATGGTATGGCATTGGATACGTTATTTAATTTTCCTGTACTTCAAATTTAATCTGTAAATTGGGGATAATTATAGTGATTGTATTATAGGATTGTTATGAAAGTTAAATGAGGATGATTGGAAAGAATGTGGCAGGATTTCTGACCATTAGCAGAGCATAATTTATTTAACATTAATAAGTAGTGTTTATGGAAAGCATACTATGTACTAGCTAGCCACTGTGCTTAGCACTAAATACACTTTAATAATTTTAAGCAATTCGAATGCACATGGCAATGACAAAGAAATAAAGATGTCTAAGTCTATGTCACAGAAAATAAGGTGAATGAAAAATTGAAATGTTAAATTGACTATATATAGATTAATGATTTTGGACTATTGTTTGTAAAATTATAGGAGATGCTATATATTTTCACATAACCTAAAGTTTCCTAATAATTTTACTGATTGGCAGATTGATTGATTTTTTTTACCTAATGCCAACTTCACTAAATGAATCCATGTAAAGTCAGGGGCCTCGCCTATTTTAGTCACCATTATACACTGCCTTTCCCCAGCACTTGATACCTGGCTCACAGAATAATCACATAAATAATTATATGGACAGTGAATGCATTTGAAACATGAATAAAATCCTGACATTTCAAGGAACTGACCTAAACATTTTGCAAGTCACTGACCTAAGCATTTTGAGGCAAAGATAAACTGGTCATGCAACTGACCCTGAACAGAAGAATGTGGAGAAAAGATAGTCATAAGACAGTCAGATAGAATTATAAACAAATTCAATACCAGTAGATTTCAAAAGAGGGAAATATCATTTCAACCATCAAAGAAATAAAATTAAACTGAAGTTTTGATTTATTTATATTGTTAATCTGCATTGGAGTGGTAGCCACTAATAGGCTATGTACTGGCTGAGCATACCTCACACGTAAATTTTATTTGGGTGACTGTTTAAAATTTCTGAATTTAACTATCTCTTGTTGAAACATGTATCCTCCATTTCATGTCCATCTCTACCTCTCTGTGCTGTCATACCCTCAAGGCACTTCACATGGTTTTACTGAGGTTCTGAACCTGAAGGCCCAGTAGACCAGCCAGTGTCTATGGAACAAAGCTCTACAGTGACTGGCCGAGGATAATGGGGTGATGGCAGGCCCCTGGAGAACACAGGTTAGACACAGTGATGCGCAAGCTGGGAACTCAAGGAAACACTGTCGGGGGAGCAAAAAAAATGTGGAAGGCCCTTGTCCGCAAGTCAGGACAAAATCCAATCAAAGTTAAGCTATTCCTATTAGTGTGATCTCATCACTACCCACAGATAGGTAAAACCTGGGACATTCTAGTCCCAATGGGTTTGACCTACCATGTCGCCAGCCCAACCCACCTGGCTGAGCACTGCTGTCAGGCACCACAGGCCCACCCTGAAGCCACCAGGGCACCTCTGTTCACTACAGTGTGGCTATAAACTTTGCTCATTACCAAACAGTACTACACATTTCTATGTCTTCTTTTGTTCTCAAAGACCGAAATGTATCATCAGAAAACCCGGTTCCTGAAAACACACCAACATGGTCCCAGTAGTTCTAATTCTTAAGAAAGAAAAGTCAGATAGGTTTCTAATTATATCAACAATGAATGCCTATTTCCAATCACAACTAATATCACGTTCCAAAAACTTTCCATGCTTTCACATCTCTAAATTCCTGGCTTCATGCAGAAATCACTTGGTCCATTTACTTTTTTTCTTATATTCAAAAATAATGCTGATTGAGTAACATGTGCTTGTAGGAAGAGATGACTCATGCAAACTGGAATTCAGTGTTATAAATAGTAAACACTCTTGGTGGCCCATCCCTCTCTTCCATCACTACTCCACTGAGCACTAGCCTGATGTCCAACTGCTGGCACATGCACTTCTTAGCCTGAGGCGCTCTTGCGAGCCAAGCCCACCCTGCACCACGTCGGGGACAGAGTGCTAGAGAATTCCATCTCCCTCTCCAATGGAAGCAGCTTTCAACTAGTAGCTGATGGGAGTTCCTATATAAACACCCAGCCCCTTGCCCTCATGTAGACGTGTGCAGAGTTAGAAGTGTGAGGGACAACACCAGACATGTGCGGTATGTATTCTACACTCTCCCCAGGTTTCCGCAGAGGCCTTACCCACAGTGTCCACTGTGTTAGCCACGTGATAACCCTTTGGCTGCCTTTCCCTCCCTGTGCCCACTATTCCATTTCTCTACCACTACTTGCTGCGTTCTGCAGCCAAAGAGACTACTTAACCTCAAAATCTTGTCCGAGGTCTAACTCTGAGGAAACCCAAACTAAGATAGTGTAATGTCAAAATTTCATCATTAACTTCCATGAAGGAAACATTTGTTTGCTAGACTTACACAAATGTGAGCTTGTTACTATTTACCAAATTAACGTTGCCCATAATGTTAACACGTTCCGTGTGTTTGGTTTAGGTAAAATGACTTTTGCACATACACCTCTTTTCAGTAGCTTATACTGTATCTGAAAGAGCATAGCAAGGGTTCTCTAAACTACTCCCTCTGTCTTAACCCACCTCTGATTCCCATTGAAACTAAAACCCCACGGACTACTTCCCTATGCACAGTTACTGTACTTTCACTGTAGGATCTAACAAGAAAAGGAAGTATAATTGGAAATCTTAAATTCTTTCTCCCAAAGTAAATGGAAGCGGAAAAAAAAAGTATCTAAGTACTGCTCATTTTATACCAATGCTCCCTTTTCCAAGGTTGATCTGATAGAAAGGAAAAAAAAACCACTCAATTCCTTTTTTTAAAAAAATATTTTTTATTGATTTCAGAGAGGAAGGGAGAGGGAGAGAGAGAAAGAAAAATCAATGATGAGTGATAATTGAGTCTGCACGCCCCACGGGAATCGAACCCTGACCTCCTGGTTCATAGGTCAACACTCAACCACTGAGCCATGCAGGCCGGGCCCTCAATTCCTTTGTAAGAGCATTCACTTTTACCACAGCTGGACATAACAATTATAAGCACGCTCTCAGCAGCAATAACGGTGCTTAGGTGCATGGGGCCTCAGCATGGCAGGCCAGTGAAATCCTAGAATCATAAACAGACAAGGGGAAGGACTGTCATTTGAGAGCGAGGGAAGCGTAGCTGAGGATCCCTGGTCTCTCGAATACTGTTTTATAGAGCCTGCGGAAGTTATCTTCCAAAGCACAACTGTTTTGCTCTCCTATCTGGAGGTGAGAAAAACTCTGAAATTGTGAAAGCAGGAACCTTGGCAACCCATGTGTAATTTGTTTCGGAGTTTGTGATTTAAGTTACCAAGCAGCACTTGAGTGTCATTTGTTTATGATGTGTTTCGCTATGACTTTTATTTTTTTTCCCTAGGCAAGCTTTCAACAGTTCCCTCTTTTGAAGTCTAGGTCATCCATTTATAGCATCCTCTCTGTGTACCTGTCAGTCATGTTTTCATTTTCATCACATTCTTCCACTCTCCTCGCTTGTCTTCTTTTCTCCCTACATCATCACCTGTCATTTTATTATATGGCTCTAGTTAGCATCTGTGTTGATTTTCCTATCAAATAGCACAATGCTGACAACTCCAATGACCTTCATATTCTCTCCATTCAACCTTTCCCCATGTTTAATCATAGCTTTGAGCTCTTTCTTCTTTGGCATACTTCTGCTTGCAAAGTCCAGGCTGGAACCTTGCTACTCACAGTGTGACTCAAGCACATCAGTGTGCTGTGGTACCTTCCTAGAAATGCAGAGTCTCAGGGCCCAGCCCAGACCTACTGAATCAGAATCTGCATTTAATAAGGCCTCACATTATTCACATGTACATTAAAGTTCCAGAAGCTTTAACGTAAGTAATGTAAATGGCAATGGATAGGATTTACAGCTGTTTTAAATGTTCATCCTAAAGGCCTTCATTACTGGATCAGGGTTAAGTGGTAAAGAAGGAACTGCAAAGATGTCACAAAGAAGAAATGAGAAGCACTTACTTCACCATAGGGCATTCTGGGAGCCCCAAATTATAGAAAAGGAAGGTGGCTGAATGCAAGGTGGCACTGAGTTTTTCTGAGGAGGTTCATGTGGTTTCAACCTAGTTCAGAGCTTTTAGAGAACTCTGGTCCAACCCAGGAAAACATCACCCGCCAAAGGGCCCTATCTTGAAGAGAGGGACATACTGGTGTCTAACTGGTGGATCATTAGATTTACCCAAGACTCAATGGATTTGGATGTTTTCAGATTCTTCACTGTTTTTCCTTTTCCCTCACTCCATCTCTCTTATTCTCCTCATCCATCAACTTCCTGGACTTCTCTTCCCTCTCAATCTAGATCCCAAAGTTAATGTTTTGTATCCTGATTGTGGTCATCTGTATAAATTCATCAAAACTCATTTCCTGTAACACACTAAACCCTTCACTTTCTTGACCTCATACCCTACTCAACTGTGCAATCCCCAAATACAAGATGGTCTGTATTTAATATCACCCTACTTTTCAAATGTGTTGCTAGAATAAATAAGAAATGTGCTGAATATATGAAGACCTCATCTGCTGATTCCATGTTCCCATTTAATAGAATAGCCTTATCTTTTTTCTCAAATTTCTAACACTAACTCTATATTTCTCACTCTCAGAGAATGGCTTCACCTTATACATTCTTACAAGAATAATGTAGGCCATTTGATGTATTTTTTCTCCACTGTCTTCTCTCTGCCACCATCCCTGAGATATTCTTTGAGACTCTTTTTAGTTCATCTTATCTCCTTCACTCTTGTTAAAGAAATGTTTGTTCCTGTTTTGTTTGTTTTAAATTCCAAAGCTAAATTATTTACTTATACTTTAATGGACTTGTCCTCTTATAACCCATGCTCCTCTGTGAATATTTTAAATAAGTTATTTCTTTTTTAGTATTCCCTTATTAGCTTCTCCACTGAGACCTTTTATCTGCTTATAAACATCCACAGTTTTCTTGCTATCTCAAAAAAAGTAAGATATTTATTTGTATTTGTCTCTTATTACCTATACTTTACCTCGACTAATAAAACTATTCAAAACCAGATTCTACATACTCAGCAATAAAAGAGAAGAAATCAATTATGTACTGATATATACAATAATATAAATGAATCTCAAAATCATGCTGAATGCAAAAGCCAGACACAAAGAATTACATACTCTACGACTACACTTATAAAAAGTTCTAGAAAAGACAAATCTATTGTGTAGTGAAGGAAAGCAGATCAATGGTTGCCTGGGGCAACAAGTTAGGGGGTTGAATTGAGAAGAGTCACAAAGTCACTTTGGGAGTAATGGAAATATTCTGTATCTTGATTGTGGTAATCTGTATAAATTCATCAAAACTCATTAAAATGCACACTTAAAAAATTGGTGCATATTATTGCCTGTCATTTATACTTCAATGACGTTGATTTAAAAATATTCACCACTTATTTTGTCTAGGATCTCAAAACTAGATTATTAACCCCCAGGATATGTGGCTGCTGCTCACACTACTTCACTAAAACTATTTCAGTGAATGTCAAAAATGTTGTCCTAGTTGTCTCTACCTTCTTAATCTTTCTCTTCTTTTGACTCCCAGGGGTAAATGGCTTATTTACCCTCCTACTTATTTGAATATTTCTCTTTTCTTTCTTTTCTTTTGTGTGTTGTTTGTATTCTAGGTTAAGGTCATAGTGACCTACTGAATAATGACATTTATTTAAATTCTTTATTGTTTAAAGTGTTACCTGAGTCTCCCCTTTTCCCCCATTGACATATCTTCTACATCTCTTCCCTTCAGTCGTTTTTCCTCTACTCTTCTTCCATATTTGGGAGCAGTTTAATGACTGTATTAAAATCCCACGGGCTTGACCATGAGTTACCATGATTTCCTGGAGCTTTAATTATCCTCTTCTTTGTGAGGGGATCAAACCCTCAGCTATCCTGCCTCCCAATGTGCTCTACATAGCTTCACCTCAAAGTTCACACATTTTAAAATAAATCCACATGCTGGCCTTCACCCAGACATTGCTCCCACCTTCTCCGACAACTTTGCAGCCATTCAACTTAAAATTTTCAAAATAATTTTATCTGTTCACACCAAATATGCAAATAAATTGTTTGTATCCACTTTCAAATTCAGATTTTAGTCTCCATGGTCTCCGTTCCAGAAGAACTTTTATTTTAAACATCATCGCTATTTACTTTCATTGTGATGGTTGTTCCACTGAGCAGCTCAATAAACCACAAATAAATCACCCAATGCCTTTTGAAGACAGTCTCAAATCTGGAGCCCTGGCAATCACTTCCTCTGTAGCCTTATTAAATTCTATCCTCAAATCCAAATCACACATTTTATCCAGTCTGAAAGAGTCAATGTTCCTAGGCTTTTAAAAAACAAACAAATGAACAAAAAACAAACAAAAAAATACCTCCTGGACTTTTTCGTTTTATTCTTCTCTTTGATGGAAAACTATCTCACCACAATCTTTTGATGAGCATCAATGTCTTGATGACAAAGCAGGTCTCAACTCCTTCAGAATGACTTCATTTAGGATTGTTTAAGGGATACATCCCCTCTGTGTTCCTAAATTATTTAATTTTTCTCAATATTTGGCAATTATATAATCTTCCACATTATAGTAACTTGAATGAACATGTGTTGTTGTTATTTTCCAGAGGAAATACTGTGAAATGTATCCCTGTAATACAGTGCTAACATGGACCTGCAAATTGTAGGTGCTCAATAAATATAGCAAGGAAACAATGTTTCACCAACCATGTTATGTTATAATCCTATTAATTATCAAATAATGTATTTAGGGCTACTTTTGATACCTACACAGGCAAAATATCTCCAAGTAAACATGTTTGTATCACCAAATAAGAAAATATAAATTTTTTTCATTTCATTATGTGTACCAAATCTTAACCACCTAACAAGATGATTTTAAATAGTGTTAAGACAAGGTGGAGCCACCAATGCATGAGTCAGCTTTTGGTAAAAGAACTCTTAGCAGGTAGATTAAGGACAAAAACTACGTGGGGGGGGAGGGGGGATTGTGTGTGTGTGTGTGTGTGTGTGTGTGTGTGTGTGTAATTCTGTGTGTGTCTAACCAAAAAATAAACTTTTTCTGCAAAAACCCAGATTTTACCTTCAGCCAGATCCAAATCTGTGCCTTTTACATATTTTCATATTCATGTACTATGTCTTCTCAAAAGTAGTGAATACTTTAATATTAAAGATTTCTCACTAATTTTAAACTGGAACAAGGATGTAATTGGGGTGAATAAATCCAAAAGAAACTAAGTGTGAATTTGTAATCTTAAAGGAAGGTAAAGTACAGCTGATTACTAGAGAAAAGGGGGAAAGATTATATTTGTTTAACATGGCAAAACACTCAGAAGCCATAAAATTAAGGATAAAACTAAAATCCTAGAATCTTCAGCCAAAATACCCCAAACAATGTGAAAAATAACAACTAGAGACAAAATATGTAATTCTTATGCTAATCGGAGTTTTGTTACTACTTAAAGAGCATTGGCAAAACAACAGAATTAAGTCAAAAGAGAAATGGTCAAATGATATGTGCAGGCAATTCCTTTAAGAAAGAGAAACAAATAACAAATAAACATAAAAATATGCTCAATCATATTCAGAGTAAAAAATTAGAAATCAAAACAATTTTCAGTTATCCACTTACCAAAGATTAATGTGCTTAATAACACTGTGTGCTAGCAAGGGCAAGAGGAAACAGAATTTCACCTATAATTGGGTGAGAGTACAAATTGATACAATCTCTTTGAAAGGTAATATGGAAATATCCATTAAAATAAGTGCCTACATTAATGTCTGGCAAATAAGAAGTGGAAAATATTTATTGGTGAATTAAAATCTGAACCTCCACATGCTTCATGCTTTTTAACCTAACAATTTCACTTCTGTAATTTTTTAATGGTGAGAGACACTAAAAAAAAAAAATACACAAGATGTAGCATCAAAAATCATTGCAACACTGATTGCCATAGCAAAGAATTTGGAAAAATCTCAAAAGGGGACATGGTACATCAAAAATAATATACAGCCAGCACAATTTTAAGTGCAAATAAAGCAAGCTGCAGAAATAATTTGAGCAATGATATCATCTGGGAAGGAAATTTTTATACAAGTGTGTATATTTATGATATATGCATACACTTATATATGTGTACACATATATATTTTTATACATGAAAGTATTTTACATTGTTGAGAATCATATCTCTAGAATGTTGACCAGGAGAGAAAGAATATTTATAGTTAAATGGTATTTCATGAGGTTTGTTTTTTTTGTTTGTTTGTTTGTTTGTTTTAATATATTTTATTGATTTTTTACAGAGAGGAAGAGAGAGGGATAGAGAGTTAGAAACATCGATGAGAGAGAGACATTGATCAGCCGCCTCCTGCACACCCCCCACTGGGGATGTGCCCGCAACCAAGGTACATGCCCTTGACCGGAATCGAACCTGGGACCCCTCAGTCCACAGGCCGACACTCTATCCACTGAGCCAAACCGGTTTTAGCTATTTCATGAGGTTTTATTACTAATATTATCTATTGTTACATTCAAGAGTGTGCCATATCACCTGCTATGATAGCTTTTAAAATATGACTGAAAATTATTTGGCACTTTTTCTGTTAAGAGGTTGGGGTTTTTCTTTCCTTGCCTTGAATCTGGGTGGAGGTATGACTGCTTTAATCAGAAGCGTATGGTAGAAGTTACACTACATAACTTTTGAGGCTGGGTCATTAAAAATCATCCAACTTCTGCCATATTCACCGGGAGTGTTTGCTCTAAGAGAAGCCAGACCCATGTAAAAAGTTTAATTATCCTGAGACCACCATGCTTGAACAGCCACATATACTGTACATACTCTGCTAACAGTCATGGCTGAGCACCAGCAACCAGCCAGCATCAACTGCAGCTCTCTGAGTCAGCCACCCTGGATGTCCTGCTGGCCAAGTATTCAGATCTGGGACAACATCATGGGCATTTGGTGCTGGCAGGGATCTTAAAATGTAATGGTTTTATCTTTGAACTTGTGTTTTATGTGTGGATTCCACTGGGACCATGGAGCATTGAGAGAACATAGAGATATGTACAATATGATACAGTAAGATGGTTAATTACTGAAACTCTGAAATTCGGTTCTCTGGAGTTTGAATTCCCGTTGCCAATTCAGTTAAGCCATCTTAAGTAATTGGCTTCTTTCAGTTTCCTAATCTATAAATGAGGTTTATAATACTACTTTTACACTCATGAGGTTATTAGAAGAATTAAATGAGATAATGCATGGAGAGTATGTGAAAAAATGCCTGGTACATAAATGCTTACTAAATATCAGGTAGTACTATTAAGAATGGTATTAGAATGCTGGCAGATTTTTACATTCTTCTCAATACATATCTATATTTTCCAGTTTTTTTTAAATGAAAAGTTATTAATATTATTTAGATCACTACATTACAAATCCATACTTTACTGAGAGCTCTTAACTTCAAATTATAAACCACTTGGACCCCAAAAGATGGCAGCAATAATTCACAGCATCTTTAAGACATTTAAGGAATATATTAGGTTATATAATTTGAATAATTTTACCTGCCTAATAATTACATCTCTTCTCAAAACTTCATACTATAGTCAGTTTTGTAAATATTTCACATGCCTTTACTTTTGTCTGAGTTCAAAAGCTGTTGGTATTATTTTCTAAACACAGAAGAAAAATGCACAAGGAAAGTAACAAACCTTAACATTTACTTATAGTTAATTAAAGGCCCAGTGCACAAATCCGTGCACCTTAAAAGGAACTGTGGGCCGCAAGGCTGCAGTGGGCACCGGGGTAGGTCTCGGCCCATCCTCCGCACCCCCGCCCGGCCCCTCCCACTGCAGCCCCTGGTACCATCTGCTGCTCCCACATGCTGATGGCGCCGGCCCTGCTCGCACCCACTGACAGTGCAGAGCAATTGGGGCTGGCGCCAGCAGTGGCTGCGAGCAGGGCTGGCACTGTCAGCAGGTGCGAGTGGCAGCTGCTGCCCCAATTGCCCCTCAGGAGCAGGGAGAGGTGGAGAAGCCCTCAGGGGCGATCAAGGCCAGCAGCCGCTGCTTGCACCCACTGATGGTGCCAAGCGATCGGGACTAGTGCCGGGCGCCGGCAGTGGGTGCGAGTGGTGGTTCTGGCACCAGCAGCAGGTCCAAGTGCCAGGCGGGACCTTGGCACATGGGAGCAAAGAATTTTCAGTAACCACCAGAGGCTCACCCCAATGACAGCGCCCGGCACCCCACCTTGGTCTGGCACCCCAGCTCATCTGCTCCACCATCCCGCAGTGGCCGACACCCACCACGTTCTGTGCTCTGCTGCCTGCTGCCAACACCCACCATGTTCCGCACACGCCCCCTGCTGGTCAGTGCATGTCATAGAGACCGGTTATTCAGTTGTTTGGTTGTTGGGTTGTTCCAGCGTTCAGTCTATTTGCATATTAGGGTTTTATATATATACTAGAAGCCCGGTGCACGAAATTCGTGCACGGCGGGGGGTTGTCCCTCAGCCCAGCCTGTACCCTCTCCAATCTGGGACTCCTGGTTGGATGTCCGACTGCCCGTTTAGGCCCGATCCTGGTGGACATCCCTCTCACAATCCAGGACTGCTGGCTCCCAACTGCTTGCCTGCCTGCCTTCCTGATTGCCCCTAACCGCTTCTGCCTGCCAGCCTGATCACCCCCTAACCACTCTGCTGCCAGCCTGGTTGATGCTTAACTGCTCCCCTGCCAGCCTGTTTGTCCCCAACTTCCCTCCTCTGCCAGCCTGGTCACCCCTAACTGCCCTCTCCTGCAGGGTTGATCACCTCCAACTGCCCTCCCTTGCAAGCCTGATCCCTCGCAACTGCCCTCCCTTGCAGGCCTGGTCCCTCACAACTGCCCTCCCTTGCAGGCCAGGTGCCTCCCAACTGCCCTCTCCTGCTGGCCATCTTGTGTCCACATGGGGGCAGGATCTTTGACCACATGGGGGCAGCTATATTGTGTGTTGCAGTGATGATCAATCTGTATATTATTCTTTTATTAGATAGGATAGAGGCCTGGTGCATGGGTGGGGGCCAGCTGGTTTGCCCTGAAAGGTGTCACAGATAAGGGTGGGGGTTCCCTTGGGGTGTGGGGCGGCCTGAGCGAGGGGCCTGTGGTGGTTTGCAGGCTGGCCACGCCCCCTGGCAACCCAAGGGGAGGCCCTGGTATCTGGAATTTATTTTCCTTCTACAATTGAAACTTTGTAGCCTGGAGCGGAGCCAAGCCTGGGGCTCCGGCAGCCATTTCTGTGGCAGTTAATTCACCTTCTACAATTGAAACTTTGTTGCCTTAAGCGGGTGAGCCCGGCTAGGGTGTGCGGAAAGCTTTGCTTCCCTTGTTGCCGCCAGCAACCCTGGCCTGCTCTCTCAAGCTCCATTCTGCCACCATTTGTTTCAATTTGTTTACCTTCTATAATTGAAACTTTGTAGCTTGAGTGGAGGCTTAGGCCTGCAATGGCTATGGAAAGCTTGGCTTGCTCTGTTACCTGGGAAACCTTGTTCTCTGTGGCTGTAGCCATCTTGGATTGGGGTTAATTTGCATACTCTCCCTGATTGGCTGGTGGGCGTGGCTTGGCTGGTGGGCGTGGCTTATGTAGCGGAGTGATGGTTAATTTGCATATTACCATTTTATAGAGAGGACTAGAAGCCCGATGCACGAAATTCATGCATGGGGGTGTGTGTCCCTCAGCCCAGCCTGCACCCTCTCCAATCTGGGACCCCTCAGGGATGTCCAACTGCCCGTTTAGGCCCGATCCCTCCTCTGCTGGCCTGGTCACCCTAACTGCCCTCCCCTGCAGGCTTGATCGCCCCCAACTGCCCTCCCTTGCAGGCCTGGTCCCCTGATGGCTTGATTGCCCACAACTGCCCTCCCTTGTAGACCTGGTCCCTCCCAACTGCCCTCCCCTGCTGGCCATCTTGTCGCGGCCATCTTGTGTCCACATGGGGGCAGCTATCTTTGACCACATGGGGCAGCCATCTTGTGTGTTGGAGTGATGGTCAATTTGCATATTACTCTTTTATTAGATAGGATAGATTTTTTAAAAGTAGGAGAATGTAATCAAATCAAGAGAAAATAGCCGAAAGAGTAAAATTTAGTCCCTCACTCTATTTTTTTCTTCCGGATTCACAAATCTCTAGACCATTTTAAGGATGTTTCAATTTTTGCTTGTTAGATAATGTGGTTCACAAGGAAGACTGGTCCAATTAAAAAAAAACAAAACAAAACAAAAAAAAATACCTGAGCATAAACAATGCCATTTGGTTCAAAATACACAGAGTTAAGTATTTGGCAAAGTTTGTGATTTTCAAAATTTACCAAGTGGTTTGCAGAATGCTACCTAACTTGTCCAGTTAAATGTTCTCCAACCCCCCAAATGGAAACATTAATTGCTTCTTAATCTCCTCAATTGACACTAGTCCTTTAGAGGGAAATTTTAATAGTCATTTAAATCAGATTTCAGCACTTCTATATCTTTAACTGTCTAAAATTATACTCTCTAACCTATTAACCATTTCAATAGATTTAAAAATTCTATAATCTCCCCGGTCATGAAAGTGAGTCTGAAAGTTGGCATAGCAAGCAGTGAAGTCCACACATGTATGTGTACAATAGAGTTCATGCATATGGGTGTATATTTTTAAATAAAATATGACAATGCCAATTGCCTTTTCACTGTTAGGCTCCAAAACTTCTCTATACTCCCCATCTTAAAAATAAGAATTCTCTTTGCTCTCTTAAAAGGCTTTTTGCTGACATTTCCCACGCTTGGGAAAAAATTTAATGAAATAACTTTTAATATTTCCCCAATTTAAAAAGTAACATGCACATTAACAGGAAAGGAAAAAAATATATAGGAAAATATAACGAACAGATTTAAAATTGTCAACAATCCGGTAACCCAGAAAAATAATTTTAAAATTGTGATGTACTTCCTTTCAGTTATTCCTCTGTTTTCCTCCCCCCCCCTCCCTCTGTCCTCCCTTCCCTTCCCCCTTTCTCTCATCTTTCTGAATTCCCATTGTTTTTGAGGATCCCCAGTGCTCTACATTTAAACAATAAGCACCAGACTATCTGTCTCCAGACCATGAGCCTTAAGGAACCGAGTCTATCAACAACCAGCACACACACCATCTCTTCCCAAAAGCCTTCCTTGACCAGGCCCCCCTAATGTTCCACCCACAGATCCAAGCACTTCCTCTTCTGCAGCACCTCCATTTGAAGGGCACGCTTCCAGTGTTGCAATCAAAGTAAAGTATAATCAGTATGCTTCCACACCCATTGTTTCTATTACTAGTACACCCTGAGTACCCCCCACAACCCCCTACACACTTTAGGCCACCTGCGAATGTTTGCTCAATTGAGTAAATGTATGCATTCTTGAATCCTGAACACCCAAAGAGGAGCTCATAAGTGGCAGAGACAAAGGATGTGTGTGAAAAAGGATTAAATGAATAACCTCTCCTTGTTGTATTCTAAGAAATTCAACTAGCCTAAGATTTTACCACCTTTCCCAAAAATAAATGTCAAATGATGATCTTGGGAAATCAACCATCACATAGAAAGTAAAAGAACGTTGAATACAGTGGGGAAGTGGGCAGGACTGTGTCATCATAAATAAAACCATCTTCCAGAGGAAACTGTCCCCTGAACTCATCTCCCTGACCCCTCGGGTTATTTGTTAGGTCCTATCTCCTCGCCAGTGTTCTCTTGGCTCTGACCTCAGCCTGTTCTTGGTTCCCAAGCTCTTTGTTCGCCTTCACATGGATTGATCTCTTGGATGCATTGGCCCAACTTGATTCAGTTTTCAAATCATGGACAAGATTTGTTTTGTGTGTTCTGTTTACGTATTTTTAGACACTTTTAGACAATTGAGTTTTGCCTGCTTCCTCTTTTGGATTTATTATTTCTAGGCCTGTAAGCCCCTTGGACCTTAATGAATTTATCCGGCTTTTTAGCTTGGGAAATGGTGTTATCTTCCACATCCATTTTTTTTTTTTTTTTGGAAGGGAGGCAAGAATGTTCATTGTTTTCAGTTGGTAGAAGGTAAAGAGAGAAATACCTTAGAAAACATTTATTTTCTCTATAAGAAAAAGCTACCTAGTGGTTAATATACTATATTCTACAAGTTAATGCCCGTCGTTTGAAATCCCAGCCATAATGTACAGATAATGTTTGCATATTATGAATACAGTGCTTCTTCCCATGTTTTATCACAGTGATGTTTACGTGATAAACAAGAGGAATGACTATTCTAAAAATTCACATTCTGAGAAGTAGAATATTGTTTGTGGATTGCTCTAGGGGAGTAGTTTAAATTTAGGATGAAAACCGTAACAATTTACTCTGTAGTTAAGAGACTATTTCTCAGTTTTCAAAACATAGCTACAAATTTAATGAAGCAAAGACAGCCTTTTCAATAAATAGCCTTAAAACAATTGGACACCTACAGGTAAGAAAATGAACCCTAATACATTACCTACACTTTATACAAAATTAACTTAAAATTCATCATAGACTTAAGTGTGTAATGTAAAAATATACAACTCTAAGAAATAACAGAACAGCTTTGTGACCTTGGGTTTTTAGATAAGATTCTAAAAGCACAATTATAAGAGAAAAAAATTGATAAATTGGACTTTGCCAAAATTAAACCTTTCATAACAGCTCTATGGGAGATACTATTATGAAAATATAAAAACAAGCTACAGACTACAAGAAAATATTTTCTAACTAAGTAAAGGACTTGTATCTACAATATATAAAGAATACTTCACCAACGATGATAAATTAATGACAAATAAGAACATAAAATTTTTCTCAGTATATCAGTTATTAGGAAAATGTAAGTTAAAACCACATGGGATACTACTGCACACCTATTAGAATGGATAAAAACAAGCAAGCACAACTGACATTATGAAATACTGGTAACATTAAGTAACATGGCCTCGCAGTCATTGTTGATGGAAATGAAAAATATCACTTTCAAATGCAGTTTGTGTTTTTGTTTTTTATATAGTGAGACATACATTCACCATGTGGCCTCGGCCCTCCTCCTATTTATTCATATAACAACATGGATGAATCTCAAATGCATTTTGCGGAGTGAATGAGACCAGGCACCAAAAGGTGGAGCTTGCAATCATTTATATGACATTCTAAAAAAATGTAAAATTATACTGAAAATAGATCAGTAGTTGCCAGCAACTGGAAAAGGGGTATCAACTACAAAATGGCCACACACATTATTGTTAGGTTGCTGGCCATGTTCTGTATGCTGTTGTGGTGGTGGATATACGACTACAAATTTATCAAACTGCCTAGCACTATATACCAGGAAGAGAGAACTTCACCATATGCATTTTTAAAAAAACAAAATCAACTGATGGCGGTGGATGCCAGGGGAGAATGCAGATTGTTACAAGTGAATCTCACTGGATTGCCTATGTTTAACCTGACCTCACTGAGGAGGGTGGGGGGAAAGGAGCAAATCTAAGTAACTCTTGGAAATAGTGCTCTGACTGAATACTGTCAAGTGAATTGCACAGACAAACACTGCATGGGTTAGTTATTCTAAAACTGCTTTATGTAGTTTAAGGGTGAGTAAATGCAGGTGTCCGCCATTGCCAACCCCAACTAAAAGATGAGTTGCTTTCTCATTCAAAGGAATAAATAAGGGCTAATTAGCAAAATAAAAAAAAACAATTTATAGAATTTGAAGTCAAAGGCTCTGAATTAAATTTCAAAAAGTTACGTAGAGTTGTAGGGTCTGAAGAAATTGGTTTTTGGTGTTGAAGTCAATGACAGGTTTGGAGGGAATAAGAACTGTCAGGATTTAGAATATAGACAAGGTGAAACTTACACTGGGACTAGGCAGTTTAAAAGGAGTGAAAAACTTCTCAGACTACACCTAGATGTGTATCTATATATCTTGTGTAAGAAGTCCCATTCACATATCTGTTCTAGCTTTAAAAACAACACACACACACACACATACACACACACACACACACACACACACACATATATATAGGCAAAATCAAGAGTGACACTGAAATAAAAAGAATTTTTGGAAACAAAGGACAATGACACAAGAGAAGTTACCTTTCTTGGTTTTGTCTTCTATTTGCTTCTATAAACAAATTCAAAGCTAAGAAATAAACACAAACACACCCATTTCCCCTCTCACTGCTGTAGCCTTGAATGAGGACTGTGAATTCATGAGATGGCTAAAGAGAAAACACAAGTTCCAGTGTTTACTGAAAACAAGCAAGTAATGAGAAACGCACCCAAAGATGCTGAGGTCTTGGCTAAGTTAATGATGCAAGTCACCATTAGCACTTTGTTGAAGTGATCCTCCAGTGAAGATATTGGTCCACATTCCTGGTGTTCCCAAAGGCAAAAATGTATATGTGTGTCTCCTTGAGACAGTTTTCTCAAGGATACAAGATTCTTTGGGGAATATAGGTGTATGAAAAGTGTCATAAACCAAATAAGCTGAATCATTGAGACTGAATATTTTGAAGGAAGGAACACGGAGTTATCAAGGGTAAGATTTGAATATTTTGATATTTGGCTAAAAAAGCAATCTATATATATATATATGCCAGCAACTGGAAAAGGGGTGTCAGCTACAAAATGGCCACACAAGTTATTGTTAGGTTGATGGCCATGTTCTGTATGCTGTTGTGGTGGTGGATATATGACTACAAATTTATCAAACTGCCTAGCATCCATATATTCAATGGATGCCCCCCCATTGCTTTAGGATATATCCTACCTAATAAAATGGTAATATGTAAATTACCATCACTCCGCTACACCCACGATTGGGCCAGCGGGAGGCGCAGGGGGCGGGACTCGGGGTGGCCGGGGTAGCCGATTGGGCCAGCGGGACGCTGAGCTCATGTCGCCAGTAGCGGTGCGAGCTCAGCGTCTGCGCCATGGCTGTGCTGCAGAACAGAAGGGGCCTCTGGGGCAGCGAGCTCACGTCCCACCGCGGACCATCAAAAGCGGGGGAGCTGGGTGCCTGTCTGCTCCGGCACCAGGCCTTTCAGAAGCCTCCGCTGAGCCGGAGGCTTCTGCAAGGCCTGGTGCACCAGCAGACAGGCACCCAGCTCCCCCGCGATCGAAAGCGAAAGCGTGTAGGGGCCCCTACACGTGCATGATTCAATCATGCACTGGGCCTCTAGTATATATATATATTACATGCAGGATATCCTATATGTATATATATCCTAAAGCAATGGGGAGCCAGCCATTGATTATTTCTGAGCAAGAGAGGAAGATGTTAAAAGATAGGTCTTGAAAGGTGGGTTGAGTCAGAAAACAGAGAGAGAAATCAGTCTTCTATTGTGACAGGGGAAATGACACGAATCATTAACCCAAACTGTTTGGGGCAATGAAAATAAATGTCAAAAGGCTTCAAAGGATTGGAAAAGCACGAGCAGGATAAGCCCTGTGGCTAACTGAGTTGTTTAAAAGGGAAGTGAAGAAGGCAATGCTTAGGTTTGGAGTCTGTCAACATGAAGGCACTGTTACCAGAAATGGGCCAGTGGGTGAAGAGCTCGGAAGCCAGTTTGAGAGATGTTCAGAACTTTGGACAGGGATGGAGCTCAGCCCTTCATCAAAAGGAGCATTCAATCAATAGCTAAAAATATGGGACTGAAGCACAGGACACAGGCAAGAGCACCTTTGAAATATATCCATGACACTTTTCTGATAATAATGAGTAAAAGGTACAGTGCATAACACGGCCAACCTTTCATTTAGTAAATCTCTTCATCGACTAAGCCCGTCACCAGAACAAAGAACGTTACTGAAGAAAACCTCTTGAGACAGTATTTTTTATTTCCCCTTTAAGTCAACAAGCCTCTACAAAATCTACAGTTCCAGAAAGTGTTAGTACTCTGTGCAAGAACCTTCCTAAGGGAAAAAATTATCCATTATTAAACTTTTGCTCTGGGGTTTGCCACAATGTGTTGCTTCTCATTCACTGCCTAAGACTTGAGAAGTGCTTTATCTTAAAATTGTGTTAGTCTTTGGAGAGTTTCAAGAGGGAATCCTTACTTACCTTTGAAACAAAGTGACTCCACATGACCGAACATGAATAAAATAGAAAATATCAAAAGCAGAAAAGGAAAGTATAATAAATACTTTAAAGTATACTCTTATTATCAATCCAGGAAAGAAATCCCTTCTTTATGTTATCACATACTCTCTTCAAAGAGAAACCGTTAGCTCCTGTGAATCAGGATCATCAAATCTAAAATGGGAGGCTTAGAATGGTTATTTAATGTCCCTTTCAGGAACACCAGCTACCGAAGTACAACTGGTAAATTTGAAATAGGATGGGTTGCAAAGTGTGTTTAATCCTCCTTAAATACAAATAACTTCACAGTCAATAACTCTACACTGAAATTACTATTTCATGGAACTTTCCAAATGCAGGCATTTCTTTCCTTACAGGTACATTCAAATGCAATAGCAAGTACTAAAAAACATTCTAGGTACAGTTATTTTGTTTTAGGTATTTTTGGGATCCATTTTTTTAGCTCATCTGCTGCTGTACAACTTGGCCTGGCATGTACCCAGATGAATAAACATGAGATCATCGAATCTTCCAAGGTCTCAATATCAGCTGTGATTTCCAAAATTTATGCTTGAGGAACGGTGACCTTGGCCTATCCCAGATCCACAATGGCCTAACTTATTCTTTTTAAGTTGTCTGCACTTGCATCAAAATTGCTGAAGAAATAAGAAAATGATTTCCAAGTGAATAAAAGAAGACCTATGTTCTATAAGTCCTAACTCAAGGGCAAACTAGAAATACTGTCTTATAGACTAAATATTTGTCCCCAAACCTCAAAATTCATAAGTTGAAATTCTAACCCCCCCATGGTGATGGAAATAGGAGGTGAGGTTTGGAAGGTAATTAGGCCAGGAGGGTGGAGCTCTCATGAATAGGGTTAAGAAGAGACATGAGGGTTTGCTCTCATTCATTCAGTTCCTCCCATACAGGAGACTAGAAGCTAGCCATCGCCCTGCTGGCAATGCTAAGTGGTTGAGAATCCACCTATGAACCAGGAGGTCACGATTCAATTCCCAGTCAGGGCACATGCCTTGGGTTGCAGGCTTGATCCCCAGTGTGGGGCGTGCAGGAGGCAGCTGATCAGTGATTCTCTCTCATCATTGACGTTTCTATCTCTCTCTCTCCCTCTCTCCCTCTCTGTAATCAATAAAAATATACTAGAAGAAGAAGAAGAAGAAGAAGAAGAAGAAGAAGAAGAAGAAGAAGAAGAAGAAGAAGAAGCAGCAGCAGCAGCAGCAGCAGCAAACCATCTGCAAGCCAGGAAGCAGATTTCAGCAGACACAGACCTGCCAGCAATTTCATCTTGGCTTCCCAGCCTCCAAAATTGGAAGAAATAAATATTTGTTATTTAAGCCACTCAGTCTCTGGTATTCTCTATAGCTACCCGAGTGAACTAATACATTTACTATATTGCATTTAAGGAAACTGTGAAGTTCCAGTTTGAAGAGAAAGTAATAGATACATTTCAGTGACTTTCTTATTTTTATTTGCTTTCAGTTTATTTATTTACTCTTGATACAAATTTTTTATTAGAGAGGTGTCACAGCAAAAAGATGGGATTTATATCTTGATTTTTTTTTTTACCACCATTCTGGCCTCAACATTCCCACCACAGAACGTAAGGGACCTGGGGCTAGTCCTGCTGTGAGTTCTGTTTTCCAAGGGAAGCATACTGCTGGCTTCACTGCAGCAAATTCATATAACACAGTGTGTTCCCACATATTTAGAAGTGGTGCAATATGATTCAGCTATCTGACTTTGCAAGGACAGGAGAAGCAAAAAAAAACAAACAAAACAAAAAACACCTAAAAAATAAATAAATCACAGAGCACATTTCCTCTTCCATTCTTCTAAATCAGTATTTTAAAGTCACTGGGTAACAGCATTTTCATTTTAAAATAGCAAGTTTGTTTCAGATTTCACAGCTCGCTACAACAGACAATAGACAAAGAGGTGCAGCATAGCAACTAGGATGGAGTTAGTGACAACTTGAGAAGGAAAGATTGTTCACTTTCTCTTTTTTAAAAAAAAAATATATTTTTATTTATTTCAGAGATGAAGGGAGGGAGAGAGAGATAGAAACATCAATGATAAGAGAGAATCATTGATTGGCTGCCTCCTGCATGCCCCACACTGGAGATCGAGCCTGTAACCCCAGGCATGTGGCCTGACCAGAAATCTAACCTCAATCTCCTGGTTCATAGGTCGATCGTCAACCACTGAACCACACTGGCCGGGCTCTCCTTTTTTAAGAAAAATACTTCTCAGCCTGTGTGGAAAACATTTAGTCCCACCTGCCTTACCAGGAGAATGATAAACTTTCCTAACCTGCCAAAAATTAGAAGGAATTGTGATTGAAGTTGATAGGAAGAATCACTCCAGTCAAGTAATGATCGCTGTAAGTCATTTCCAGGAAGATCCTCCTTTGGATTTAAGTGTCATGGCTCAACCTGTGCTGCTTAGGAAGGGAGAAGACTCAGTTCCAACCAACCTCAAGGACAGTGACGGTGCCAGGAAGCCAGCCTACTACTACTTCTATATTCTGACACACAGCACTCGTCCAGGGAATCTGGACACCGTAACAGATGCTAAGATCAGATTTATGAAACCATGGATAATGAGAGAATTTTCTAAATGTAAAGTTTTATTCAAAGCATTTGACTGTTTTAATAATTCACACAAGAAGAAATATATTTCTTTTCAAATACAAATCTGTCTTTCTTTAGAATGTTTCTCAATCAGATCTGTGCCTTTCTATGGCTAATAGCAAAAGCATTTTTCAGTCCATGACTTTCACTTTCACCTTTTGGCTGACCTCTGTCCACTCTGAAGCATGTAGCCTGCCACAGACAAAATGATTTATCTTGTGTATTGTACACACATTCCTCAAAACCAGAAAGCATTAAGTGACTACATATAGGTGGCTCTCAAAAACCACACAGAGGCATTTGCCAAAGGAAACTCAACCATCAATTACGAATCATACTCTGAACCACATTGATGAATTTCAAACATATATTTTCTCTCACTCCAAATCCAAGACCTGATTTTGTTATACAATTACCTGAAATGCTCTAGAGTGATATTAACATTATAAGTTTTGAGGTTAGTATCTCAGTGGCCTGACTCATACACTACATCATGCAAACAAAAAAAAACACCTTTGAGTAGCTTTCATTTTCTTAATCTGTAATCAAAGGGGGGAAAGAGTATTGCAATTTTTCAATCCTATTAAAAGATAGGAAAAAAAGGATAGCCTTTCAGAAATGACTTTGAGAGATACTCTACTAATTAAGTCTTTCTTTCTGCTTTACACACTCCTATTATTAAGCCTCTTTCACTTTTTCTGATAAACAATAGTTGCACTTACTAAAAATCTTGTGATTCTAATTATTAGGCTTAACTTATCAAATATTTATTCAGAACATTATCCATTTAGATATCTTTGCATTATATATCATTGCATTTTTGGCAATTATATGCACACATACATTATTCACGCTGTTCAATCTACATAAACACCATGTTCAGTTTATCCACACATACAAGTACACACACAATTTCACTTATACACTTACAGATTTGTATTTATAAACACACACAGTATCATTTGTCCTTTATTTTCTGTTAGATTTTTAATTTCTGAGTATCAGAAAGTAAAACTATAATGGTTACTTTATTCAATTTTCTTGGGCTATAAAAATGCAGCTTTATTTCCCATTTTCTTTGTTAATGTCATTAAGAGTGCTAATTTATCTAATAAAAGAGTAATATGCAAATTGACCATCACTCCAACACACAAGATGGCTGCCCCCATGTGGACACAAGATGGCCACCACAAGATGGCCACCACAAGATGGCCAGCAGGGGAGGGCAGTTGGGAGGGACCAGGTCTGCAAGGGAGGGCAGTTGTGGGTGATCAGGCCAGGAGGGAAGGGCAGTTGGGAGGAACCAGGCCTGCAAGGGGGGGCAGTTGGGGGTGATCAAGCCTGCAGGGGAGGGCAGTTAGGGGTGAACAGGCCGGCAGAGGAGGGAAGTTGGGGGTGAACGGGCCTGCA
Source organism: Cnephaeus nilssonii (assembly GCF_951640355.1). NCBI lineage: Eukaryota > Metazoa > Chordata > Mammalia > Chiroptera > Vespertilionidae > Cnephaeus > Cnephaeus nilssonii. Next base: position 19,907,736 of record NC_137088.1, on the reverse strand, counting down.
GGGAAGGGCAGTTGGGAGGGACCCAGGCCTGCAGGGGAGAGCAGTTGGGGGGGACACAGGCCTGCAGGGGAGGGCAGTTAGGGGCAAACAGGCTGGCAAGGGGAGCAGTTAGGCATCAATCAGGCTGGCATGGGAGTGGTTAGGGGGTGATCAGGCTGGCAGGCAGAAGCAGTTAGGGGCAATCAGGAAGGCAGGCAGGCAAGCAGTTGGGAGCCAACAGTCCTGGATTGTGAGAGAGATGTTCGACTGCCCATTTAGGCCCGATCCTAGTAGTATCGGGCCTAAACGGGCAGTCGGACATCCCTCGAGGGGTCCCAGATTGGAGAGAGTGCAGGCTGGGCTGAGGGACACACCCCCATGCACGAATTTCGTGCACTGGGCCTCTAGTTATATATATATAAAAGTCTAAACACCAGTTTACCAGCTTGTAGGTATGATACGCACTGACCACAAGGGAGCAGACGCTCAATGCAGTAGCTGCCAAGTGACAGCCAACTTTGCAGAGTACCCTCTCACACTCAGGGACCCCTCGGGGGATGTTGGACTGCTGGTTTCAGCCTGATCTCTGCATGTCAGGCTGAGGGACCCCACCTGATGGAGAGACTCCACTCACTCCGCAGATGCTCTTCGAGCCTCGGCGCTGCCCCAGGTGCAGCCAGCTTGGGAGGGACTGTGGGAGGTTGGCTCTAGGGCGTGTCCAGCCCAGTCCCGCCCTGCTGGCCACCTTCTAATTAATTTCCTTTCAATGTGCAGGAATCCATGCACTGGGCCTCTAGTTTAATATATTAAGGTGAATGATTAGTAGGAAAAATATTTTAACTAATTGTAAAACTAGAAATAGAAACATTTTTTCTTGAATTAACCCTAAAAACCTAAGTGAAGGTGGTAGAAGAAAAAAGTATGCATATTTGACATCCTACATAATAAAAAGGTAATATGCAAATTGCATCACTCTGCTACGCCCACGATTGGGCCGGCTGGAGGCGCGGGGGGCGGGACTCAGGGTGGCCGATTGGCTGGTGGGAGGACCCATGGGGCCGGTGGAACGAAGACTCCGGTGGCGGAACTCAGGGTGGCCGATTGTGTGGCTGCTGGCACCAGTTTTCCGCCAGCACCAGTTTTTCTCTGGCCACCCCACGATCGGAGCGGCTCCTGAGTCCCGCCCTCAGCCTTCGGGAGGCGCTCCGATCGGCGGGTGGCCAGAGGAAAACTGGTGCTGGCAGGAGGCGCTCCGATCGGCGGGTGGCCAAAGGAAAACTGGTGCTGGCGGAAAACTGGTGCCAGCGGCCAGGTGAAGGAAAGTCTATTGCATGAAACTTCGTGCAACGGGCTTCTAGTATAAATATAACAACCTTTAAATTAATTTTTTAAATAAGGAAAATCTTTGCTGATGACTAATTTGATCTCCATATAACCTACATCAACAATTATATCAATAAAAACATGAGAAATTAAAAATGCATATTTTAATGAAGAATTGTTAGGGATGCTTTAGAAACCATCTTATTCTTGAAGTTTTAACTTACTTTGATTTGTTTTTCAATACCTAACACATTGCTATTGATATACCAAGAATTTCAGTTTTTTAATATGACAATTTCCAAGCCAGAATTCCCATGGATTCAAGAGTATATGCACAAAACAAGAATTTTACTGTGTACTCCATACAAATAAGTTCACAAAAAGCATATAATAGAGTTTTACATTTATAAAGAAAAGTGACAACATTGTTTGATAGTCCCCTGTCAAGCTGATGCAGTGGTTTACTAACTATACAAACTTGCTCTGTAAATATTCTGTTTCCTTGAATCAAGCAAATCTCAACAATTAGCATTGCAATGTAATCAAGGTTATTTTAATTAATCACTCATTTTGCTAATGGGTGAGAAATCCAACAATGGCCACTCACCTGCAGGGCATATAATGACCACCATTATATTACACCATTTCTAAATATAGGGTGTCCCAACCTTAGCTGGTCTTCTCAGTGGTTAGAGCATCACCCAAAGATTGAAGGGTCTTGGGTTCAATTCTGGTCAAGGGTACATATCTCGGTTGCGGGTTTGATCCGCAGCCCAGGTTGGGATACATGTAGGAGGCAACCAATCTCGATGTACCTCTCTGACAGTGATGTTTCTTTCTCTCTGTCTCTCCCCCTTCCTTCCACTCTCTCTAAAAATAAGTGGAATAAAAATATCCATGGGTGAGGATAAATAAATAGAGGGTATCCCAAAAATGTATACATACATTTTGAATAAATATAAAGGCAGTGTTCATGAAAATACATTTCATTTTCAAAATTGAGCTATCGGCTGTTAAAGTGTGTATACATCTGTTTGGGACACCCTGTATTGGGGAACACACTGTTTTGTATGGAATTTGGGGCAGTAAAGCCAGCAGTATGCTTCCCTTGGAAAAGAGAAATCACAGCAGGACCAGCCTCAGGTCACTTATGTTCTGTGTTAGGAATGTTGGGGGCAGAATGGTGGTCATTATAAGCCTACTAGTGGCTCGGTGCACAGATTCGTGCACATTGAAAGGAAATTAATTAGAAGAAATATTTTAATATCGCTATTCACCCTTTCTCTATAATAGAAATGTCAACCAAATTCACAATCGACAATGACAGATCGAAACACACGAGAGCGATTGGCACCAGCGAGAGCTTTATATGTATCATGCATGCACGAGTCAATGTTTATTTTTAAGTTGCCAGTGCGCATCATGTATACCGGCTGGTCGGTCAGTCGGTCAGACGGGACAGACGGTCAGTCACTTAGCCTTTTCTATATATAGATACAGGACCATGCAGCTATATGAGAAGACAAAATAAGCTTTATCCAAGCTCGACAAATGGAATGTTTATATTTTCATTCATTTAAAAAATATTTATTAAGCTATTAATATGTGCTTTGGGGATATTGGGAGGAAGATAGACATGGTCCTCACCTTTTATGAAGTGCTATGGGAGGAGGCAGAACATTAAACAAAATCACACAAATAACTATACATACACGATTAAGATCAAGGTTAGTTTCCTAAACACTGAGCTAACATTTTACAACCTTCAGACCACTGTCAGGATTCTGATCTGTATTTAAGAAATCTAGCAATAACAAATATTATTTTTAAGGTGTATACATTGTTGGAAAGGGGATAAATGGTGATGGAAGGAAACTCGACTTGGGGTGGTGGACACACAGTGCTGTGTGCAGATGATGTGTTGTGGAGTTGTGCACCTGGGACCTGTATAATTCTGTTGGCTAGTGTCACCCCAATAAAGTCAATAAAGTGTTAAAATGTGTATAAATAGAAGAATGCAATGCACATCCTACCTCACATCACTCTTTAGATAGAGATGAGGTCAGCACGCTGATTTGTTCTGCGGGAAGTTACTACGGATAGAGATTGATATGCTATAGATAAATCCATAAGTAACTGAAGAGCAAGAGCAATAGATTTTGACAAACCCTTTCAAAGCTCTGGGAAATGTGCAAATGTGCATTATTTGAAATGATGCTGACCTTCAACTTTTAAATGTTGAAAGCTAAAACAGCATTGTTGCTATTTATACTTAAGTCTACAAGAGAGTACCTGAAACAAGAGAGGGACGTGTGTGCCAGGTCAGCTTTTCCCTTCTGCAGAGAAGCCTCTCCATCAGGAGCCCTACCAGGGTATTGATCACCCCTTCCAGACTCACTGGGCACCACCTCTCCTCTCAGGCAGGTGTTATACAAATTACCCAAAGCAAGTACATAGGATGGAAACTTACTTCTGCCCCAAAACAGATCTCAACCTTCACAGAGCACAGTTAAATGAAGGCTATCCCCAAGTGTTTGCAGCTATGCATTCTTGAATTTGTAATTTGAGAAAGAACAGAGCAAGGGTGTAATAAAAGTAAGATATTTTCTCCTAATTTTATTTATATATGGCAAAATACAATACTATGCAATCATATATAAGCTACAACAAAAATATATGAAAATAACTTTATAGAGATATTTCTAGAATTGCCTGAATGAACTATATCATGTATTTTTTCTTTTAATTGCAAAAATCCTTTACATTTTTTAAATTCCTATTTTAATAGGGAGGCTAAAGCAGATTTATTAATTTAAATTTTTAACAAACACTATGCAATGATGATTTTTTGTCTGTTTGTTTTGCAGACAGGTATATATTCCTGGTTATTGCCTTCCCTAAGCTATCCCTGTCTCTTCCTTTTATTTTTTACTAGAGGCCCAGTGCATGAAAATTCATACACTGGAGGGGGGGTCCCTCAGCCTGGCCTTCCCCCTCTCACAATCTGGGAGCCCTCAGGGGCGGGAGGTGACCCGGCGATCAGGGGAAGGCGATGCCCCATCACACCTCTGCTGCTGCCACTGCCAGCAGTGCAAGCCGGCCGGCTCTGGTTACCTGAGCCTTGGGTGGCCCTGGGCAGCTGGGCAGCCGCCATCCAAGACATGCCTGCGCCTCGGGTGTTGGCTGGGAAGCTGCCATCCGAGGCTTGCCTGTGCCTTGGGCCAGCCCTGGGCAGCTGGGGGGCTGAGGGGACTAGGGGACTTTGGAGGCAAGCGCCTGCCACCCCAGCAGGGCTGAGGGGACTGGGCGCTGCCATCTTGTGGCTGTGGGTGCCGCCATCTTTGAGGGCATGGCAGTTATTTAGCATATTCCCTCCTTATTGGCTGTGGGCACCATCATCTTTGAGACAGCATGAGGGTCAATTAGCATATTCCCTCTTTATTAGATAGGATTGTTTTGGAGAGAAATGCCATTAATTCATATTGGAATTGCTTTGTATTTAACTGATTATTAGGAGTACATGGGAATATTGGCCCCAATACTCCACATGTTCAACCTGCTGTAGGTAAACCAGCGACATAACTTGGAAACCCAGTGTGAAATGAAAATGTGGTCCCATGGTTAAGAATTTCAAGATGATAAGAGAAGAGCATTAACCAAAAGCATGGGGCCTTCCTAAGTGCAGGGCCCTGTGCAGGTCTAGGTTGTCATGCATAAAGCCAGCCCTGGGAAATGTTAAGTTTTGGTGTTTGGGGGCCACCTCAGAAGGGCTGTCCATTAGGTTATTGGAAATAATTGCTGAATTTTAGTGGGTGAGTGGGAAGTATTAAGGTCCAGATGAAAAACCTTTTGTAGAAAAGATTGTAATTGAAACCATAAAGTAGAATAAATAAGTAGAGAGGAGTACAGTTGTTATACTGACTCAGAATCTTACCAGGTGACTGAAATGCTAAAGAAATAAAAAATTCCTAAATATCACACATTTTGGTACCAAGTCTTTTTCTACTGATGTTCACAAAAGAAATATTAGGTCCACACATGCTACAGGATATTTTATTATATTTAATATTTTTAATTAGTTGAGGTTATGTAGCACTATTTAATAGTAAAATAGTTACGCTTTATGCAGGAGATGTGTGACACTGACATATTCAGAACTAAATGTTTTTATAGAGGTGCAATGTAATATTAAGTAAACTGATGAATTTGCAATTTAGGGTAGAGGACAGGTTTATTTTCTATAACTAGAGCAGACTGCACTTTTCGTCTATCTAGAGAACACTTTGTCTAAGAAAGTTAATTAGAATAATTTGTTTTGAAGGATTGGGGTCTACTACTGTGAAAAAGCTGTAGGTGTTAGAGGTAACATTTGCACTAAAAGGAAAGGGGGTATAAAAATAATTGTCCATGCAGCCACACTTATGCAACGTCCAATTAATAAGAGTAAGAAAATGAAGAACAGGGCATTATTTTCTCAAGTCAGGATTTGTGAATATTTACCAGTAAATGGTGCTTAGTTCAAAAGTAAATTGTGAAAACAAGTGTAATTTTTTTGTTATTTTGTAAGAGATGCACATTGCACATGTAGTAACATCAAAAATATCTTGCATGTAGAACTAAATTTATTCTTTCTAGATTTGTAAAATATATTTTTTATTGATTTCAGAGAGGAAGGGAAAGGGAGCGGGAGATAGAAATATCAATGATGAGAGAATCATCCATCAGCTGCCTCCTGCATGCTCCCCACCAGGGATCAAGTCTATAACCCTAGTATGTGCCCTGACAAGGAATTGAACCATGACTTCCTGGTTCAACACTCAACCACTGAGCCACATCGACTGGGCCAAATTTATTATTTTTAAAGAATGACAAGAAAATGACTAGGCAGAACTCAAAACATTCCACTTAAAAAAGCCTCTAAGAACGGATTTGGCCTACTTTGACCTGTGTAAAAGTTCTCAGAATTTTTGTCTCAAAACTCATATATATAAACTAGCGTTCCCGTTGCAGGAAAAATCCTGCAATAGGGTTTCCTGCTGCACTCTACCCCACCCTGCCTGCTCTCCTCCCTTGTCCCCCGCCCCGCGATCTCCGCCAGCCCCCCTGCTTTTCTAACTTCTCCGCCAGTCCGCTCTCCTTCCTTCTTCCCTGGCCCCGCCTCCGCTCCTCCCTTCTCCCCCGGCCCGCCTTCTTTGCCAGCCCGCCTGCTTTTCCCTTCTCCCCCGGCCCCGCCTTCGCTCCTCCCTTCTCCCCCGCCCCACCTTCTCCGCCAGCCCCCCTGCTTTTCTAACTTCTCCGCCAGCCCGCTCTCCTTCCTTCTCCCCTGGCCCCGCCTCCGCTCCTCCCTTCTCCCCCGGCCCCGCCTCCGCTCTTCCCTTCTCCCCCAGCCCCGCCCCTTCTCCCCCGGCCCCGCCTGCTCAACTTCCTTCTCCCCCGGCCCCGCCTCCGCTCCTCCCTTCTCCTCCCCCCGGCTTGCTTGCTTCTCTGCAGCTTTGCTCCCTTCTGCAGCTCTTGGCTTCTTTCTAAGCTGTCGCGATATGCAAATTAGCCGCCATCTTTGTTTGGATAATTTGCATATTCGCCCTGATTGGCTGGTGGGCGTGGCTTGGCTGGTGGGCGTGGCTTGGGCTTAGTGAAGGTGCGGTCAATTTGCATATTTGTCTATTATTAGATTAGATACATCTACCTTTGGAAGATCAGCATAACATGGTGAACCAATATTTTATATATAGTTCAAATTAACACTGAGCTAATCAGAAAAGTCATTAAGAATAGGGAAGCTACCAAATTCATCAAGGCAAATTCAAGTTTTCCAAACTCCTACTTTTTCTTTGAAAGCTTGAATTTTATCATTGCAGAAAATTCTAAAAGTCGGGTTCCTTAAAATGATATGCTCACTTCATTCTGCCGATTACCAATGTCTGAAAAACCATAGTTTGTCAGTTGTCTCCTCAAGTACCATTGACATCTACACTAATAAAAGAGTAAGATGCAAATTGACCATACCTTCGTGATGCCCACCAGCCAATCAGGAGTGAGTATGCAAAGTAACACAACAAAGATGGTGGGTTAATTTGCATAGGCAGGTGCGGAGTGGCCAGGGGCAGGGCATTCTGCACCGCCCCAGCCACTCTGGGCCTCTGGGCAGCATGGGAAGGCAGAAAGGTGGATCCGTGCTGGAGTGAAAAGGCGGCTCCAGTCAGACCGAAGGCAATGCTGGCAGCCAGGGGAAGGAAGGCCCATTCTTGCACAAATCTTCGTGCATTGGGCCTCTAGTTTGATGATAAAAGCTACTAGTTTAGCCTGCAATTGAAACAGTCACGCCAGTGCTTTTCCTGGAGATGACTGTCATGTGTCCGTATGTTGTGGCAGTACTTTATGTGTGCTTCCGGGTTTTGTCACTAGAATATTTAAAAAGATGTGTGTACTTAAGGTTTGAGATTTCATAAAAGTAGTAAGTTTAACTGCCTCATAGGAAAATTCTTAAAAAAAAACAAACAAAAAAAAAACCACAAAGGATTTTTTGGTTGGTTGTTTTTTGTTAATCCTTACTGGAGACTATTCTTTCCAGTAATTTTTTTTTTTAGAGAGGGTAGAAAGGAGGGAGGGAGGGGAAGAGGGAGATGGAGAGAGAAAGAGAGGGAGAGAAAGGGAGAGAGGGGAAAAAAGAGAGAGAGGAGAGAGTGAGAGATAAGCATGATGTGAGAGACGCATCAATTGGTTGCCTTCTGCACACACTCCAACCAGGGCCAGGGATCAACCTGAAACCCAGGTACTTGCCCTTCACTTGGAATGGAACCCAGGCTGAGCTCCAATCACTGTACAACACTGGCCAAGGCAAAACCAGAGGATTTTTAGGGCAGTAAAAATACCCTGTATGATGCCACACCATAGATGCCTGTCACTAAACATTTCTCCAAATCCATACCATACACCAAGAGTGAACTATTTTCACAGGTGCTGGCCATCATGCTGCTTGTAAAATAAGGACTTTGGGTGATTATGATGTGCCAATGCACGCTCACCAATGATAGCAAATGTACAACTCTGGGGGAAGATGTTGATAGTGAAGGAAGCTATGCATGGGGGAGGGGCAGGAGGTATGTGGGAGATCTCTGTACCTTCTCTTAATTTTACTGGGAACCTAAAACTGCTCTACAAATAAAATCTTAATACTTTTTTAAAAAATTGTTTGCACGTGGTATGAAGAATTCAGTGACCACTAGTATAGTTGGTAGCACTGCCTTGATTTGTGCTAAGCACGGGAACTTTTACCACCATTGCTTTTTTCACTGTCAATGGAAATGTCAACACAGTAAAAGAATCTAATAAAAAATCATGGTTTTATTGTGAAAATAGTTTTCCCCTCTAGGTTCTCTGAAAGAGATTTACCAACCTTGTGCTTCTCTACTTTCAAGGACCTCAAAAATCCACATAAGAAAAGAGAAGGGTTGTTGGGACATAAAAATAAAGCAAACATTGAAATTCAATGTTTGAAGGAGATATGCCTCTAGTATGTACAATGAATAATGTAAAGGCAAAATAGTCATATTATTTTCAATGTGCTCCACTCTAGGTATTAAGTTATTCAAGTACATCTTATTCAAATACATTCAGGCTTGCTGTGCTGGTAGAGACTTTAAAGAAAAATTAAGTTATATTCTAATTAAAAGTTGTGATTATTGTATCCAATAAATGAAAATTACATAAGAAATGATTTTGGTAGATTATAAATCATTTTGTACTCTCATAAAAATAATATAACAGGTATGAATTTGATAGATATTTTAGGAATTCTATTTAATACAGAACAATATTTCATTAGTAAAATGGTTTTAAACTGCCTGCTCTCAAAAAGGAAACATTTTAACCTAACATAATAACTATCTTCTAATTTTACTGTATATAAAAATGCTACCTAAGCTATAAATTTTCAGTATGGTTGAATTTTAACACTGAATATTCCTATTATTTATCATACTCAAAATTCATAGCCATATTTTCACTTCTGAAGCAATATGTTTTTATGAAACATATTGATGGAATTAATTTTTAGGGAAGCAATACGTTTAATAAACCTGGCTATTATGCTATTATTTCAAAATTACACAAAAACATTTATCACAGAATCATTCAGAAACTTAGAAAAATTAAAAATAGTGGTGTTTTAATGTTACTCAAATAATAATTATTTGATTAATATGTACAAGAAATAAACTGAAATTAATTTAACCAACAGTGTTTTCTCTCAGAATTATCTATTTATTTATCTACATATCTCCCTACTTACCTTTCTATTTATATCTTTATATTATCCCCAACTCCCTGCTCTTCCATACCCATCTAACAGCAAAGTATAGAAAAGGAGTAAGACCAGACCTTGAGACCTATTTAAATAGTTGGAGAAGACAGAAAGAACAAGCCAGAGAGACTTCAACATCATCGTTAAAGGCTAGGTACAAAATAGTTTAGTATATTATCATGAAACAATTCAGGACATGCATCTACAATGAAAATAAATGGAGTGGCATTTGGTTTGAGAAGAGGTGTTGGAATTAGCTGGGCAAAGCCTGTGCAGTAAGCATTAAAAACCATTTTAGAGGAACTAATATACGTAAAAAATCAAATAAAAAGGCAGTGTCAATAAGGGTGCTGGAGATGCCCCACCATATCCAGTCCTCACCATTACCCACGCTATTCTAAGCCAGAAGCCTGACCTGCCTCAGTGGGTCTCTTGTTTTCTGACTGGACTGAGCAATGCAAGTGGGGGTGCAAGTGTCAAGGAGACTGAGGTGAGGAAAGTGAGGTTGAATCTTCAGTTACCACTACCGTGCTATCTCAAGTTTGCTGTGATTATCTCCCAAAGGCCACAGCTCCCATCTGTTGGCCTCTTTCAACAGGGGTTCTCTCTGGGTTTCTGAAACTCATCCCTCCACCTCCTCCTTAGGACTAAAGGTAGCAATTTGCTTCTAGCCCTGTGGTGCCTCTCATACCTTGTTGTTGACCTTGCTCTTCCCATTAAACTCTCCTATTTGAGTTTACTACCTGTTTCCTACAGGAACAGTGACTAAGTCATTAATATGTTTCAAATTTAAAAATTCTAATGTTACCTGTAAAGCATTTAAAAATAATATTCTGAGATTCCTCACAGGGAAGGGGGAAGGAGGCCACTATGGAAAATAGTATGCAAACATTATGGAAAACAGTGTGAAGTTTCCTCAAAAAAATTAAAATGGAACTGCCATTTGACCCAGTGATCCCATTTTTAAGAATATATCCTAAGAACCCTGAAACACCAATCAGAATGAATATATGCAGCCCTATGCTTATAGCAGCATTATTTACAATAATTAAGATCTGGAAACAGCCTAAGTGCTCATCAGTAGATGAGTGGATAAAAAAAGCTGTGATACATTTATAGCATGGAATACTATGCAGCTGTAAAAAAAAGAGGGATCTCTTACCCTTTGAGACAACATGGAAGGGCCTGAAAAGTATTATGTTAAGTGAAATAAGTCAGTCAGAAAAAGACAAACATCACATGAGCTCACTCATATGTAGAATCTGATGAACAAAATAAACTGACAAACAAAACAGATCCAGAGACATGGAAGCATGCAACAGACAGACGATTCTCAGAGGGAAGGGGTGGGAGGTGGGGGTGGAAAGAAATTAACCAAAGAACTTATATGCATATATGTAAAACCCATGCACACAGACAATAGTGTAGTGAAGGCCTGGGAAGGATGAGGGAGTGGAGAGGAGGGGGGCAATAGGGGAGAGGGAGAAGGACTTCTGATATATTTTCAACAATAAAGACAGATTTTTTTAAAAAAAAGGTCTTTGGAAGAAGTTGATCAGATTATGTCATGGTAAATCTAATAATTCAATTTGGACTTGTACTTACTTTCTAGTTGCTACAAAATTCAATAGCAAATGCTTTCTGTTCTACAGTTTTAACATGAAAACATCAGAAAATTATTTGGTAGCTATAACTAAGGGTACTACTTTAGAGTCTCAATTCAGAGCCTGAAATTTTGAGTACAAATCCTGGTTTACTCAAGATTTGCATTTTAGTTTCCTCATTAAAAAAAATAATAATGATAGTTGTGCCATTTACCCCTACACATTTTTGTCTTGAGGAAAACAGATAATGGAGGTAAAATTAATGGCTTATACTCAACATCTTCACTAGTTGCCATTTCATCCTTGAAATATCCAAAACTAAGTTCTTAACCCCACCCAACCTGCTCCTCCCCCAATCTTACCCATCTCAGGAAATGCATGAATACTCACCTATGTCCTCATTCTATGAATCACTCTTGGACCTTTCTTTTGCTCACAATCAACATCCAATCCATCAGCAGGTACAGCCAGGCCTTCCTTCAAATGACATCTCTTAATTCATCATCAACTCACCATCTGTAGTACCATCATTACCACAGTTCTAACCACCATCTTCCCTCACTTATACTCTCCCAATAACTTCCTAATGGGTCTCTTCAATCCTATTCGTGTCTCCCTTACTGTTGTCAATTCTGTCTAGATCAGTCAGAATATCCCTTCCTGATTAACAGTCAGATTTCACTGCTGGCCAGCTCAAAGCTCTGCAATGACTTGTCATCATAGCCAGGACCTGTCGCTTTGACCCAGTTGTTCTTCCCTCAACTGCAGCATTGCTGGCCATCATGCTGCTTGTCAATCACCTGCTTGTTTCCCCTCAGGGACTTTCTATTTTCTGCAATGATTTTGTCCAAGATCTTTACAAAAGATTCCCAACTTTCATTCCTTTATATCTCTGCTCAAAAATTATATCCTCAGAGTCAGTGTCTCTGACTATCTCTCTTTATGCTCTGCCCTTTGATTTCAATTTACTGTACATTTTATGAACTGATATTGAAAAATTCACTATCAAAAATGAATGTTCAAGTCTCTAACATTTAACTCCACCTCCTAGTATTAGACAAAATGATTAAAAAATTACATTGATCCCCTTTCAAGCCAGATTCTGTAATAATAGATTCAGTATTTCCTTGTCACCTTCTACTCTGAACTCCTCAGATAATGGATATTTTTTCTTTCAGTATATATTTTATATTTTATTATACACCTTCTATCTGCCACAATTGGAACTAGATGCTTAGGATAAAATAATAAGAAAACAGACCTGCCTCCATTTCTCCTGGAGTTCATAAACTAATGAAGGAAGCAAAAATTAACAAATGTATTTGCAAATTGTCTTAGGTGCCATGAAAAGATAAACAAAAACTTCAGCCAAAGATAAAGATTACAAGGCAGTCTACTTGGTTAATATGATTAGCAAAGATCTCTCTGAGGAAGGGATATTTAAGCAAAGAATATGTAAGGCTTAAAAAAGCCAGGACTGGAATCATTTTTAAATGAATAAAAACACTCGTAAGTGTTTTCACATGAAATTACAGAATCTTTTTGTGAAACATTATTGGCCAATGAGGTTAAATAAACTCCTTTGTATCTAAACAATAAACGTTTGTTGAGTAGGAACATTTAAAACTCTCCAGGCCTTGAAAGGTTTCCACATGCCAGAAGTACAAAGTTGATTACTTAGAAGAAAAAGCAAATGGAACTCAATTGACCTTGCTGCCATCAACTTAACACAGGCTATCAAATAAATTTTTGTCATGGAAGGATTATGACATAGAACCTGTGAGTCAGCAGTCTAAAGTCATTGAGTGATAGAACTGTGGACATGAGAGGAAGGAGCAATCAAAAGGACTGGCTTGAATATCGACGTTCTAGGGCGTTTTGAAGAAGGGGAGGTGTTACTAATCCAATGCCTACTATGCGTTATGCACTTCACTAAGTGTTTTAACATGTCTTCTCAGGTTAGGCCTGTGTGTAGTAGGGACCATTTTCACAGGTGCGGAAATAGAGGTTAAGCCATTTATCTCAGCGTCAGATAACAAGTAACTACATTATGACTTGAACCCAGTTCTATACAATTTCAAAGCTTGCTTGTTTGATTTTAATATGCTGCCTCCTCTGCTCCAGATCAAGCTCTCTCTACAGCCATGTTGGTGCCCTCTTTGTCATCTATAAATTGAGTATGCTAGCTTAGATTCATTCAAATAACTGACAGCTCTGTATTCTGTCAATGGCTGAGGTTTCCATCAACTATGATACCTCTATAGTTCTATAATTTAAAAGAAATACTGTGCTTATTTGATCCTTAATAAATTTCAATGCTTCTTTCATTTGAAAGAGAGCTGGGTCTGGATATATACAGCAGTCATCATTCTCTCCTCTCCAAAATGGTGCCCACTGAGGAAAACAATAATAAAAGCAAGATACTCATTTTCACACAATTCACCATAGCTAAGATTTGGAAACAGCCTAAGTGCCCATCAGCAGAGGAGTGGATTAAAAAACTGTGGTACATCTACACAATGGAATACTGCTTTGCTGCAAAAAAGAAGGAACTCTTACCATTTGCTAACAGCATGGAAGACCTGGAGATCATTATGCTAAGCAAAATAAGCGAGTCGGAGAAAGATAAATATCACATGATCTCACTCATTTGTGGAATATAATGAACAACATAAACTGATGAACAAAAATATATAGAGACATAGAAGCATCGAACAGACTGTCCAACTTCAGAGGGAAGGTGGGGGGGGTGGTTAAGAGAGTAACTAAAGGACTTGTATGCATGCATATAAACATAACCCATGGACATAGACAGTAGCAGGATGAGGGCATGTGCTGGGGGGTGGGAACGTCCGGGGAGAGGTCAATGGGGGGAAAAGGAAACATACGTAATACTTTAAACAATAAAGAATTAAAAATAAAAAAGCTAGCAATTAAGACTGCAATAAATGGGAAAACAGAAAAACAGGAGAAAAAGATAATTTTCACACAGAGAAATGAGTATAATCCATCATTTTCATTTCATTCACAGAACTGAATACAACAAAACAAACTTGCCGACCAAACATTTAATGACAAGTAATATCCAATGCTTTGATGTAGTATGCTAAATAACCAGAGTGCACATGCATTATTTAAAGCAAAACATTAAAAATTAGGCCACTCTCTTCTGAGTATTATTTTTAAAGCATAAACAAGTCAATTTACTTACACAAATGAACTACTTTCATGTGAATTTACTTTTTCATAAATGAACTAAGCTAAGTCATGGCTTTCTTGAGAGAACTGGAAAAGAGAGTTAAACTTGGATCAAATGTCCATGAGAAAAGTATTTGAGAAATGGCTACTGTGTCCAAATTAACTATATAGTTAAACTTCAAAGGATAAATAGCAGAGTCCAAACTATTCTAAATAAAAATTATGTATATTTAAATCCACAGACTCATTCCTTGTCATAATCTAAAAGAAACAATTTTTTAATTCCTAATTCTAACCAAACTGTTTTTCATTACATTTTACCAAAGAACATGATTTTAAAAACTGCATATTTAGATACCCACTTTTATTTTAAGAAACAAAAGGTAAAGAATAGTATGCATATGGAACAAATTATAATTATTTTCTTTTTGAAAAAGGTTGAATATCACATTTTCAAAAATTATTATTTCAGTGAAAATAAGATCAATAGTCAAATCAATATTTCTTCATAAGAAATAGGAACTCACAACAATAACAGAATGATTAAGGAAAGCATTCCTTTTAACTCTATTAAAACATTGCTATTTTTATTTAAAGTACACTTTAATTTATATGTCATTAAAAAAATTTTTGTGCAAATGATTAACTGCTTTCCCTAAATGCACTCCCAGATTAGAACGATGCATATTCAATAAAATGCTCTTTTTTTATTTCATTTCATCTATTAAATTATTAAAAACAAATTAAGCTTTAAGTAATTATAGTAGTACAAAATACACTCCAAGCATACTTTTCATATTTTATGTAAAACAAAATAAAAGGTAATAAGAAGTGATAAAACAGAATAAATATTGAATGTATTCCCATTTATAATGAAAATTAAAACCTGACTTGTTAATGCTTTGTTTTTTTTCAAGTCTTGGCATTCCAATAACTGAAAGAAGGCAAATATACTTTCCCCTCTTCTCCAATTACAATGTTAGTAGGTACTACAAAAGACAAATGGTTATGTAAATTTATTTTTCAGTTTCAGGTTGTGCTAAATAATTGCTAACAAAAAATGTATTATTTAGCTCATGAAACAACAATAAAAGGCAATGGTAGCCCTGACTGGTTTGGCTCAGTGGATAGACCATCGGCCTGCGGACTGAAAGGTCCCAGGTTCGATGCATGTACCTTGGTTGCGGGCACATCCCCAGTAGGAGGTGTGCAGGAGGCAGCTGATTGATGTTTCTCTCTCATCAATGTTTCTAATGCTCTATCCTTCTCCCTTCCTCTCTGTAAAAAATCAATAAAATAAAAAGGCAATGGTAACTGTTGCTTCTTCATGAATGGCAACCCCAGTTTCCCAACATCAGGACCACGGAAAGCCAATAGCAGGGGCACACGGCAATGGCACAAGCAAGACATGCTCTTGAAACAAAGAATTGTTTCCCTTCTAATTCCTACTGCCATTATGTGAAAATTATACTATGGAAATATATGTAGTTTATTTTCTTCCATTAAGCTTCATAGCAAATATTATATTCAGTATATAAAAGCAAAAATGCTCAATTTTTTTTAATGGAGTATGTAAGCTGAATTGATTTTGTACTTCGGTTTGAACAGGCGCTGGCACATTTTACTCTGAAGAGCCAGTTAGTAAATATTTTAGGCTTTTCCGATCCGAAGGTCTCTGCCACAACGACTCGGCGCCTGTCATTTTAGCACAAAAGCAGTCCGGAGCAAAATGTAAACCAATGGGCATGGCTGTGTTTCAAAACACATTATTTACAAGACAAATTGTGCACGGGCCATCACTGATAGACCTCTCCTGTAGAAAGGGAGGAAGTGGTACTAGAATGTAAAATGAGGGAGATATTACTTTCATTTATCAAAAAGACACTGAGAGGTACTTTATGCTATAGGTGACAATGGGCTTGGAAGTGAAATTTGTGAGGTGAGGACTGGAGCCAGACCACTTCCATTGGAATCCCCAGCTCTTCCACTTGACAGCCAAACAGCCCTTGCCAAGTTACCCAACTCTGTCTTCTCACCTCCCTCATCTGGAAAGTGGGGGTGGGGTGGGGGTGGGGGTGGGAATAGGTTGTTGTGAAGATTAAGTGAGCTAAAGTAGGTAATCCACTCAGAACCAGGCCTGATAAAAAGAAAGAACTAAGTGATATTATTTGTTATCATAAAGGTTTATTTTCAAACCCCATAGCCTATCTGGAAGTCAAAAGGCCCATTCGTATTTTCCAGCATTTCCTTGTGTCAGAAAATAAATGATAAATACACAAATAGCGATGAGAGATTTGTACGTATAAAATTGTTCTGAGTTCCCCAAGGACATGCCTGAGGCTTATTTATCCCTTAGTTCTTATCTCGCTAATAACTAAGCTACTGTCTAACACACAGTTGGGAAATGGGAAATGAATGTAAGAACTAACAGAGACATCCCTGGCAGTTAGTGACTATAAAGATAACCAGGCCCCTGAGAGCTAACTGAAGTCCCCAGGCACGATTTAGACTGTGAGGTGCTAGCATCAGACTACATGTTAAAAAGTAGAGCAATTATGGGTCTTGAGGGCAAGCACAAATAGATATCTTGTAAGGAATTCAATGTCACAGCCAGAACACAGCCAAGGAAGTTCAGATTCCATCCAATGACTTTGAAGGACTGTCTGGAAGGCATGGAAAGTCAGGAACACTGACTGATGAGGGGGTGGAGGGAGTGGGGAGAGAGCGTTGGCAACCTGAAACATAAAAGGTATTCCAAGAAAAGGCACAGGTTATAGGGTGAAACTGGAATTAAATGACAACATGGAGAAATGGATTTTTCCAGCTTCTTCAAGGTCTCCAAAGAGAAAATGCAACTGAACATTTTCTTTTTGTGTAGGTGTTGAACTGTCCATTAAGACTTCCAAATACCATGCTACAGAATCATCTTTCCACATTCCTAAGTCCTGCTTCCAGTCTCAATCTCAGTGCTAACCTCTAACCCTAATAAATCTTATGGGGCAAATCTTGGCTTGCTCTCACTCTGTCACTTTCTTAAGACCTGGTGCTCAGCCGTTTTACCCTGTGCTGACAACGGATTTCCTGAATGCTCCTTAGTGGTGAGAAGCAGAGATTCTCAGACTTGAAGGTGCATGTGTGCACCTAGGCACCTGGTCAAGTGCAGGTTCTGACGCAGAAGGTCTGTGGGGGAGTCTGAGAGTCTGTCTCTATCAAGCTGCTGATCCCAGAGCCCCACTTTGAGGAGCAAAGGTGTAGAGAACATTTCATTCTAATGTTGTGCCTAATAATATTCTGTTCTTTTCCCTGAGGGGGGGAAAAAAAACAAAAGCTGTTCTCTGATTCGCAGATGGAACATTAGTGGTCACTTACTCTTTCTACCTTCACTTTGTGAATGTACCTACAATTTCCCTCAATTGCCTAAATGGATTTTTACAGTGAGGGATTTAGCATCTTAGAGTTTTCAAAAACTAAAGCTATCCCACAGGGTTTTCATATACAGCTGCTGATTCTCATTCTTACATTGAGAAGCTTGTTTTGGTCCTCCTTTGATAAGATCTACCTCACAATATTTTTTCTCAAAATTTTTTCTTTAACACGCTTGACAATATTTATGTTAGCTCATTCCTTGTTGGAAATACCTATATTAAATTAAAAGCCAGGCCTATTCCTCATTTTAAATTATATTATTATATAGAGTGAATGGCAGTGTAATATAAATATCTACCTAGATATAAAATTTAAACTTTCTATTGCTCTAGTAAGGAAGCATATCGAAACAAAACACTATATGACATGAAATCTTATTTATTACTGCATTATATGTGGTAATAGCCTCTATTGTTTATAGTATTCATTTTCCACTGATAGAGTTGTACAATATGTTATATCTCTTGAATTAAGTATACTCAATATTTCCCAGATTTAAATTATGTTAAATATATCCACTTTTAATAAATGTATTGAATTCACATATAAAATGTTCCTGTTTTCTGTCTCTGGCCTGAAATACTCTTTGAAATTCTGAAGTCAAGAACCTGTGTCACAAAAACATCTGACTGTGTTGACCTGGACCCATTTCCCAGTTAATATCAAAGTGTTTCCTTTGTTGGTTCTACCTCTTGATAGTCTTCATTCTTCTTGTTATTTATGTAACACTCTTTGATTTATACATCCAGTAACCCTCCCCTGAAACTTTTTCTGGGGCACTCCTTGTCTTGAACCGAAGATTCTGCCATTTGCCCTCTACTTAGTCACCTGTTCATTCATTTCTACAGATACATTGCGTGGATATGAAGATCTCTAATGCACCGTTATACTATGACTGGGGTCATTATTTAACTTACAAATGAAAAAAAAGAGAGAGATAGAGATGGTAAAGGGGGAAAACAGATAAAACAAGGGGAAGAAAGTAATGAAAAATGTTTTCAAGGACTAAAAGATAAACAAGAATTTGCATAAAAAGGGTATGATCCTAGGTGGAATTAGCTACAAGTTTCCGAAAAATAAATTTATGATTGGCCTTACAAACAATTGCTTGTATGAGTGTATAGGTATGTAGTATCAATAAACATCAGTTAAGTGAATAAATAAGCAGAGGAGATTACTTTTCATAGGAAGTTATATCACATGTATTTTACTCCAGAGCAGGGGTGAGTTTAAATCTTCTCAACTGCGACCCTTGGCAATACCTGAAGACATTTCTGGTTGCCAGACTGGGGGAGTGGCACTGGTGTCTATGGCTGAAGTCTGAGAAGCTGCTAAATATCCTACAATTCCTAGAAAGGCCCCTCACAACAACAAATTAACTGTCCCCAAATGCCAATAATACTGATGTTGAAAACATCTGCCCTAAAGAAAGAAGTTCTAAACAATTATTTTTGAAAAAAATAAACTCAGGCTTCTTATACAGATATAAAAATATCTTAAATATTTTCTTTTAGTCAATCAATGAGGGAACCAGAGAGGTGTTATAAGTGGTTTAACAGAGAATCTGAAAAACAAATGTATATATTAGGAACTTGAAATGTATGTGCAAGTGATGGCAAAACTATCTTTTCTACCTGATGGGACAGGAAATTCAACTGGACCTCGATTGGACCAGTAGAGATGATCTACAATTTACAGAATTGTAAAATAGTTCCCACGGAATCAGAATAAAGTAAGACTAAAGGGTGTACTATGGACAATGCATAGTTTCCCACTGAAAGAAACTTTTTTCCCTACAGAAAGAAGAGGAAGTAAAGTAGAGACATTGGTCACCATAAAATATTACCATTGGCCAAATATATTCTAGTGGCTTTGGGTAACCTTCACCAGAGAATGAGTTTAGTCAATATAGAAACAATATTTCTCTTTATCTGGTATTTCAAATTGACTTATTCAAGGATCTCCTCAAATGTATCCCCTTCTCCTGGAAGGTGCACATCTAAAATACACCTTTTAAATAGGATTTTATATTCTCTACCTCCACATTACCCAAACTTAAGCTCCATCAGAATATAGCACATACGAGAAAGAAAAAAAATAGTATGTGGTAATGTATTGTCTTTGTCACTTAGATGCTAAAACTAGAACCAAGTGTTTTGTCTTTTTAAATGAATCTTGTGGAAGAACATATCATTTTTCATTTTAATATAACCATGAGGACAGTATAATATCTCTTCATAATCTATAGGAAGGACAAATTAATGATTCATAGAAAACCACAGGCCCGGAAATAATGATTGAGACAATAAGTTTAACAGAGACTAGTTAGAATGCCTGGTATAGGCCCCTAAGGAAGCATGGATGATTCAAGGTCATATAGATCACTTATGAATTTTGATGGCTCACCACCTTAACTTCATTTATGTGTGAATTGTTTCACCAAGGTTGGCCAAGAATGCATTGCAATCAAGATGCTAAATTCTTTTGGATTTCTAACCATTTGGTTGATTGAATATGAAAATACTATCTTCAGTCACTGATACCAAATTTTACTAAATTTGAAAAAAAAAAAAAAAGAAAGCAAAAGATCCTATATAATAAAAGCCTAATATGCTAAGTGTCTGGTCATCCGGTTGGCCATTCAACCAATCAAAGTGTAATATGCTAATGATATGCTAAGGCCACTCAACTGCTCGCTATGACGTGCACTGACCACCAGGGGGCAGATGCTTTGACTGGTAGGCTAGCTTGTGCTAGGGTCTGGCTGATTGGGACTGAGCAAGATAGGCCCGACACACTCTGGAGCCCTCCTGTGGTCCCTCCCCAGCTGGCCAACCTCCCACATCCCTCCCCAGCCCTGATCATGCACTGGTGGGGTCCCTCAGCCTAGCCTATGCCCTCTCGCAATCCAGGCTGAGGGACACCACCCCCCCCTAGGAGTGCACGAATTTTGAGCACCAGGCCTCTAGTTTATTATAAAACCTTGCACCTAAGATAATATTTTCTATTTAATCATCTAGAATAAATAAAAATTGGGCTAGGATTCAAGCAAAGTTAATCTTCATTTTATTAAAAGACTTATTTCTTATTATCTTTAAAGCATTGAAATCTTCAAGACTATTTTAACTAGCCTTCAGGATGACAAAGCTACCAAAAACTATAATCAAAACTAAGACATTTAAAAAGTATTACACTAAATTACACCGAATTTGATGGGTAAGGAAACAAGGACTGTGTACATCCCAGATCAATTGATTAGAGGATCAGATAAACCCATAATAAGCTGATAGTTGTCATGCTTATTAATAAGTTCTTTTATTGAGCCAGAAGCCCAGACTAATCCATCACTAATTTAAAAATTAGAATTAAATATGCCATATTTGTCAGCTGGGTTCTATTATCATACTATTGTCAATTACTTAAGAATGTTATGTCTCAAAGTTCCTAGTGGAAACACATGTTAAAGATAAATGCTTTGGCTATACTAGTGAGAACATACTTTCAGTGAGGGACAGTTTTACATTGTATTCTAGTTCCTTAAATGATTACTGTAGCATTAATCAAAAGAAATCCTGATTAGCAAATTAAAACTTTGATGAGCTCTTTGCAGAATGAGAAAAAAATATTTTAATCAAAGACTATCAGTAGAGCACAGATGGTCCCCTACTTTGACCAACACCTGCAGGCTAGAAGCAGGAAGCAGGAAGATAATGGATGATAACACATGAGAGTTTGAGAGCCCTTTGATTGCTGTGAAACTTTTTTTATTCTTCTTTAATCAAGGTGATTACAGAGTATAATGGTTCTTCAAGGCTTATACTGTATTTATCAAGGGAAGGTTGGGGTGCTTTTAAAATACAGTTCACTTATGTCCATGTTAAAAAGCACAACATCTCATACTAATCCTGGGGTTGGAGACGTTGCTTTCAATTTCAAAGAGTTAAAAGCCAGATTGATATACTTATCTAAAAAAAAATCATATTTCATCTTTGATGGCATGAATGTTTGAAATTGGGAAAAGGCAATAACGATATTTTTATCAACTTAAAAATCACAGAAAACCAAAGCTTTATATCTAGTCATGTCAGAAGACTTTCATGTCAAAACTCCAATGTGGGCAACTTACAATAAATTAGCATATCCATGTCCTTTAAAGAACTGAAGTCATGATGGGCACGAACACAAAAATGAGAATTGCTTCTTTAATATGAATGAATTGTTTTGTTTGTAGTGTGCATTTCGATACTTCTAGGATGTCAGTGGAGGACGCAGTGGGGTCCAGTCCTTCCCATGAATGTTCAGAATTTAAATTAGGAAGATTCATCCTCCTGTAAGTGGGTGCTTTAGTCGCCATGGGACATGACAGTTTATGGTAGCTCCTCTTTTTATTTATGAACTCAGTAAAAGCTTCAACAGTGTTCTTCTTGATACAGTAATCTCACAAAGAGGTAAAAGAGTGTAACACACAGAGACCCGGACCAAGAGTCATGAGACCTACATGTGAGACCCGGTTCTACTAACGTTTTAGCCACTGGAGCTCTGGCAAGGCATCTAAAGATACTAAGACAAATCTTATATTTAAAAATTGACAGTATGGTAAACTCCCTGCTTATATCACAGTGCTACTTTGTGGATTAAATGGGAAAATGCATTTAGGAAATGTTGGTGGGGGGTGGGGATCACAGTAAAAATAAGTGATTTTTCTAATCATTACCATGTATTTGACTACTGGTGACACAGCTGGCCACCGAGTATTTGCATCTGCATTTTTTGTTCATCGAGCCAGAGAAGTGGCCTTTGCTGTTTTTGGATGGCAGTCTCACGGACCCAAAAACTATCAATGTGAGGACATCAGGGGCAAGAAATATAAAACGGAACCAAATAACAAAGGGTAAGACATTAGCCTCCTCTTCTGTTCTAAAATGTTTGTACCGAAAAATAGATTATATTGATACCATTGTAATAACCTTGTTATTATTAAACAGGAAAGGAGTGAAAGGGAAACCAAACAGTGCAGGCATTCCATTTACACAGCTTTGCCCAAAAGCTGCATTTAACACTTTCCAAGTCTATTCCCCGCTAACTGACAGGGACTAGACAAAGGCAGTTCAGATGCATGTCAGTCAAGTCTGAGCGACATGGGAGACCAGTAGCCTGTCCATCATACCTGGAGACAGGTAATGAGCCAGGATGGGGATGGCCACAGCAAGTGGGAGAAATCTGAATATACAAGCTTCTAAGCTCCAGGGTGCCTGGCTCCTGTGACGCCTGCTGCAGGGGGTATTGCTCCCCACATGCACATGGCCCGTGGCCTTGTTGGGCTCCTTACGTGGACTAATGGACTCAAATCTGGCCTGAATGCTGAACCACGCCCGGCTGCAACATGGCATGGAAACTCTGGACACTGACCCTCCTTCTGGCTCTGCTGAATTCCCAGCTGCCCCTCGTTCAGGACTGGCTTGGAGGAAACGGGGCATTGCAACCCGAGGAATGTAACTCCATGCCAATAAAACCTTCTACCACCTCTCATCCTCCTGTGGGGCTCCTGAAAAGGCTTATTTCAGCTGCGACCCAAGAACCCCAAAACAACAGAGGGTCTCCAATGACAGCAATATGAGTAAAATGATCAGAAATAACAAGATATCACACGTTAAAATCTTACTTTACATGGTTGGTAAGGAAAAATAGAAACTATAAGCACTAATTATTTAAACATGATGTCATATTTCTGTGCACTGCATTTGTATGCTTATTTCTTTCTATCCCGACAAAGCATGTGACAACTCAAAATTCTAATTCTAAGCAACAGATTTGACTCTTTCCATACCAAAACCACCTTAAAACTCCCCAAGAGAAGAAAGAACATAAAGACAGAGAAGCGGGAAGGCAGCACGGGAAGCCAGCAGTATCAGCAGTAGTGAGAAGAGAAAGAGGTCTGTGGGTCCCAAGGGAAGCAGAGGGGGAAATAAGTGACTATAAAGAGAAGGACTGAGGACAGAGGATTCAGGCAGCCTCCAGATGCTGAGCCTAGAAGAATCCCTGGGTGTGATCCATACAACTGCCAGTCTACATCCACCAAAGAAAAGGAATCCTCTTTTTTAAGAGCTAAAGCATTACCAGTAAGCATAGATATACTTCAAATGCCCTGAACCTTTTACATGTCATATATCAATTCTAAATTGTATGGCTGACCACAAAGAAGAGTGATCCTCCAAGAGCCATTAGACACTATGGCTCATTTTCATTTTCAAAGTCACAGCTAAAATTGAAAAAGCTTTTCATTGCATGTAAAATAAAGAAAAAGCAAGTGCGAACCAATCACACTATCCAAACACAGATACTTCCTACTTCAGCATTCTTGCTCTATGAACCATTCAGTCTTGTACAAAAGAGAGAGAGAGAGAGAAAGAGAGAGAGAGAGAGAGAGAGAGAGAGAGAGAGAGAATTCAAAGTCATAATTTCAGAATGTCATGGGAGAGGAGAAAATATGAATCTGATATGCTTAAAAAAGAAAATCCTTTTTGAGAGAGTTTATTTTGCCAGACCAAAATAACTTTAGATAAAAGAATATTTCATTACATTAAAAGGACAGACCCCAAAAAATGGCACAAAGAAGTGAATATGGAAGGAACGAGATGCAAAGGAAAATAAGCAAAGAGGAGAAAAAGATGTAAGATGGATGTTTGGGTTGCTGAATAATGAGATAATTGTTGCTGAATAATCCATTAGAAACTGGCCTTGCACAAACTGAAAAGATAGCAAAAGGAATTCCTCAACAGTAATTAAAGGTGGTGTTTCCCTGACAGAGAAGCTAAATCATTAATTTGGTTACAAATAAAGTTTAGTATCTTTAGAAAAGGTATCTCCAAATAGACTACCTTGTACATGCATGAAGTGTGCTTCACTGTTTTGGGTGATATAAGGCTCACCCAATTGTCACCCTCCAAGGCCCTTTGAGTATCCATCTCTAAGTAGAGTGTATCACCCAACAAATATTTATTTTTCATGCATTTGGTTGAAAAATATTAGATAAATTTTAAAGTTGAGTGTTTGGTGTTTTTTTTAAATACAGATTTCCCCACTGAGACATTGAGTAGAAAGTAGGAAAATCTTTTCTAATTGGAAAGTGATAGTATGCTTTGCTTCCATTCAGGGATTGAGTTGGCATTCCTGGAATTCACTCTCATCCAAGCTATAAAGTGTTCTCAAAATTCATATCTGACATTAATGGAATGATTTCATCCTTGAAAAAGCATTGCTGGAAATCTTATGCCAAGCCACATCCTGAGAAAACAGGAGTTACACATACATTCAGGTGGGCTGGCTACCTCAGGATCAACTAGACCTTAATATCTACCTCCCCAGGGCATTTCTTCTTAAATACATTTCCTTTTTAAACAGATAAAGTAAGGACACACTGGGAAGGTTTGAAATAAGAAACTTCAGTGAGGTACAGATAGCACTTTAACATCTCTTGATTCGATGTATTGATTTTTTTTTTTATAATGTGGAGGGTACTTTCAGCATTATTATGTATCAACTTAGGTATAAAATCTGGCCAACATATATTACATTGATTTTAAGATCAGTTCATTGACGTCTCCCTAATTTTTCTATGATGTGTAATGTACTCTTATACAAACATAATGAACAAAACCTTTTCTAAAAAATATCCATAGAAAGGGGAGCTCTGAATTGTTGAATTTCCTGGAAATAATTGTTTTGTTTCAATCATCTCCATCAATGTCATTTAAAAAATACAATGGTAGATTCTTACAACCAAAAAGAATATGTGGGCTATAAATGAAGTTTTGTTGTCAGTGTTTTCATTTTGTTGACTGAAAGAATTTGAGCTGTGCAACATAAAAGTAAACATCAGGAATCATTGCAACTGTGGCTCTAACAAGTATGAAAATTTGGAACCAAAATACTGTCCCAGAACAATCCCTGGAAAGTTAACTTTTATATATACACTAGAGGCTCAGTGCACAAAATTCATGCATGGAGTGGGGTGGGGTCCCTCAGCCTGGCCTGCACCCTCGCAATCTGGGATCCCCCAGGGGATGTCTGACTGCTGGTTTAGGCCTGATCCCGCAGTGGGATCGGGCCTAAACTGGCAGTTGGACATCCCTCTCGCAATTTGAGACCGCTGGCTCCTAACCGCTCGCCTGCCTGCCTGCCTGCCTGATCACCCCTAACCACTCTGCATGCCTGCCTGATCGCCCCTAACTGCTCGCCTGTCTGCCTGATCACCCCTAACCACTTCTGCCTCGGCCCCGCCACTGTGGCTTTGTACAGAAGGACATCTGGAATGATGTCCGGAAGGTTGTTTGGCTGTCCGGTCTAATTAGCATATTACGCTTTTATTATTATAGACTAGAGGCCCAGTGCATGATTGAATCATGCATGTGTAGGGTCCCCTACATGCTTTTGCTTTTGATCACGGGGAGCTGGGTGCCTGTCTGCTGGTGCACCAGGCCTTTCAGAAGCCGCCAGCACGGCGGAGGCTTCTGAAAGGCCTGGTGCACCACCAGACAGGCACCCAGCTCCCATGCTTTTGATGGTCCGTGGCCACTGAGGGGGGCTACCCTGCTGTTGAGAGGCGCAGGGGGCAGGATTCCCGCCCCCTGCGCCTCTCAACGGCCGCTGAGGGGGGCTGCCGCGGACACCTGGCTACCCTGCCGTTGAGAGGCGCAGCTGGGTGTCCGCGCAGGCCCCCTCAGCGGCCGCGGATCTGGCCTCGATCTGGCCATTGAGAGGCGCAGGGGCGGGACGTAGCCCCCCTCAGTGGCAGCGGATCCGTGCCTCTCAATGGCCGGATAGGCCACCCCGAGTCCCGCCCCCCAGCCTCCCGCTGCCCAATCGTGGGCGTAGCGGAGTGATGGTAATTTACATGTTACTCTATTATTAGATAGGATGTATACTCACACAGGTATGTACAAGTGCATGTGACCCTAAATATGTGCTCATTATAATTTACCTCCTTCCTGAAAGAGAAGAGCAGAAAACTTAACTGGAAGTTCAAAAAACTTTGAAATTTTATTAGGAACACTACTAAATTTCCAGGAGTGCAATGCAGTTTAGGAGAAAGAATTAAGAGGCATATCTGTTTTTAGGATTTTCAACCTTACCATAGATACACATGGAAATCACCTGACCAATACATCTGACAAACTTTAATCAAAGGGAATTATAAAGGGGAGAGCCCTTCATTTCATTTCCTTTTCTGACAGTGCAATCAACACTCCACAGAAAATATTTTTCAAACATATTTATGATCTCTGACACAGTATACAATTTGCCTTTCACATGCAAAGCATTCACTTATAAAATGGTAATAGGCTTTCTCATTAAGTTTTTTAGAGGCTTGAATATTTGTTGCTCCTAGTTTTGGAACTTCGAATAAAGTTCTTTAAGAAGTATTTTTCAATCACTACTTTAAAATTTTCATACTGAATGGCATACATTTATTTGACCATGAGATTACATTCCACAACTCCCCAACAATCTCATGCGTAGTGGCTTCTTATTTTGGAACTATTTTCTAAGGCTCTGATGAAAACAATGTTATGAACCTGTAGATTCTCAGCAAAGTGAGTAAAACAGGAATCATCCTCAGATATTGTGAAAGGCCAGAAGCAAAACAGCTGCTCAGATGCTGAGGGGAAAAAGTCATCAGCATGGAGTTGCTACCAGGTGTGGGAGCAGATGTGGCACCCCTTCTCAGCGCCACAGTGAGTGCAAGGACTGGGCGGGAATGAAGAGGCAAAAACAGGATATGAGGGATACAAGAGAAATCAGAATTTCCGAGTCAGCAGGAGCCTCAGAGGCACACTTACTTAACCACATCTTAACACGATATTATTATAT
The DNA here is from genome assembly GCF_951640355.1 of Cnephaeus nilssonii. Taxonomy (NCBI): domain Eukaryota; kingdom Metazoa; phylum Chordata; class Mammalia; order Chiroptera; family Vespertilionidae; genus Cnephaeus; species Cnephaeus nilssonii. The sequence continues at coordinate 19,880,034 of NC_137088.1, read as the reverse complement.
ATGACCTGCACAGACCTTCCCGTCCCTCTATGCACCTCACACAGACCCCAGTAGGCTTTCCAGCAGCCTCAGGTCAGCACTACATCCTATCACGACATCCCTGACACGCTTACACTGGCTTTGAGTAGAGATTACAAAGATGAATCATACTAAAACGAAAAGTTTATGAATGCTTCATTAATGATGAATCTTTTAAAATACAGGGGTGAGCAAAAGTAGGTTTGCAGTTGTTCGTATGGAAAATAATACAATAATCTACATATATATATATATACACATATATATACATATATATATTATGTATGTATGTATGTATATATGTATATATAATGTATGTATGTATGTATGTATATATATATAAAACCCTAATATATAAATATACTGAACGGGCAGAACAACCAAACAACAGAACAACCGAACAACTGGTCCTATGACGTGCGCTGACCACCAGGGGGCGTGTGCAGAACATGGCAGGTATCGGCCATGGCAGAATGCTGAGCGGGGGCACCAGTCTAACATGGGGCACCGGTTGTTGTCATCAGGGTGAGCCTCTGGTGGTTACTGAAAATTCTTTGCTCCCGTGTGCCGTGGTCCCACCCGGTGCCCACACCTGCTGTCGGCACTAGCCCTGCTTGCACCCACTGCCAATGCTGACCCTGCTCGCACCTGCAACTAGTGCTGGAGCCACTGCTCGCACCCAGTTTAATCCGCCGGCGCCCAACGCCAGTCCCAATTGCTCAGCGCCATCAGCGAGTGCCAGTGGTGGCTGCTGGCCTAGATCACCCCTAAGCGCTTCACCACCTCCCCCTGCTCCTGAAAAGCAATCAGGGCAGCAGCCACCGCTCGCACCCGCTACTGGAGCCGTCCCCAATCACTCCACGCTGGCAGTGGGTGCGAGTGGAACCGGTGCCATCAGTGCGTGGGAGCGGCAGTCGTGGGAGCAGGGCTGCTGGCAGAGAGGGGACCGGGGGCCACGGAGGGGGGGGGCTGGGCAGGGGCACGGAGGATGGGCCGAGACCCTGCCCTGTGCCCACCACAGCCTCAGCCCACAGTTCCACGAATTCGTGCACTGGGCCCCTAGTTAATAAATAATAATACAAGAATAAACTCTGTTTCAAGTACTCACAACTGTAAACATACTTTTGCCAACCCCTGTGAATTCTTAAATGAAACTAGCAACATGTAGAACACTACATAAAAATGTTGCATATGGTATGTGTACTGTTTTAAAGTCTACTTCTAGTTGCTTTACAAGATGCCCTGGGTGTTTCATATCTTGAAATCTTTGAGAGTTTCTAATGATTACATAGCATTCCATGGCATGGATTTGTTAAGATTTTCCCACTAATGAATATGTGCCCTCACTCATATTTCATTTTGCATTTTTGTTACTGAGTCTAAATGTTGTTCATATATGTGAATACTGACTATATTTGTCCTTCACAAATCAAACACTAAGGGCCTTTGACCATTGGCTGTTTTGATGTTTTCTCTTTAATTTATAAGATGCCTTCATATATTTAGAAATATTGATTTTTTCCATACATGTTCCAGATTTTGCAAAATTTCTGTTGTTTTTGTGCTTCGACTATGTGACTTGCACAATAGGGATCCAACTCTGTCTCCTCCAATATGATTTAATTGTCCATATTCCATTTTCTAAAAATATTATCTATTCTCTTCAAAATGGTTTTTCTATAACATCCTAAAGTCTAATAGTTTCTTGGATCCGTTTTTCCATATGTTCATCCTGGAGGACCCATTGACACAGAAACTGAGTCACCAGCCAGCAGCAAACACCTAGGACTCAAGCCAGTGACACTAGTTGAGTCATTCCCACCAGTTCTAGGTCATTCAATCTGCCCCAACTGAAGCAGTCACAGGCAGTGTCCACCGACCCCAGCCCAAACTGCAGAATTCTGAGCAAATAATAAACACAATGGTTTAAGACCCACACATTTTAGGAGTAGTTTGTCGCTGTAGATAACTAAAATAGACATTGGAACCAGGAGCTGGTGATACCCTAACTAAACGCCCTAGAACATATGGCGCTGGCTTGATATTTAACTGGTAAATGTGCAGATATTTATATATCTGATATGTGGACCCCAATTTGTACTTTTTCCCGAGGCCTGCAAATGGTATAGCTGGGCCAGCCATTGGTTTCTGTAAAACTTTGCTATTTCTTTTCTTCTCCTTTGCCTTCTATATTCTTGTGCACTTTCTCCTGTTTTGCTTTCCAGTTTCTAAATGTCAGGCTCCTTCATAGATTCGCCTTTGTACCCCTTAATGAGAAATTCAATTGGGAGGGGCCATGGGACAGGAGAGAGTAGGTTTTTCTGCTCACATCTTGCAAAGGATGGCTTTTGGTGGTTGTTGAGAGGGTGATGGAAAACGTTGGATGAAACACTGTTAAATATATGAGCCGGAAACTTCAGAGGTCAGACTCTATGATGTGCAAAGTAATTTTAAAAGGTGGTGAATTTTCTTTTATGTTCATGTTTTTCTACCAAGCAAAGATTCAAGTCCACCTCCTTCATCTGGTTCAGGCCTGAGATCATCTCACTAATGATAGAAATGTCCTTCATTAAGTTTAAGTGCTTTCTTATGAATGTTCTTACTGTGATTTTTGGTAATTGGGGGAGTGCACATAAATATATTTCCAATTTTGCGTTGCAAAGATTTATTTTTATTTATTTTATTACTTTATTTGATTTGATGTATTTCCTAATGGGGCCTGGAGCCATATTACAGCCTTTGGATTCATGTAAGGTAGGCTCATCACTTCCTCTTCTTAGTGTATTAACACTGAGAAGTGTACTCTGTATTCCATGTGTTTGTATCAAAATTCAAACTTTTTCCTAGGATATAACCTCAATTTGTGCAAATATTATACCCAATCATAGTCATGATGTTTTAAGTCCTTTTTCTTACTATAATTTACCCAGCCTCTGAAAGATTGCCAAGTTTAGTTTAGAAATTCTTAGTTTATTATTCAAATGTAGAGAAAGAATTTAGTGTTATCTATGGTATGTAATTCCTAACACATGTTATTGTTATTACCAGCATGAGGACTGTTTCCATTAATAGGAACACTGGAATTTTCCCACTAATAATAATAGAAATTAATAAGCAAATATTTTAAAACCAATTATCATGCTGTAGTGAAATGAGTGTGTGTGTACACACTTAAGATGACTCAAGGGATCTTAAGTGTGTATATCCAACACTCATCCTCCAAAGATCCAAGAAAATATCATCAAATTGGGGGGAAGGAGGGGTAATCACCAATGCTACAGAGAGAGAGAGAGAGAGAGAGAGAGAGAAGATAAATGGAAATAGATAGTTATTCCTCTGCTCCTATAATTGAAACCAGGTATCTGATTTTCTCACTCCTTTGGAATAATATGTTGAATGCTCCTTTTAAACAAAAATCATGTCTAGTAGTGGTAACATTAAATATTTACTAGTTAGTAACTTTGTAACAAAAGCCAAAATGCATCAAAATCCTACTAAGTCTTGATGTTTTACTTATTAATTTTTAATTCTTACAACAATCTAAAATTTTGTGTCTTTTTTTGTAATTGAGAAAGAGGCTTAGAGATGTTAAGTAGCTAACCCATCAACACACAGTTGATAATTAAAATCTCTCCTATCTGACCCCGAATTTCATATGTCCTTATATTTGATTTATTTTAGCTTGGAAGTCTTAAATTAAATCAATGTATCCATTTAGCTAGTCATTCAGCATCATGAAGGAATGGAAATACACACACACACACACACACACACACTATAATAGAATAAGGAATGGAACCACAGGCACAATTTTCCTATTAGGAGAGATCTTAGTGGAAAATATAATAAAAATGTCACTAAATACTGGGGACTTATCATGGAGAAAATTTGTACAAAGGAGCACTAAGGTTAAGTTGTTGGGAGGCTAAACTGTATCCACCTCCTATTAGAACCACTTTTCTGGGGTTTCCTGCCATCCATTTGTTTCTTATACCTGCCCAGTAGAATTACATAATGTAGCATCAAGGTTATCTTCAAGATGACTCAAGGGATCTTAAGTGTGTATATCCAACACTCATCCTCCAAAGATCCAAGAAAATATCATAACATTGGGGGGAAGGAGGGGTAATCACATTCTAGGAAAAGGACAGAATTACCAATATGTAGGGGGAACATTTATTGAAATGAACAAATGTGTATAGAACTCAACCAAACCATTAGACCAGTGTTTGCAAACTTGAGCTTTTACCAGAATCACCTGGAACAGATTGCTGCCCCCCCCCCCCCAGGGTTTCTGATCCCATAGTTCTGAAGGGGGGCCTGGGAACGTTCATTTGCAGAAAGGTCTAGGTAGTGCTGACAATGAAGTTGATTCTGCACTTTGAGAATCACATCCAACATGGGGAAGTGAGGCTGTGGAACACTTGGGGGAAATGCCCAGATAGCTTAAGTACCACCATAGAACTTATTTCTAGCTTACACTGAGCCCAGATGCTACGCTAGGCATGACACGAACACTCCACCATTAGCTTGTGAGACTAACCCTGACAGAGCATCACTGACAGAGAGCCATCTATCGTATTGGCTCAGGAAAAGTATTAGATTTAGTTACTAGAAAGAGGATGTCTGAACTTTCTAAGCTAAAAGGAATATGGACAATTTACACAAGTCTTGTGGAGTGAGAGGAAGACCAGAGTAGGAATTCATGTGACCGCCAATTGAGGTGAGCCAAGGACACAGTTGGGAGTTTAATCCAAAGTAGCAAAGGATTCTGAAGGCTGGTGGCCCAAACAATGGGCTTGCTCTCCAAGGTAATGAGATTCTGATGACAGATGCAAATGAAGATCACAATAGTAGGATAAGATTTGGGAGAATTCAGTGCAGGCTTTTTAGAGGCAGAAAGTTGACAGAGACTTAAAAAGCAAGTGGACTGTGAGGAAAAGCAGCACAGTGACCATTCATTGGCCTCAGTGCTTCTCAAGCTAAGTTCTGTGAATCGTGTTAATGGGCATGCTTAAAATAAAAATAAGTGCAAAATAAAACAACAACAAAATGAAAAAGATCTCATTTCAATTTGGGGGATTTAGTTTTCATGACATCAAAATAATAAAAGACTTTGAAAAATAGTAAAGAAATTGTAATCCTATTTAAAAATTTCCTGAACATACTTGATCATGGAATTATGACCCTCATTTTATTTTTTCACCAAACTCATGCAGTTATAACTGTACCCTGTTAGTTCTGAAACAAAATAAAAAACTTGCAACATTCCTCTGATTCCACATAATTCTAAGAAAACCTGATTTGGTGGAGGGGACACAGGCAGAGAAAAGGCCCTTTTATGATTAAAACATAATAGAGCAGGTTCCACCATAATTCAAATTCTGGGAGCTTGTGTCAGAAGGAGAACATGCTTCTATCAACAATGAACTGGCATCCCTTCTCAAATTGCTTTCAGGGTTCACTGGGTCTGTGGAAATTAAAGAGGCTGGTGGTGACTTAAGTAACCAATAAAATGACTAACGTCTACACACAGTTTTCTGTGGAAATGATTGTCTGTTCTCTTAAGATTATAATTTGTATGGCAACTATAATTTAGAATATATCTACAGTAACTGACAGAAAAAGGAAAAGCAAAATTAAGGAAATCCACTCTCTAACTCTTCAGGTGAGTGCTTGACTGTAGAACTCATTGATCAGCTGCCTCCTGCATGCCTCGCACTGGGGATTGAGCCCACAACCCATGCATGTGCCCTGACCAGAAATTAAACCTGTAACCTTTTGGTTCATTGGTTAACACCCAACCACTGAGCCACACTGACTGGGTTATATATCTTTTTCAGTGAAATGACTGTTAAGGCTTTTGTCTGTTTGTCTTGGAAAACAGTCCTTTGCATATATATTCTCCCAACCTATCAATTATTTATTTTATATATTGTGCCTTTGGTGTTATATCTAGAAATCATAAAGCAATTTTCATGTATAATGAATTTGATAGGGATGGCAGAGAGAAGTTTTCTTCTCTAGTTTTTGGCAACTGACACTTCTAAGTCTCTTATCTGTGGATATGAAGTGGGATAACCTTTTCTTCTTATGGTTAGGAAAGTGTTGCCTTTGTTCAGTTCCTGTTGTCCTGTTCCAGCATCTGCAGCACACTATCTAAAAGTACCTCTAGGAGGTCTCCTGCCCCCATGGCTGCTTCGTGCTTCCCATGCCCAGCTCAGATCAGGACCCAGGTGACTGACAGAGACTTGGCCAACAGCAGCTGCCCTCTCACTCCAACAAGAATTGTTTGAGTTGTCTTGTACCCATGGTGTGGGGAAGTGGATTTACTATATCTAAATCCAGCCTACCACCAGGAATGCTCAGGACCTACTCAAGAAGGCAAATAATCCCTTCCACTAATATCTACAGGGTAAAATAAGATTGTTGTTAGAGTAATAAATTTGACAGTAAAATAGTAGTCAAGTTTTCAGGCAAATTTAAATTGGCTAGTTGAAACAAGCGAATATTCTAGAAAAATTAATTGTACTGGACAAAAAGGTATTCCTAAAGTGTTAACTAAAATTTTTATTGGTACTTCATCTCATGATAAAATTGTGCACCATGTAATAAACCTAAAACAGTAATATTATAGTGCAAAAAATTAAAATTTAAAAGCCATCAAGACTACATTATAAAATTTTCAAAAGCCTCCTAACATTTAAATCAAAAAAGGAGGGGATAGTAGAAGAATATCATGTAAGGAAAAATATCCTGTAAGTAAATTACATCTAGAAATTAATACTTTACAAAATAAATTGTAAGGCTAAAAGCAAGACACCCATGAAAAACACACAAGGTGTCAAAACAAGCCAGAGAAAAATCATTTGGGCAAAAAATGAAACAGGATCCCAAGTCAAATTTGTAGAAAATATTCCTTTATTAATTTTTGGTCGAGAATATGTTTGTATATTTTCAGAAAACAACTCTGAGACCATGTGGATTCCAGCAACAGAGAGGAATCGACAGGACTACTCCAGCCATGAAGACAGAAGAGAAGCAGTCCAGAGATGGAAGACGCTGATGTGGCCTTCCCATACTAGCAGTTAGTAGCTGTGCATCACTGCAGGTTGCCCAGGACCAAACCAGAGGGAGTCGGACCTGCATTACCACCATTTGTCCACCATCCAGAGCTGAAAAGTCAGTGCCGACATGTACACATAAGGAACTGGTGGACATTGAAATTGGGTCTCAAAAGAACTGTTGGCCCAGAAAGAAACTCACTACAAACTGATTCATTTGCCTGTCACCATAACCATTATTGCCTGTCTCATTTTCGGTTCTTATAAGTGTATTTCTAATAGCACATGATCTCACTCATCTAGGGGAAATAATGAACAACATAGACGGGTGAACAAGAACAGACCCAGAAACAAAGAGGCATGGATCAGACTGTCGGGCCTCAGAGGGAGGGTAGGGGAGGGTGGGGGTAAAGGGGAGAGATCAACCAAAGGACTTGTGTGCAAGCATATGAGCCTAACCAGCAGTTAAGGACAACAGGGGGGTGGGGGCATGTGTGTGGAGGGGTGTGGGATGGGAATGGGGGGATGAGGACAAATATGTGATACCTTAATCAATAAAGAAATTAAAATAAATAAATAAATAAATAAATAAATAAATAAATAAAAGTACCTCCAGGATCCCTGGCTGGTTTAGCTCTATGGATAGAGCATTGGCCTGCGGACTGAACGGTCCCAGGTTCGATTCCGGCCAAGGGCACATGCCTGGGTTGCAGGCTCAATCCCTGGTAGGGGGCGTGCAGGAGGCAGCCGATCAATGATTCTCTCTCATCATTGATGTTTCTATCTCTCTCTCCCTTCCTCTCTAAAATCAATAAAATATATTTTAAGAAAAAATAAAAATAAATAAAAGTATCTCCAGAAGAATGACAAATTATTAAGTTGATATTTACTAAATCTGGTCTCTCTTCCCATATTTTGTTTTGTCTGTCCATTAATATTTCTAAGATGATGGGTAGACACCCATGGTTTGTTGAATAAATAACTTTCCTCCTAACCAAGCAAAAAAGAAGTTGCTCGTCTATGTGGAGAAAGGAGGAGAACACTGATGTTGGGGTTGACCAGAAAGCTGCTCTAGCAGGATTCCCCCCCTTAGTATGTTCCTTAGTCTGGTGTGGCTGCAGGGTAAGGTGAATGGCCTGAGATACCTCAGGTAATCATAGACATGGGATTTGCTAATTAACTGGATTTAGGGATGAGGGGAGAAGGCATTTCAACTTTCTAGGCTAGGCCTGCTGGTTTTGTAGAAATAGAAAACAGCAGATTTACATATAATTAGCTAAATGTTAGAAATTATATTTCATAAGAACAAGCCCTGTCTGCAAGGCATGTTCACTTTGATAGGGGAAAACACAACTCCAGAAATAAACTCAAGGCTGTGAGAGTGTTTGCAGAGCGTCTGTGTAAACATGCATTAGAGCTCCGGGTGGTAAAGATGGTATTTCATTAGTGGTCCCGTGGAAGGGATTTCATTTGAAAGTCATACAAAGAATAGGAAGCCCTTTTATTCCTCTAAAACCCATGATTTAAACTACAGACAGAGACCCAAGGTTTCTGAGCGTGGGAGTGGAACCTTCAAGAGTGGAACTACAAAGGTAGTTGCCTGTGAAAAGTCAATTGTGGGTGGGGAGCTGTGCTTGAGAAGTTTAATTCAAACAGGGAGAAGAAGAAAAAATAATGAAGATTAGTCTGTAATGGTAGATTAAAGTCATAATGCAGAAAGCCTTCAACACCACAAAGAAGATATTAAACTTAATAATGTTGGTAATAAAGAGGTTTGTTTTTTTTTATCACAAACTTGAACTTTGGGAATGTAATTGGACTGAAGATGTAGATTCTGGAAACCTTCATGACAGCAGTGACTGAGAGGCACCCTTCTGGAAGTGAGAATTTAAGGTATGGAAAATGATGTGATTGCATAGAGAACATACAAATAGTGTGTGTGTGTGTGTGCATGTGTGTGTGTGTATAAGGTATCTATTTTTGTTGTTTATTTAAAAATCATATTCTCAACATAACCTAGAATTTATTCTCTCTGCTTTTTAAGAAATTGTTTTCCTTAAGGAAATTTAAACTAGGCAAGATTTAAGGCAAATACATAAGACACGTATGCAAAGAAACAACACTGCTTATTTTCAGGCAAGGTTAATAACATCACCAAGTCAGAATACATTTCTAAGGGGAATTTATAAAAGATAAATGAGGCTCTTTAAAGCCAAATAAATTTTAAATTACCCTTAATTTTTAACTAGTTGAATCGGATTTTTTTCAATGTATAATCAAATTCCATACTGTGCTTTAGGCCTCTTGAAAGCCCATTTACTTTTTGGTTGGGAGAATAGAGCTGGAGGCAGCGTAGTTTAAAGTACTGAAATAGTAATTAAAGAGCTCTCTGGTGATCTTAGGAGTTACTGCACCTTTCAAAAGAGTGCACATTACTCAAAGCACAAAGAAAATCTACTTTTAGGTGCCAGAAATTCTGAAACAATTATTATATTAGAAAATAATTTACTCCCAATTGCATTTTATTCTTTTTGTTCCATTTTTATTGAATTTATTTGGGAGCCACTGGTTGACCAAATTATACAGGTTTCAGGGGCACAATTCCACAACACATCATCTGTACACTGTATTGTGTGTTCACTACCCCAAGTCAAGTCTCCTTCCATTATCATTTATGCCCCCGTTCCCTCCTCCATCTCTCCTCCCCAACTCCCCCAAGCAATTACCACACTGTTGTCCATGTCCATGAGTTTTGTTTTTGCTTTTTGCTCAATCCCTCCACCACTACTTAACCCAGTCCCCCAAACCCCTCCCCAGACAGCTGTCAGCCTACTCTTCATCTCTGAGTCTGTCTCTATTTTGCTTCTTAGTTCATTTTGTTCATTAGATTCCACATATAAGTAAAATCATAAGATACTTGTCTTTCTCTGACTTATTTCACTTAGCATAATACTCTCCAGATCCATCCATGCTTACAAAGGGTAAGATTTCCATCTTTTTACAGCCAAATAGTATTCTATTGTATAAATGGACCACAGCTCTTTTTTCATGCTATTTACTCATCTTTCTGAATAAAATTTTATAATAAAAAAGTGATCATTTTTTCTTTCCTTCATAGCTTACCACACAGGCTAAATTTTAAAAACATATTTTTATAACAAAAAAAAAGCTATTAGAACACTACAACTTGCCTTTTTTTAAAGAGAATAAAATGGCACAACTTTCTTGAATTCCATTAAATGATTCCCAGTGGCCAGCCGGTGTGGCTCAGTGGTTGAGAATTGACCTATGACCAGGAGGTCATGGTTCAATTCCCTGTCAGGGCACTTGCCCAGGATGTGGGGCATGCAGGAGGCAGCCGATCAATAATTCTCTGTCATCATTGATGTTTCTATTAATCTCTCCCTCTCCCTTCCTCTCTGAAGTCAATAAAAATATAAATATTTTTTAAATGATTCCCAGTGAACAAATGAAAAAACTTAGTGATGGAAGAGGGAGAAAGCTCCCTGATGATGGGACATGATCATCACTCCCTGGGCCCTGTTCAGATGGGGCGGGAGCTGGGAAAGGAAGCCCAACAGAGGCATCATGGGGAAAGGCACTGAGATTGGAGAGTATGGATATTAGAATTTACTGAGAGAGCTCCTGCCAGACCGGAAATATCCTGGAAAAAAAAGGGGGGGGGGCGCGGGAGAAGGGCAGAAAGAGGCCATGTTGGAGAATCAAAACATGGAGATTTTATCAAGGGCTTACAAACATATGCCCATGCAGCCAATCTAGTTCTCATATGAGCTTTCAATTTTCTCTCAGCAACAGGGAAAACAAACACAGCCCCCAATCCTGCTAATGGCAAATTAATAAATTCCAAAACTTTGCTTAATAATTTAGAGACTATTTTCTAACTGCAAACCGATTAATCCCTACAACGCTTCTGCAATGAAATGGGAGGCTAGAAAGATAACTTTTCCATTTTCTGTATTTGTATTAAAATACTGCCAGAAAAGAAGTAATAACCCAGGGAACTATACTGTGCAGCTCTAAGGGTGCCAAGTTACTCCACTACTGGAGTTGAAACAAAAAATGAATAAGCAGCCCTTGTGTTAATCCCAGGCTATGCACCATTCTGAATAAGTGCACTCAAATGGGACCGGGGAAAGGGTGTCTGTCCTTTCTTAAGCAAGTCACCAGCATCTTAAATTGTCCTCTGCAGAGGCTCTTAATCTAAGTAAAAATGAATTTCTACTTGTAATTATTTACTTACTTTTGCCCTGTCCATTGAAAACTTTAATTATTCATGTGGTCATCCTTTTCATAATACAGCATTCAAGGGAAAGGGAGAAGCAAGTACGAATAAAACACTTCTTGGAATTTAAGAGGACACGACCTTGTCCCAGGTTTTCACTTTCAAAGGTGAAAATTAGGACATCACACTATTTTGGTCCAGGCTATACTCTACAGAGAGAGTATTCATATCATTCTGAGGTCAACGATATATTCTATTCAAGAGGTGGAATGTAAGTAAAGTTTAAGTTAAAAGACAAGCTCCCAGATAAAGTACAGTCAGGTATAGAATAAACTAAAATGCACCTAGGTGGCTTTCTTGTATTTTAAAATACTTAAAAGGTCAATGGCGATAGTCGACAACTGTCTGACCGAACTCACTTCTGAATTATGACCTGTTTTTGTTAAATCTCAAAGGCTTGTCTCTCTTTTGGAAAGAGTACTGCCCCTCTCTTCTCTGGAATCAACTAATCTATGTCAGCCTTTCAAAAGCCTGCACACATCAGCTTTCCATTCCCTACTTAGCACCTTATCGTTCAGAACCAGTCTTGATATACAAGAGAAAAGGTACCAATGGCCCAAAGGGTGGCATTTACATCCCCAGCAGGAACAGACATTACAAGAGCCAAAATTTAAGTAGAAGAATACTTGTCAGTATTGATACTTTCCTGTCTCATGATACAAACCTAGTATTTTTAAAATCTTTAGAAAGTCAGCTTTGCTACAACAAAATGTGTGGATTTTTACTATTATAACCCTATCATAATCCTATGAAATCAGTATGCCCAGCATCACAGTCCATCTACAATTTTGTCAAGTGGCATACTTGTCCTTAGTCTGATGAAGGATGTTAGTTCCAACACAAATTAGCCCCGATTTATACATTATGCAACATCACTTGGGGACATATGTGGAGCCCTATAATCATCCTTTCCTCAGTACCAAACACCGTTTAGGACCACTGTGGTGGAAGTCCTCACACTATGCTCTCACTCTGTGCTCATTCAATGTGGCAAAGCGGCCAAAGAATGTAGGGACCCAGTTAATTCACCAATTAGAGAATGCTAGTCTCTTTCCTTTGTGTTAGGTTTTGCTTCTTTGACTTTTGTTGATAATCTATAATAATCTATAATAATAAAAGCATAATATGCTAATTAGACCGGATGACCTTCCAGATGAAGCCAGGGCTGCAAGGGAAGCCTGGGTCCCGGGTGCCAGAGGGAAGCTGGTGCTGGCAGCGGGGGAAGGAAGGCCTACTCTTGCACGATTTTCGTGGATTGGGCCTCTAGTGTTCTCATCAACTTTCTTCTTCTCTTTAGAAACAGTGAGGAAAAAATTGATATGTACAGTAATTTGCTAGTGAAAATGCAATTAAACCAATTTTCATGAGCAGTTAAGATTTTGAAATCATTCTATTAGAACTCGGAGATACAAAAATTAAAAGTAAAAAAAAAAAACTCTAAATTATCACATTCTCACTAGGATATATACTTATTATAATAAACAACAACATGGAGAATTTGAAAATTTACTTATGGATAAGTTCCTATTATAGTATGTACCAATAATGTGCCTTAAGAAGAGAAGTTTACAATGTAGAAACTTCAAGAACATTATGAAGAAGGAAAAAAAAAATCCAGCTAAGACAAAGAGCTATAAATGTATAATCTATACTAATAAAAGGGTAATATGATAATTAGACCAGATGTCTTCCGGACGACCATCTGCACATCCTTCCTAACAAAGCCAGGCCCGGGCAAAGCCGCCTGCCGGCGGTCGCGGGCACCAGCGCTTGCGGCTGGCTGCGGCCCGGGAGACAGAGAAGCCGCCTGCCCCATGGTCCCAGGCCGCAGCCAGCCAGAGAAGCCGCCCGCCCCGCGATCGCAGGCACCAGCACCTGCGGCCCGGGCAAAGCCAACTGCTCACCATCCCCTGCGGCTACAGCTGGCCCAGGTGAAACCGGCCTGGGTCCCGGTGCCTTTGGCCGGCTGGAGGAGGGAATCCTGAGTCCCAGGTGTGGGGCCAAGGCAGAGGTGGTTAGGGGAGATCAAGCCAGCAGGGGACCAGTTAGGGGTGATCAGGCTGGCAGGCTGAAGCGGTTAGCGGTAATCAGGCAGGCAGGCAGGTGAGCAGTTAGGAGCCAGTTGTCCCGGATTATGAGAGGGATGTCCGACTGCCGGTTTAGGCCCGATGTCTGCGGGATCGGGCCTAAACCAGCAGTCGGACAGTCCCCAAGGGGTCCCAGATTGGAAAGGGTGCAGACCGGGCTGAGGAACACCCCTCCTGTGCGTGCATTTTGTGCACCAGACCACTAGTTTATGATAAAACTGAAAGAGAAGATGAATAGTAGGGAGGTATGTATAAGCATGGGCTAAGTCAGAATACCCTTAAGGGGAGTTACTGTAGAAAGTGATTAAAAAATAATAGCAAACCAAAATGTCTTAAGCAAAAATGGGAATTTGCCTATGTAATGACAAAGTCCAGCATTAGCTTTCACTTCAGAAATAGCTGGATTTAGACGTGCAAAGGATGCCATCAGGACTCAGCCCTCCCTTTCATCCCTGGGTATGCTTTCTCTTTTCCATTCTTCTCCCAGACATACTATTGCTTGGGCAATAACTCTAACTCTTAAGTCTAAACCAATCATCATGGCATTTGCTGAGTGGCCAGGCCTGGATCATGGGCAATACTACAGTTGAAGATACAGCCAATCAGTGGGGAGTCTGTCAACCAGAGAGAGATGGAAGTCTGCTAGAGACACGGGTGCCCTCTCAAAGGACCAATGCACAAAATCTCCTTGGCAGTCACTCATCCTGGGCTCCCAGGAAGAAGAGCAGAGCAGTCACCTGAGGAGAGCCTGGGTTTTGTGGCTATGGGGAGAGAGCTGGAGGGACAGCCTCCAGGAATCCTGGTTGAGTCCCTCTCCCACACCACGGATGTCATCTTTCTTTGGTGGATTGCTTCCTTTCATAAGGCATCAGCCTGGGGAATGCAATACCCCACCCTCTGGACTCCCAGGATTGAAAGTATTTTTTTTAAAAACTTGTATATTTTCATTATCAATGACCAAAGTGGTTACTTTAAATGCCTGCAGTACAAGCTTTTAGAAATTTTTCCACTTCATAAAATATGCCATAAATTAGCACACAACAGAAGCTAAATGTATAACGGTTATGAAGCTACCTAATATAAACACCATGGAGAATAATAGATGGCAAATAATTTTTAAAGGCATATGGGTGGGGGTTGGAGGGTGGGGCGGGAGGGCAAAACCCAATTTTTAACCTAGTCTTTACTGTATGTAAAGACCTTTACAATGTTACGACAAATATTATCTGGAACATTACTTAATTCAATGAACATAGTGACATAAATACTGTTTAATTCAAAAAGCTCTTTGTCTAGAAAAGTCACAACAATTAACACATAAAATATTATGCAATATTAAAATAGTTTTTCTATGAAAAAGACTTGCAAGAAATTTCAAAAGTTGGACAAATTTAATGCACATTGCTTTTTATAAAAGAAACAATACAGAAAAACTTTAGGGCATGCTGTCAAATATACTGGAAACTAGGAAAGATGTTATTCAAATGCCAGGAACGAGGGATATCTCAATGAAATGAATACAGAGATTCATAGCAGCACTTCACCTTACACGTCTCTGACAATATGACGCAAGCCATGGATCTTCTACTTTATGTAGAACTTGTAATTCAGAGCAAGTGAAAATGTTTGCTTATAATGTCCAGGGTTCCACAGATAGCCTCATAGTTCATGGACTATGTATAGTTTGCAAATCTACAAACATTGACTCACAATCTCCTCTTGTGAAAAGTTATGCTCCCAAGAAGTAGCAGGATGATGTCCTATGAAAATATCAAGAAAATTCTCTAATTCTGAAGGACAAGGGAAAATTGCAGATCAAAGGCCAAAATAAGCACAAAGCTGATATTCTAGGCAACTTTCCTTTATTTGGATATGAAGGAGCTGGTCTTGAAATTATTTTAATATTTGGTAGATTTTTTTAAATGGTAGCATTTTAGCTATGCATTTCCCTTTGAGAAAAGCTGTTGCTACCACATAGATTTTAATATAAAACATATATTTTACTGTATATTATTTCAAGGTATTTTATAATCAGAACTGCCTTCAACCCGGGCAAAAGGGACCCCTTTCCTGGCCACTGTTCATATCATGAAGCACAAGCACACAAATGTTTTAGAAGCGTCTGCGTGTGCTTCATGTGGGATCGGATGGTCTGTACATCCTTGGCACCCACTCTCCTGGCTCACACCAATAAGGTCGCAAGGAAAATGCTTCTATGCATCTCCTAACCTATATTCTTGAAACTAAAGGTGACTCTTCCCTAGCCGGTTTGGCTCAGTGGATAGAGCATCGGCCTCCAGACTGAAGGGTCCCAAGTTCGATTCCAGTCAAGGGCATATACCTGGGTTGCAGGCTCGATACCCAGTGGGGGGTGGGGGGCGTGCAGGAGGCAGCCAATCAATGATTCTCTGTCATCATTAATGTTTCTATCTCTCTCTCTCCCTCTCCCTTCCTCTCAAATAAATATATACATATATATATATATATATATATTTGAAACTAAAGGTGACTCTAAATGTCATCAAGGTTTATGGGTTGCTCTGCAGCTAATACCAGAGATGAATATTGCTTTACAGCTCAAAGAGGATTTAAATGGGATCAGTACTCCAGTAAAGGAAAAGACAAATTAATTTATCCCAAATCCTTCCTTTCAGTTGTTAGGAATGCAATAAATTCTTGCCTAAGGTATCATTTCCTCAGTACTCTCAGAATACTAGAATATACTACAGTGTGCAAGTTTTTGTATGAACACATTAATAGAATGAAACTAAATTTTAAAAATTGGTTTTAAGATGTTAATTTTCTTTAAATAATATTATTTTGGCTTTTAATTTTAATAGATTTTATTTAAAAACTGTTAAAGAAAAGTAACTGCAATGATCTTATGTAAATTAATTTTTCTGCTCTTTAATATTTACAAATTTTTTGAGAAAAATATATTTAATTTTATCTAATTTCAATATAATTACTTTTAATTGTTTAGAGTATGTCTCTTCCAATAATAAAAAATGATTAAAATAATATAATTAAGCATTTTGTTAAAATTAAAGCAAGAAAAATCAATTTATGGAAAAACATCATTAATAAATCATGGTATATGGTTTGCTACATTAGCTCTTGATTTTTATAACTGATTTACAAGTTGTACTTTGTATCATTATTTAATATCACATTTCATCCTGTTTGGATTTCTTAATCCAAAATTTCACCTTATCTGATACCAGAAATATGGCACAGACTTTTGGGGTTCCTATCAATCATCCCAAACCAGGGGCCCACAGGTTTCTGAGGGTCAAGCTCTTCCAAGGATGTATCTCTTTCTGGTCCTTGCCCAGAGCTCATGATTGTTAGTTTTTAGGAATATGCCTGGCTCAAAACTGAGAAAACATTTCCCATTGTGTCTGATGTTCATAAAGCTTTATAGGGTTCAAGATAATAGGTAAGTGAGAGTGGGGAATAGAGCAGAAATTGGGGTAAATGCTGAGTCATAAGGTCCCTCTACCCTCCGTGGCTTCTGATTACTATCTGGTTTCATATAATGATCACACATCCTATCTAATAAAGAGGGAATATGCTAATTGACCCTCACGCCATCGCAAAGATGGCAGCGCCCATAGCCAATAAGGAGGGAATATGCTAATTGACCTCCCTGCCCTCAAATATGGCAGTGCCCACAGCCAATAAGGAGGGAATATGCTAATTGACTGCCATACCCTCAAAGATGGCAGTGCCCACAGCCACAAGATGGCAGCACCCAGTCCCCTCAGCCCTGCTGGGGTGGCAGGCACAGCAAGGCCAGGCCAGCCCCCAGGTGGGCCAGCTGCTCCCTGCGCCTGCCTCCGGAGTCCCCCAGTCCCTTCAGCCCCCCAGCTGCCCAGAGCCAGCCCAAGGCGCAGGCAAGCCTCAGATGGCGGCTGCCCAGCCACCCAGGGCTGCCCGAGGCTCAGGTAACCATGGCCGGCCAAGGCTTGCACTGCTGGCAGTGGCAGCAGCAGAGGTGTAATGGGGCGTAGCCTTCCCCTGATCCCTGGGTTGCCTCCCACCCCTGAGGGCTCCTGGACTGTGAGAGGGGGCAGGCTGGGCTGAGGGACAACCCCCCCCTCCAGTGCATGAATTTTCATGTACCGCACCTCTAGTCTAGTTATAATAGCCATGTGGATTTGATACATCAAGAGTATCAAACTGGGAGGAGGAAAAGGGAGAATGAGTATAAAATTTAGCCAAGAGATGGCTAAATTTCTTATTTGTAAGGAAGGGAGTATAGAATATTATTTCATTCTTAAAGATTATTAAAAATAGATTTTTAAAAAGCAAGGCTAACACAAAAATTCTGCACAACAATCTCATTTATGATATAGATGTGAAACCATACAAAAGGAATACATTGAATCTGCTCATTAATAAAAATAATAACAGAAAACCTTTATTATGCATTTATGAGTAAGGCAATGTGCTAAATGATGAGCATGAATCAAACCCCAACTATCTAGAACTAAAATGATGTTTCAGTAAGGTATCCATTTGTGAAATAAATACACAGAATTTAATGAATCTTCTGTATACCAAGAATAGGATTTATAATATAATGGAAAGTCATTTACAGTAGCAACACAAATAAAACTAGAAATGAATAATAGAAATGGGCACAGTTAGATGAAAAAATATGCAAATTTTCTAATATAGAATAAGAAAACAAATGGAAAAACATTTCATGACCCTATGAGGAGTCTCAGTATTCTAAAGATTTCAGTTCTCCCCAAATTATCTATATTCAGTGCAATCCCAGTCAAAATCTCAACATCATTTTTTAATGGAATTTGACAAGCTAATTCTAAAGTTCACTTTGAAAAGGAAATATAAAATATAGCAAGAGCATTTTAAAAAGAGATATATTTTATTGCCCCATACACACCTTGACCTCTACTCACCACAAGAGTGACCTCCTCAATTCTGCCTCCCCTTTGACTAATTTCCACCATTATCTACACTAGGCATGAGATAGACAAAGGAGTCTTTTTAGAGACGATAAAACATAGTCATTAAAAGCAGAGATCCAGGAGCAGGAAAGCTGTCAGAGGTTGAATCTGAGCTCTGACACCTACCATCTGTGTGACCTTGTGACCTGAGAAAGTCATTGAACTTCTCTCTGTGCCTCTGTTTCTTCTTCAGTAAAATGGGAATGAGAATTATAACAATTGCACCTACTTAGTAGTTTTTGTTGTGAAGAGTAAAGTTCTTACTATAGTACATACCACAGAGGGCTATATAGTTAATAATTTTAATCATTACTGAAGAAAAGGAAGTCCAGATGTTTTGGCCTTGATTTGTATTAGAAGGATGTCCCAGGAAATTTTAAAGTTTGGGATGAAAAGTAAACTAGTTAGAAACCTCCAGCTTCAGCACTTTTCTTTTTTTATTTTTCTATTTAAATATATTTCTTTATTGATTTCAGAGAGGAAGGAAGAGGGAGAGAGAGATAGAAACATCAATGATGAGAGAGAATCATTGATTGGCTGCCTCCTGCACGCCCCCTATCGGGGATCGAGCCCGCAACCTGGGCATGTGCCCTTGGCCAGAATCAAACCTAGAACCCTTCAGACTGCAGGCCGATGCTCTGTCCACTGAGCCAAATCCTCTAGGGCAGCACTTTTAAATGTGGTTAGAGGCATTGGGGGTCCTGAAAGCGACTTTTAGTGGTGAGAGGGGACAAGTGGGAGAAGCTCTTGAATTGCTCATATAATTAGACAATAATAAAGTAAAAAATCTACCCTGACAAATTCTGGAAAACTGCACTAAATATCTCTCTCTCTCTCTCTCTCTCTCTCTCTCTCTCTCTCTCTCTCTCTCTCATATTCTATCTCATATGTAAATATCTGTAAAATCTTTATTTATTTATACATTACATGTAATATAATCTGAGAAAACTGAGCCATCCTGCCTTCTTTTAATGCCAGTCCCAGTATCATGAGGGAACAAAAAAATAATCACTTTTTTTTTTTTTTTCTCTCTGAAGGCCTGGTGTTTCTTAACTGAAAATACTCTTGGAGGTAGCACAAAGGAATGTCACTAAACAGTACAAGGCAAAAGTTCCTAGGCATTTTCTTCTGCACATGGTTTAATTCTTCTCTGTTATTCCCCATGACATGAGAAAGTTTTATTAAAGTCTGTTCCCCTCTATGTTTTGGGCCTAAAGAGAGAGGTTTGAGTCCACATGAGGGACAAGGTAGAATGAAGAGAGGAGGGGCAAGTCAAAAAAGCAAGAAGATACCCAGCCGGCATGGCTTGGTGGTTGAGCATTAACCTATGAACCAGGAGGTCAGGGCACATGCCCAGGTTGTGGGCTCAATCCCCAGTAAGGGGTGTGCAGGAGGCAGCCGATTAATGTTTCTCTCATATCATCAATGTTCTCTCTCTCTCTCTCCCTCTCCCATTCTCTCTTTGAACAAAAACCTGTTTTTTTTTAAGTTAAACTCAATAGGGTGGGTTGATTTCAGAGCCATATCTAGGATGACTTGGTTACTAAATACCAAAGGACCTCCTTAACTCAAGGTTTTGTCTTATTATAAAGCAACCACAGATCATGTTACATAAAAAATTACAGAGTAAAATTCTAATGAAACATTACATATTTCTTTTTATTATGTGAATTTTTATTCTGATTTCACCTGAGAAAATAAACAAGATTAGGAGAACAAAACACAGGAAGTCTTTTATATTATTTATTCACACCTATGTCTACATTTATCAAAAGACTGAAAGCAGGTTGATAAAAGCGGCTGGGGTGCCAGAAAATAGGAACTCTCCTGTTTAAACTCCTGAAGTCATTTACAAGGTTCCAGGTCTTTTGCTTTGGGTCATTAACACCTTCACTACAGGGGAGAGAGGGACTGTAGATAGAAGTGAAATTCAAATGAATTATTTTTGAAACCTATTTTAAGTTCTTGTAAAAAAGAAAAAAAATGAATGCGATAAGTGCAGAAATTATTGGCTCAAAGGAGGGTTGGAGATTTTAAGAAGGTTTCTTTTTATCACTCAATCACCCTTACTAATTTGCAAGTATAAATGAGAATGGGCCACAGAAGTCAATTTGAAAACGGGTTGTCAGGAGCAGTAAACCTTATAAGTTGAATAATGAATGTAAGGACAGCTTTACCAGGAAAGAGATGGGGAGGGGGACCGGGGGATAAGTGTCTTTCAGATGACAAATATCGTAAAATGAGAAATCTAATTTTCCAAGTTACATTAAAACTAGGGAAGATAAAAAAAATGTGAAACCTTGCCTTTCCATTTCCTCTTGTAGCTTTCATGGGCACACATTAGCTAACCGATTCTGGAGTGGTGGTGTTAAAATTTGAGGAAGATATCAACCCTTCCACAATATGATGAGAGTCATTGATCCATCACACTAAAAATATACATTTTTGTGTCTTTTTTCAGGGAGTCAAAGGATTTCCTGAAGCCTCACATAAACCTCCATCTAGATTCATCTACCCAGTTAAGAATTTCTTCTCCAGCCCTAACCAGTTTGGCTCAGTGGATAGAGCGTGTCGGGCTGTGGACTCAAGGATCCCAGGTTCGATTCCGGTCAAGGACATGTACCTTGGTTGTGGGCACATACCCAGTAGGGAGTGTGCAGGAGGCAGCTGATCAATGTTTCTCATCAATGGTTCTAACTCTCTATCCCTCTCCCTTCCTCTCTGTAAAAAAATCAATAAAATATATATTTTTTTAAAAAAATTTCTTCTCCGGACTATGATCTCCACAGAGAGAGCAGTTAGTGTGCCCTGTGTTTTCTTATTCTGCTCACACAGTGGCAGACTGCTCACTGATTGGCAGATAAGAGCCTGATGTGTATGTAAACTGCTCCAGGTCAGGATTAATAGGCGAGAGAGTAAAGTGATGCTGAGTAGATGTGAGTTATCACCTTTGCCCCTACACTTTGTAAATGTTGACCTGTGCACAAAAGAAGATTGCTGTTTCTCTTACTTTGTCTCTTTTTCAACACTTTCAGGTATACAATAATGAAGCAATTTATTGTAATATGAAAACATATCATCTGGAAGAAAACTTTGAAATGATAAATAACATTAAAGAGAGCTTACTACTATTACTTCATGAAATTAAATGATCTAAAACATATTTCTAAAGTAACACTCTTATCAATACTCATGGCATTATCACAAAAAATCAGACATTATTTCCAAACCAGAATAGAAAATAGCCTACATATTTCAGAACTTGTGTATAATGAATAAACTTTGTGCTGGATAATTTTAGCCAGAATAACATTTATATCTGCTATAGGCTATCAAGTTATGTTGACCAGAGGTATTTGCTAGGAAGTACGTGGGAAGCATTGTTGATTCACCTAAGTTTTTCAAAATTCTGCTAAAATGGGAATATCCTTAGTATAGTAATATAATGGTTCAATGTGGAATTATCAGATTAAAAAGTCATATTACTTGGGTTTAGATAACTCCTCTAATAAATTTATGAAAAACCTTTTCTGTAGCTTCCTGATACATGCACTTGATTTTAAAATTTTATCTCAGTCTAAATACCACTTATTAGATTTTTATTGTTTGTGTTGTTTTTTTTAACTTACAGATAACAAAGAATACTACAATGAATACTCAGGAAACTTTCACCAATTTGAACCAGTTGTTAACGTTTACTCATCATCAGACTTAAAAGTCCTATCCACTACTTGTAAAATACATCTTGTTCTAAAATTTTAATATTCTATGTATTTACTATTGACTAAGAGAAGATCCATCAACACCTAGTTGTACCAAAAGGCAGGACATGTAGATTCTTTTTACCCAGATCCCCCATACCTGCCTCCATGACTCTAAGTCCGCCTGAGGGCTGGGCACAGTGCATTTCAGAGCCACAGCTTCAACAGCAGGTTGATTTATGAAGCTCGTATTTCAGTTCCAAGAGACTGAAATGTTTCCATAGACAGGAGTGAACTTTTTTCCTACAAAGAATATTAGCCTGAAGATGTAATAAAGAAATGACTTACAAAAATGATTTCTACAGATATAAATACGTTGAAGACTATTTAGTATTGGTCAAAGGAAGAGGTGTGGCAGCTATGAATTATGCGTTGAAAGCAATAAGGGTTAAAAGGGTGATATTAAAAAAACAAAACAGGTGAGATTTAAAAACTAAAAAGTAATAGAGGATAGATTGCAAGAAACCAGAAATACAATGACAATAAACAAGTGAACAAAATAAAATCCAGAAATTTTAAACATATAAACAAAGATACCATCTTTGTATATTGTAATGTAATATGGAACTTGAAGTAAAATATCTAACGTAGAACTGTTCTCCTAAACGTAATTGAAATGGCATTGAAAGTTACATAATACTGAAACCTAATTGTGTTTTTATTTGTTGGAACTCTAAAGCCATTCAACTGTATCAGAAATAGTTTTATGGAACAGACTTATTCAGCAGTATCACTAAATTACTGTGTGCCTTCTGATTTGGGGGGGTTTTGTCTTAATTACACACAGGCTACTCACATACTCCATGTGACTCTTGCTGAAGCAACCCAAGTTATTATTTTCAAAAGTTAACCTGCTGACCTATAGAGGAAATGCTGATTTTTATCTTATCACACATGATCACTATTTTCACAACATGTTACCAAGTAGTTCACTATATGTCAAATGCTCATATTTATAACTGGTAAGATTAAATAACATTCAGGACCAAAGTTGTGTCTGTATCATCTACTAGTATACTGATAAAAGAGTAATATGCTAATTAGACCAGACAGCCGAACAACCTTCTGGACGACCTTCCAGAATGACCAGTGGGTGGGGGGCAGTGCCAGCGAGCCTGCTCGGCCAGGCCAGCCATGGTGGTCCCAGTCCAGCACCACTGCTCCTTGCGCAGAGGTGGTAGGAGAGGCCGAGGCGTGGTCCCGGAGGTCCCAGCACTGCAGCCCCTCCCCCAGATGGCCTGGCCCCAGATGGTCCCCCCCACAAGTGGGCAAGGGGCGGGGCCAGCGCTAAGAAGCAGTGAGCCCAGCTTCTGGTTGAGCCACACTCTTCCCCCCGACTCCGCCCCTGCTCAGCCAGAAGCCAGGCTGAAGGCTGGCGAGCACAGTGGAGGTGGCATGAGCCTCTCAGCCTCCATGACAGGTAGGTGGTAAGGAGCAAGGGTTCCTGGACTACAAGAGCCCCAGACTGTGAGAGGGATGTCTGAGTTCCAGCTTAGGCCCCATCCCCGGGGAGTCCTGGGTCCTGGACTATGAGAGGGCATAGGCTGGGTTGAGTACCACCCCCCCCAGCCCACCCCCAGTGCACGAATTTTATGCACTGGGTCTAGCTCCTATTATAAAAACTTAACTATTTTATTACAGTATTCCAAAAAGCAGAACCATATTTGACACCAAATTTCAATATAATATGGTTTAGTATTCTTGAAACACTAAGTTTTAATACATACAACGAGAGTGCTCAAAGGAAATGCCACCTTAAAATGGTTTATTATAGACATAATGGCAATTAGTGACAGCCTTGAAACCATTGTGTAAAGAGTACTTTTATTCCCCTTAGTACTAGTAGGGAGGGCATCTTTATGCACCTTTAATGAGGACCTCTAGCAGCTTTCTTTACTGACAGTTATTCAAATAAAACATCTTAAAAGCCCATTCATTTACCTGCTGTTAAAAGAATGGGAAGTCATTAAGAATTATACGATAGTAAACTCTGTAAATCTAGTGATATTTTATGAATCACTTCAACATTTGGAAATAAAGCTTAACTTTTTAATGACATTTTTTCTAATGTGCTCAGTTCATTATACAAATGGATAGTTCCACATCTTATCAAAACAAATAAAGATACCCACTTGGTATTACAACCTACCCAAAATGACAGTTATCTCAATGGTCACAGAAAAACAGACAGACTTGACATGGACCCATTATTTAATATCCAACTCAACCTTCCTTCCTCATGATCTCTTCCAAAAAGGTAGAGATTCTTTTTAGTGACCTTATTGCATATACTGAATATTGTGTGATGAATGACAAACTCTTCCATTTTATCTATTGAGTTTTGCTGAATATTTATACACAGGTGTGTGGGGGGTGGAGGGTGGGTGTTAAATTACATGACAGGGAAGCCTCATAGGTCTCTGGAGTTAGAGCTGGGTTAAAATTGCATCTCCACTCATTGCTAACTACAGTATTACTAATTTCTCTGAGCTCAGTCTCATTTTTAAAGCAAAAAGAATACGTAACCCTGGCTATTGTGGCTCAGTTGGTTGAGTGTCATCCTGTGCACCAACAGGTCACCAGTTCAATTCCTGGTCAAGACACATGCCCAAGTTGCAGGTTCAGATGCCTATGAGAGGCAAACCACTGATCTCTCTATCTCTCTCTCTCTCTCTCTCCCTCTCTCTCTGTCCATCCTCTCCCTCCCCCTCTATCTTTCCCTCTCCCTTCTGCTCTCTCTAAAAAAAATCAATAAAAACATAATTAAAAAATAATATCTACCTTTCAGTCTTTTTCTGGTTAGGATTAAATAAAATTTATGAAGATAACACCTATCAAAGTCCTGGTACAAAACAGGTGATGAAGAAATGCTGGTTATATTTCCCTTTTATGGTCTATGCATTCATTCCCAACTAAACAGTTGATCTAAAACTTTAACCTGCATGAGAGTGACGTGGGAGATTTTGAAGAATGCAGGTGCCTAGCCCCATACCGGTGAGATGCCTTGGTCCAGGAGTTCTCTTTCAGATGATTCCTATGTGATTCTGTCGTGGTGGGGTGGGGATCTCATTTTGAGAAGCATTAGCTCTAAGTTCCTACAAGGAGTGACTGTTTATGATCACCCTGGGTCCTGGTATAACATTTCCCACACATTGGTATTCAAAAGATACAAGCTATGTAATGCAGTATTAGCTATACTACTAGTAATAAATGTAAACCATAGTCATGATGAATAATGGCATTTATTGTTTTTATTATGAATTACATTTATGGTAGTTCTCTATTAACCTAATTATTTTCCTGTCCAGTTAATTCCATTACTAGATCATAACAGATAACAGCAAGTTCCCAACTCCTCAGTTTGTCTGAATAATAAATTTCTTGGTTTGGACTTCAAAAATAAATGCACCTACTTAGCCAATTGCTAAAAGCTATGTAATTACTTGCCTCATTACACACAAAAGAAAAATCCTTACTTTTACACTACCAAGTCTTCACCCTCTTTTGTTAAATGAACATTTTAAATTACTTTTAATGACATCAAGTGACCTCAATATCCTGAGCACCATTTTAGGCAATGGGGACACACCAGACAGGCATGTCCCTGTTGCCACAGGGCTTTCATTCTGGTGGACAGACAATAACCAGGTAAACAAATAGGTACTTAATATAACTTATGTATGGAGGAAATAAAACTATGTACAAGATAATGGCCATGCTGTGGGTTCTGTGCTGCACGACTCAGAGACTCAGATGCGCCTGCAGGACTAAATGACTTAATCTTTCCACTTCTAGAAATGCTACCTGCTGATACTGATGTGTCATACCTCTCTAGGTATGTCTCTCAGATAAAGAGACCCCCTGGCCCACTGTGAGGCTATAAAGGCTGAACTCTTACACCAACTTGGGACAACTCTAAGAGGCCATCCCAGTTCCAGAGCTCAGGGTTTGGCTGCTCCCTTTTTGTGACTGCATCACAGTTCAGCTTCTCTTTTGTCCAGTCCTATTCCCTCCCCTCCCCAGAGTCTGCTTCCTGTAGCAACTGCACTGGGCTGGACATGGAAATAGAATGTCTGCTTGCCTCTCTTGGCATCCCCTTGCATACTAGAATATATATATAGAGAGAGTAATATGCAAATTGACCATCACTCCAACACACAAGATGGCCGCCCCGTGTGGACACAAGATGGCCACCACAAGATGGCCAGCAGGGAAGGGCAGTTGTGGGCAATCAAGCCTGCAGGCGAGGGCAGTTGGGGAAGACCAGGCCTGCAGAGGAGGGCAGTTGGGGGGGACCAGGCCTGAAGGGAAGGGCAGTTGTGGGGAACCAGGCCAGCAGGGGAAGACAGTTAGGGGCGACCAGGCCTGCAGGGGAGGGCAGTTGGGGTCGACCAGGCTAGCAGGGGAGGGCAGTTAGAGGCAACCAGGCTGGAAAGGGAGGGCAGTTAGGGGTCACTAGGCCAACAGGGGAGGGCAGTTGGGTGCGACCGGGCTGGCAGGGGAGGGCAGTTAGAGGTGACCTGACCGGCAGGGGAGGGAAGTTAGGGGCAATTGGGCTGGCAGGGGAGCAGTTAGGCATCGATCAGGCTGTCAGGGAAGTGGTTAGGGGGTGATCAGGTTGGCAGGCAGAAGCGATTAGGGGCAATCAGGCAGGCAAGCAGGCAGGCAAGCGGTTGGGAGCCAGCATTCCTGGATTGTGAGAGGGATGTCCGACTGCCTGTTTAGGCCGATCCCACTGGATCCCAGTTTGGAGAGGGTGCAGGCTAGGCTGAGGGACAGACACACACACACACACACCCTCCCCCATGCATGAATTTAGTGCACCGTGCCTCTAGTATATATATAAATTTTCCTGCTCCCATTAGCTTTTATCCATATATATAATGACTTAATTTATAAGCCAAGTTCTCTATAAATTCATGTCTACCATTTCTTCAGCTAAAAAAAAACAACAAAAAACAGAATTGACTTTTTGCCTCAAAGACATACTCATTACTTTGTCCAAAAATATTTATCTGAGATACAAGTAATAACTTACCTGTTTGAAGAACAGAAGGTCTTGAATATTTGAAGCACTATACTGGGAAATCTCCACTCTATTCTAAACTGTCTTAGTAATAATCATAGCAAGTTACATTTATAGAGCTTTTTTAAAATTGAAGGGTAGGGGTGGGGTGACATCACTGTAAGAAAGAAACATGGATCGGTTGCCTACTGCACGTGCCCTGACCAGGAATTGAACTCATAACCTGGATCCTGGTATAACAATCCCTGACTAGGGATTAAATATGCCACCTTTTGGTGTACAGGATGACACTCCAAACCACTGAGCCACACTGGCCAGGACTATAAGCATTTTCTGTGCTTCAAATGTGTAAAGTGCTTTTATATTAACTATCTCATTTTATCTAAGAAAAGCTTTATGGGTTACAAATTATTATTAACCCATTATACTGAGAAAAAGCTGAGTTTTAATTGGTCTAAATAAACACATCCAATGAACCAAATCCAGTAGGTGGTAATTTTTTAATTTAAAGCCGGGCAGTGAACACGTGATCCTCAGCCACCATTTAGCATTGCCTTTCATGACATTTAGGAACTCTTCTAAGGTCCTGTTTCATATATTCTGTTTTTTAAATTTTCTCTTTATTAATTTGATAAAGCGAGAGGAAAAGAGAGAAGAGAAAGGGAGGGAGGGAGAGAGGAAAGAAGAGAGCGAGAGAAAGAGAAACATCAATTTGTTGTTTCACTCATGCATGCATTCATTGGTTGATTCTTGTATGTGCCTTGACCAGGGATCGAACTCACAACCTTGGCATATTGGGACCATGCTCTAACCCAGTGGTGGGCAAACCGCGGCTCGCGAGCCACATGTGGCTCTTTGGCCCCTTGAGTGTGGCTCTTCCACAAAATACCATGGCCTGGGTGAGTCTATTTTGAAGAAGTGGCGTTAGAAGAAGTTTAAGTTTAAAAAATTTTACTCTCAAAAGAAATTTCAATCATTGTACTGTTGATATTTGGTTCTGTTGACTAATGAGTTTGCCGACCACTGCTCTAACCAACTGTGCTACCCAGCCAGGGCCACACATATTAAGTTGTAAACTTCCATTCTCTTGTTTCAGCCAAAAAGGAACCCAGTACATTCTATTCAATCATGAAAATAAAGATAACCAGGTAGTATTAAAATGTATAAATTTCAAATAAAACCTAAAACTTTTGCCTACTTTAAAAAGAAAATGGAAAGTGTCTTTCTTCTCCAGAGTGCTATATCCCACTGTCATGATGATCTCTTTTATTCTGTTGTGTTCTATGATCTGTCAGATGTTAATATGCTAGTGGGACAATACATAAACATCGCACCCAAATGAAGCAATGACCATTTGAGACTTTTAATCCCACCTACTATAATGATAAAAAATGAGTAAAATTTCAAATATTAGGGTAAGAGTACAAAAAGGAAAGTGACATAAAGAAGAGTTACACAGTATATCGTATACTATATAGTATTTTTTTCTTTGCCCTTTTCAAAACCTATATCATTTTGAGCTACAGAATATCATCATATGGTTTGGTCCACAACATACCTATTCATATTTCAATCATCCATATTTAAACAACGCATTTAATTAAATGTATCATGGATATTCTTTTTAAAAATATGTTTGAGAAAAAACTATGTTACAGGAAAATATTATCACTGATAGCACTGGAACACCATAATTTTAGGTCAACCCACTGCAGGGAAGAAAGATTTATCTCTCTGAGTTTTGATCTATATATGCATTTCTGAACTGAACTCAAAACGTCTCTCCTAGATTCTAAAAAAGTAAATCGTACTTGATCCATAACTCCTAATGCAGAGAAAGCAAAGTTGATGCTGAGTCAATTTAGGAAAGGCTGGTAACATTAGAAAACTTGCACAGTTTCAAAACAATCAGACATAGCAGTAAAGCTTAAATCATTCAAAATCTGAGTTGGAAATGAAATGAAAATAGATTCTCCAATTTGATTGTATCATTAGGAAGGTTAGGTTAAATTGTTGGTAAGTTTATAAAATGATGATAAGACCTGTGTGTGCCATAATAATACATAATTCAAAAAAAGAGAATTCTCAGTCATGAAATCTTAGAAACAAAATTTTCGAAAGCCACACTTTTATCAGAGTATGTAGTCTATCAAGTAAAAACTTAAATTTTGCATATCAAGAAAGAAAATTCTAAGTTTCTTATTTTTATAAACTTACCCTTCACTCAAATAACTAAACCCAAAAATACAGAGCTTGTCTTCAATGCGATGGCTGGGTCTCCTTTCACATAATCTATAAATAAATCCCAAAGGAAATAATAGTACGTCCATTCCTGTAACTCTATGACAATTGCAGCATGTATGAAATCTAAATATGATCTATACTTAGAGCATTAATACTAAGATTTGTTCTTTGACTGGAGAATGTCTTCGATGAAGCCTACTTCAATTGGAGAAAAAGCAACTAGTTGTTTAATGGGCTTTTTAAAATAAAATAAAATAGGCCCATTATTAGAAAGACATTGTTATGGGTTGAGTTATGTCTCCCAAAAATTCATATGTTGAAGTCTTAACCCCATTGCCTCAAAATATGATTAGAAGCAAGTCTTTTAATTAAGTTAAAATGGGGTTAATGGGATGGACCCCAATCCAATATTAAAGAGGAGGAGATTAAGGCACGAACAGAGGGCAGGCCGTGTGCAGACACAGGGAGAATACTGCCATCTACACTAATAAAAAAGAAATATGCAAATTGACCGTACCTCCACAACACCCACCAGCCAATCAGGAGTATGCAAATTAACCCAACAACGATGGTGGGTTAATTTGCATACACAGGCACGGAGCGAAGACTTAAGGCTCTGGCCCAAGCGAAGACTGAAGAGGCTTGGATTCTCCGCTGAAGCCGGAGCGAAGGCCTGGATCCCGGGTACCGGCAGCCAGGGGAAGGAAGGCCTATTGTACGAATCTTGTGCAACGGGCCTCTAATCTACACATAAGCCAGGAAAGAGCTTTCAAAGGAAGCAACCCTGCCAACACCTTGATCTCAGACTTCTGGTTTCCAGAGAAATTAATTTCCCTGGTGTATATCCCTCAGTGTAGTACTTTGTTATGGCAGCCCTAGAAAAGTACTTCAGGCATGTAGATAAAGATAGTTACCGCATGGCATAACTACATAAATTTCCTCATGCGTGTAGCTATTTGACCACAAATGATCATAAGCAGTGCAAATGCTATTGTATTCATGACTCAAGTAAATTAATCTTATAATCTAACTTATCTAGTTAATATTTACTTAAAAATTTAGGTTAATATTTTAGACTAATATTTACTTAAAATGCCGAAGTCAGTGACTCCTCCACCAGATTGCATATTTCTCAAGTTAAAAAAGCAGTATTTCTTAATCTTCATAAGAAGAGTGCCTAGAATGAAGCCTAACATGCGTTAAATGCTTCTAGAATGATATAAGTCCATGAAGTAGTGAAAGAACAAATAAAGACTTGTTTGGCTGAATAACAGCAGCAGAAGAACATCAATTTGAACCTAGATAATTACAATATGAGCTATCCATTCACCATATCCACTGTCACAATGTAAATAAATAGTGGAACTTGGGGCCTGTTTTGAAAATAAAAATGTGATTTAGTAGAAAAACTGGTCAAAGTGAAGCTAGCAGTTATGCATTCTTGTGGCAGTGTCAGACTCTGAGTAAATCATTTAACCTCCTCATCCATTCTTCAGTGGCACGCTGGTGATACATGCCTTCCTTAGCTCACACACACTGAGCCTTTACTCCTCAAGGGTGAGAAATAAACAAGACAATATAACTGAACGTGTTTGTAAAACATCTTTTATGAGATTTGATAAATCTGGGACCAAACCCAATGTTTTACTGTTCCTGGCATACATCTTTTTGAAAAAATGGAAGCCACATTATGATCAAGGATTTGGTGAAAGATACTATATGCACTGGACCATAAATCCAGAGGGCACCTGAGTTGTCATGGAGTTTCCAATATAATATTTTATAATCTGTGTCCAACCATACTTATCGTGAAACCAAAATGAACAGGAAAATTCAAAATCACATTGAGTAAGATTAACTCTATAAACTTCTTGCATTGCTCTCATTTTTCTTTTAATTTTCTGCACAGTAGAGTAGGATATTAACCAACTAACAACATAAGCTGCAACCACTCATGATATTGTAAGATGTAAGCAAATGATTACTAAACAAGGGTACAAAATAATAATGCAATTGTGTACAGTGTGAACTTAAACTTGACTATGTTATCAGTAAAAGTGTATAGGCTTAAATTCAGTTCAATTGCTCAGTTAATAACCACAAAATGTACAGAATTTAATAAAATTAGCTTGTCTAGAGATTTCACACTGTTCAAGGGCCTGGATGTCCAATGCATCTTTACTGCTTACCCATGACTCTAGGTCAAGCTGTTCATACGCAAAATTTTCCTTACTCAAGGTTTAGACTAGGGGGAAAAAAAACTTTTAAGATGTTATATAAAGGTTATTTATAATTGTCTCCATTCACATTATTTTATGTTTTTTTCACTTGATATTATTATTTTTTTAATTAAATAAAAAGAAAGAGGTGTATGCTTGGGAAATACCTCAGTAAACATTTCTTTGTGTAACTAAAGCTTTAGTTAGAATTACCTGTGTGTTTAAGTACTCACCCTTGAACTCTAGTGTGAATGATATTGCAATAAAATGTTGACTATGAAAAATATTCCTCATAACTAATCAAGGTCCACACTATGAGTATTCCAAGCACTAGCCCAAGACAAGTCTATGTGTAAGCTATTGATGTGGGGCTTGGCAACTCTTGGCAAGACCTTAATTCAACTAACATTTGCTGAGGTCACGCTGGGTGCAAAATACTATTTACCCATTATCTTCACAGAACTTAAAATCTGGTGAAGAAAATAAGCATAAACTCAGATAGCAATACTCCAAGTGATATCTTATCATTGAGATAAACATTTTGAGCCCTAACCGGTTTGGCTCAGTGAGTCCCAGGTTCAATTCCTATCAAGGACATGTATCTTGGTTGCAGGCACATCCCCTGTAGGGGGTGTGCAGGAGGCATCTGATCGATGTTTCTGACTCTCTATCCCTCACCCTTCTTCTCTGTAAAAATCAATAAAATATATTTTTTAAAAAGATAAACATTTTGAGATTTTTGTAGACACAATCATAGCTTTCTTTGTGGAATGGATCCACTTCTTAAAAGATTAGCCATTTTCAAATGTGTAAAATATTGGATATTTTCCATCTTGTTTTGCTATGCGGTAGATACATTTTCTATTGTAAAAAAAACACACACAAAAAACATTTTAAATAGCTAAAATTCATCACAACACTTCAAAAACACTGTTGATAATAACTATACTGCATAATGACTGGCAGGCACACTCTACAACCTGAGTGCATGTAAAGTCATCCTGGGGGGGTCTAAATTATATTACACATTTCGTTGATGAAGAAACTTGATCTCAGTGAGTCTAAACAATGTCCCGTAACTAGGAAATGTTGAACCAGTTTCAATAGACAAACCTGCTCCTTTTTGACTCTCACACTCTACTTTTATCCACAACGTTTATCTTTATCATTAAAAAGTAATTTGTACTATTTCTTACAACTGCACATATATCTACAATTACCTAAAAAAAAAACCAACTTAATTAAAAAAGTAATTAGCATTTTAAAAATCTTAATATTTTTCTTTTTCTATTTTACTGATTTTTTTTTTAGAGAGGCAGAAAGGGAGAGAGACACCGAGAGAAAAACATCAATTTCTTGTTCCACTTATTTATGCATTCATTGGCTGATGCTTGCATGTGCTCTGACAGGGGACAAACCCACAACCTTGGCGAATCAGGATAGCACTCTAGGCAAATGAGCCACCTGTCCAGGGCCTTCATCAGATTTTGTATATACCAAGCTGCAATATAAATATTATGCTTGTCATGACTAAGCTGTTTCAAATACAAATATATCCAATTACTCTACATAGTGGAAGTAAGCTGAAAATCCAATGCAAACAAGCCAACAGTGAAAAATTGTAGTAATTTAATTCTAAATAAATACCCACCAGCACAAAGCACATTTAAGATCAACTTTACCTTCAACATAGATTTCAAGTAATGGTACGATTGTGGAATTCACAAGAATTAGTACTTCAAAGGTTTAAATTGCTTCCCTCCACACAATAAAGACAAAAAGGCAATTCAAAAATCAGGTTAAGTGTAAGCAGAGATTTGAGAGATTTAAGCTAATTTCCCTTCCAAATATGAAATGGAAACACTGCCAACTTGAAGAGAAAGGAAAGAATTGCTTGTGCTCTTCTCAGTGACCCGTAAGTGGGGCTTTCTTGTCTATATATTGTGTGTCATTGACTCAGGTTTTCCATGTAGCCAACATAAAAAGAATGCGTGGATGTTTCCTTATCTGAGCCAGCCACAGACCCTCCCACGGAGCAAGAAAGAAAAAACTCCACAGCACAATGGAAATCCCAGACTTTCTTCCTCCCTGCAAGGCTGAGTCTGTAATGATTTTAAATAGAAGGGAGTTTACGATCTTTACCTTTCCTTGCACATCCTATATAATAATAGAGGGATATGCAAATTGCCCATTACACCGTCACATAAGGACTGATCACAGCAGGCGTGGGTGGGTGGGGACTTGCAGCGACGGGGCGAGTGCCTGACTTTGGCGGGGCGACGACTGCCAGTGTGGAAGGACACTCGGGCGGAGGGGCGCGGACCCATAGCCCTGGGGGCGTGGGGGGGGGTGTGTTGAGGAGCGGCGCCAAGGCTGCGAGCACAGCAAGGCATGGGTGAGGCTGCGTGCGCAGCATGTCCACAGGTGCCAGCGAACCCAGCCCCTCCCCCGTCCCACCCCGATCAGCCTCTCCCACCCCAATTGAGGGTGGGTCAGCGAGCCAACCCTCCCCCAACCCCCACCCCTCACTCAGGCTGGCCACGCCGCTATGCTTTCCTAGGGCTGGAGGTAACCCAGACAGGCTGCAGGCACGGTGTCCATCAGAGGCAAAGGTCCTGGCTGTCCCTGGCCTAGAGAGTCCCGAAAACCTCAGCAGTCACCAAAGACCAAGACCGAGTGGAAAGGTACCTGCCAGGCCTTATGGCTCCAAGTGCCAGGAGGAGGTGGAGCGTCTTGAACCTGCAACCCTGGCATCTGCACGCCAAGCCTTGGGGCACACCATGCCGGTGGTGCCTGTGGGTGAAAGGGGAGAGCAGGGAGCTGGGGTGTGGAGCTGGGGTGTGGAGCTGGGGAGGCCTAGAGTCTTCAGGAGCAGCCCCACACATGCTCCCCTGGCTATGGAGTCTGGCCGAGGTTGCTGTGACCCGCACACTCTGGCAGCCAGGCCCTGCTCCCTGCCCAAATCCGGGTTCCCACAGGTGAGCAAGTTTCACCGACTCCCAGCTTCAACTCTCCCCAGCTGCAGGAGTGGAGGGAAACCAAGCACTGCCGGTGACACAGCGTGCCGGGGACCACCACACACCCTGGTTTCCTAAACCGGCTCCTTCAGCTTCCAATGTCCCAAGCCCAGCTCGGGCTTGGTCAAAGCCCCTGGTCAGCTCTGCCGCTTGCCTTCCAGGGGCGGCTAGCCCTGAGCCGGCTGGCGTTGGGCTCAGAGAAGCAGCTGCCACTGGGCTCAGTTACATAAGAGAAATCAAAGAGCCGAGAGTCAATACCTTCTCAGCCCCTTCCTACGCCCCCGGACGAGGAGGGCTGGGGATGGGGTAATGGAAAACGGCTGCTGCTTTGCATTTTATAATGCAAAGACTCCTGCTATGTAGAGAGGAGAGCTGATTCGTTTCCAGCAACACCTGGCGTGTTCCCTGCCCCAGCCCTGAAGCCTGACAGCACCTAGCAAAGGTGTGTCTGCACAGCCACGTTGGCCTGGCTCCTGGAACGCTGGAAGCAAATTTGAGCTGCATTGATTTAAAAAAAAAAAAAAGTAAAGACTGAAAAGCACCTCTTTGTACTCAAATGGCACTATAAAATGCAGATTACAGCATCTGATTTTGTCTTCTGTGTTGATTTTAGGCAGAGCGCAAATAGGTTCATGGGAAAAGCAGAAAAAAAAACAAAGGGAAAGGGAGAGGATGCTGCCGTCCACAGCACTGAACGTTGATTTTTTTTGTGTGTGTTTTGTTGTTATTTTTCCTTCTGTTCTTCAAGTCAGTATATGCCATTTAAACCACTTTATGGTGTTAGGTAATGAGCTAATGCTTCCTCTATTAAGAGCAAGCAGCAGTGCCTTTCATATGAGTCACATACATTTAATCCATTCAAATGGAGCATACTGAGTGGAGAGAATGGTATGTGTCATTATATAAAGAACTTGGCATTATGATGCTACTGGCTGAAGATCTTATTTATTTTACAATTTAGAGAATGTAGACAAATCAGGCATTGAAAATGAATATGCATGCTTAAATGCATGACTTTATTTTCATCTGTAACGGCCAAACAACCGGTCACCAGGAGGTGCATTGATGGGTTCTGTGGTGCGGCAGGTCTGGGGTTTTGCAGCATGGTGGGTCTGGGTGAGGCTATGTGGCGTGGGTCGGGGCCAGGGGACCTGAGGCTGTGCCCCCCCATCCCGGCGCTGGGAATTGAGGCTGCGTCCCCCGCCCGGTGGGGCTTGACAGGGGTGGGGCCGGCCGGGTCTTGGTGTCGCCCAATAAGGGTGGGGCCGGCCAGACACTTCTATTATAGAGAAAGAGCATATGGCAATATTAAAATATTTCTTCTAATTAATTCCCTTTTAATGTGCACAAATTTCGTGCACCGGACCACTAGTATAAAATAAAACCTCGGGAAGAAAAAAAGTAAGACAAGTTACCAGTTTCCTGCTTGAAATCTATTCCTTCCATTCCTCATCTAATAAATTCCAATACAGACATGAGCAGAGTTCACCTAAGTACTGAGAAGTGTTTGTGATAACGTTTATATCCATTGAGGTTAGCAGAGCCCCATTTTCACAACCTATGCGGCATGGTGCGACTGAGGTTTGCACTTTCTGAGGTGAGAAGTGTAATTCACAGCCCAGAAGGGAGAGTTGTCTTAAGATTATTGGATTCCAAACTAAAAGACTTCTTTGGATTTTTTTATCCCTGCAATATACTTATTCCCTAACCCATTTTTGGAGGAGTGGTTTCATCTCAACCCAGTGAGGACACAGTCACCATGTAGTCTCTATAATTTCCTGTCACTAAAGATTGATGTACGGCTGCCTTAAGTATGCAATATTGAGTCGTAATACAGTCTGAGTTTTTCATCTACTTTGCAAGTATTATCAGTAAAAAATTGGGCTGTGTGCATAGTTCTATAAACTGCTACCACATATTGTCTATAGAATCTTCCTTTTTCATTAGGTAACAGGCTCTCCTAAAAACATGTCAGTCTAATTGTATAATCTGTGAGCCCTCCTCCATTATTAAGAGTCATTCATCTCTGTTTTAACACACCAGTCTTCTATTTGATTAAAAGTTCTATGTGGAGGGACATGGGGCCTCATTGAAAAAACAACTTATTTTTCCCAGAAAACTTCTTATTCTACTGAAAATGGGGAAGGACGTAGAGGGAGAAAGGATGTTTCTGACTGTGCTAAATATGAAGATTTGGCTGTCTTCTCCATGTGATGGTTTGCTGCTTACTTTAATAAACCAACAAGCTGACAGTGAGTTTAGGATTCCCTGGTATTGGTTTCATCTGTGAGAACAGCACCAAAGGCGGTTGCATTTGTTGCCAACCTTGCCCACAGTCTCAAGCAATTTCCTGGTGTTTGAGGCCTGGTCTTGCCTAAATCCACCAGCCCTGTCACAGTCTCTTGCTGGTGGACTCTCCTTATCAGGTGGGTGGCCCTCTCTCCCTGGAAGGTGACTCATCTGTGCCCTGCCACTGGTAGAAACAGGCTGTGCCCTCTGCTCTCCTTCTCTGAGCTCCACCACTTCTTCCAGACTATGTCCATGCCCAAGCAGCATCAGGTTCTCTTCCAGGTCAGTGGCTCAGCAACTTTCATACAAGATGCAATCACTGTTCCCTGTTTTACTATTGCAGTCTCTGTACTATTTGATAGTTCCCCAGGTGCCAGAAATATGTCCAATTGGGACTCATAACACTCTGATACGATTGCTTCCCATGTGCCAAACCCTGAGGTCACAACAGCAAACAAAACTTGGCAATGAGTCATATGCCAATAGACTAAGTGCTATGTCCACCCTTCCTTGCTGCAGATGTCCACAAATCACACCAAGAGTACAGCTCTTGGCTCACGATCACTCTATTCAAAACTACGTCTGTCACACTTCATGGTGGTTTCATGCACATACACAGCCCTGCCAAAGGCTTGTTCTTTCACTCCTTTAACCTAGAATGCTCTTACCATCTCTACTACCTCAGCCACACACTGTCATAATTACACCCTAATGTTAACTGCAAAAAAGATATCCGACCCTCTGACCACCACCTCCTATCTTTCCTGCTCACAAGTTCTACTACCAGGACTAAAATGATTTTGTATTCCCTCCTTCCACATTTTAGAGTTCCTCTTTTTTCTGCTTTCATTTTCCATCTCATCCAATATAAATTTCATGGACAATGATTCTGCTCACAAACACATCAACTCTCAATTCCTTTACCTTTTCCTTGTTTTATAATCTTTTGTTGTTGTCACTAGCTTATTTTTGTAGTTTTTTAATCTTTTATTTTTCAATTACAGTTGGTATTCAATATTATATTAGGTTCAGGTATACAGCATAGTTGTTAGACATTTATATAACTTACAAAGTGTTTCCCCCGATAAGTCTACTAGTAGTACTCACCAGGCACCATACATAGCTTTTAAAATATTATGGACTATATTTCCTATGCTGTACTTTACATCCCCATGATTAAGAAGTACAAATTAATGGAACTCTCACTTTACCCAATAATCCCACTTCTATGAATATATCCTAAG
This sequence comes from Cnephaeus nilssonii, assembly GCF_951640355.1. NCBI lineage: Eukaryota > Metazoa > Chordata > Mammalia > Chiroptera > Vespertilionidae > Cnephaeus > Cnephaeus nilssonii. The sequence goes on along the minus strand of NC_137088.1, from coordinate 19,841,786 downwards.
AAATCAGAAACACCAATCAGAAAGGATATATGCACCCCTATGTTCATAGCAGCACAATTTATAATAGGTAAGATTTGGAAACAGCCTAAGTGCCCATCAGCAGATGAGTGGATTAAAAACTGTGGTACATCTACACAATGGAATACTATACTGCTGTAAAAAAGGAAGATCTCTTGCCATTCGCAACAGCACAGATGAAATTGGAGAGCATTATGCTAAGTGAAATAAGCCAGCCGGAGAAAGGTAAATATCACATGATCTCACTCATTTGTGGAATATAATGAACAACATAAACTGATGAACAAAAATAGATCCAGAGACATAGAAGCATCTAACAGACCATCAAACCTCAGAGAGAAGGCAGGGGAGGGGCAGGGTGTTAAGAGATCAACCAAAAGACTTGTATGCATGCATATAGGCATAACCCATGGACACAAACAGTTGGGGGTGAGGGCATGTGCTGGGGAGTGGGAGCAGCCGGAGAGAGGTCAATGGGGGGAAAAGGAGACATATTGTAATACTTTAAACAATAAATTTAAATAAAAATAAAAGTACAAATTGGCAGTTTTATATTCTTTCTTGATTGTCCAGAACATAACCCTGTTTACATCTAATACTCCACCTGCTTCTCACTAGCACCCTCTCTATTGCATGGGAGTAAAAAACACAGTTATGCTGGTTACAAATCGTTTGTATTGCTTGGGTTTGAAAGCCAGATTCTCTCCCTTCAACCCCTATTTTCTCACACCCCTATTATTTAGCTCAGTAATCTTAAATAACCTATTTAAATTCTCTCTGCCTCAATTTCTTCATCTGGAAATCAGAGAAAGTGTTACTACACACTTGAAATACATACATTATAAGTGAAATTAGGTAGTACAGGTAAAGTAGTACCTGGCAGTATGGTTTAATAAATGCTGGCTATTATTGCTGCCATTACTAATAATACTTTTCCATTCTTAAAACATAAACTTAATTCAAGAGACACAGGAAAATCCTTCATAAATATTTAATTATTTTTTAGAATATGACAGATATGTTGATATGAAGGAAATGAACAACTTGTTTATATATTGAAACCTTAAATAATGACTTAGATCCATGGTTTTGATATAAAACAATACCTATCAGGCCTGTATTCTTTAAATGAAGCTTCCTTTATTGTTTTTATCACAAATCTTATTTAAATGTGTAAATGAGAACAAAAACCACAAGGAAAACCTATAATCAATGACTCCCTACTAGAAAGAATAACCATTAATTCCTGGGAATATAATAGTCTTCTATATCTACGCTATCCAATATGGTATTGTAGATATTGAACTTAAAATAAACAAAATTAAAAATCCTGTCACTTAGTCAGACCAGTGGTCAGCAAACTCATTAGTCAACAGAGCCAAATATCAACAGTACAACGATTGAAATTTCTTTTGAGAGCCGAAAACCGACTTCTGTGCATGGGCCATGAAGTTTCAATCGCACTGTACGTGCGCGCCCGCACGTGGTATTTTGTGGAAGAGCCACACTCAAGGGGCCAAAGAGCCGCATGTGGCTCGCGAGCCACAGTTTGCCGACCACTGGGTCAGACTAACATTTCAAATGCTCAGTAGGCATGAGTGACCAGTGGCTACTATGCTGGAAAAAACGGGTATAGAACATTACCCTCATCACAGAAAGCTCCACTGCTGTCTATATCCTTTATTATATGCATATAATTGTAAAATTCAATAGAAATTTGATTGTGATTCCTTTTACTTACAGCATAGTGAGGATAATTCAGTGTCAATAGATATATTTCTCTACCTCATGTATTCCATCGTGTTGCTGGAGTGTATCCTGAGGTCCTTAACATAGTCTCCATTGTCTTGCAAAAAAAAAGTTGCAACTAAAAATTATCATTAAGTCTTCATAGGTAATATGATATTTTCATTAAATTTTAGCAGAAATCCTCGTATGTTTGTTTGTTATACCAAATGATATATGTATTTTTAAAACTTTAGATATATGTTGTCAATTCTTTTGCAAAACCTCAGCAGCTGGAAATTCAATTAGCTGGGGTTCCAAAGATTAGTTAGAGATGGAAATCAAGACACCAAACCATGCAAATGCTACATAACCAAAGCATCTGCATTTCATACTTCACAGATACCCTGGTTTGCTTTATTATCCAGCATTTGTAAAATGGTCCTCAAGTGAGACAGCAAACTGCACAGGAGATATATGTTGATGAATACGGAAGGTAAAATTTTAGACAGACTGTTTTTTTGAGTGTTATCTTTTTGTGATTTTTCTTTTAGTATCACATTCATTTCTTTTTTTAAAAAAAGGTTTTAAAAGGGGTTTTCAAGAGGTGTGGCAGCAGGTCTGAGTAGTGAAGAGAGAGGAGGCGAAGAAAAACGAGTGGTGTCCTTTCCTCATGACCACAGAAACTCCTGTTTTGATGAGATTCTAGCAAGCCTCGTATGCTAGAATTATGCTTCCCAACTGCTTATCCTTCCAGATAAGATTTCAAGGAAGTTCAAATAAAGAAATCTGATATATTAGATAGATGACATAGTAGATAGGTAGGTAGGTATATAGGTAGATAGATTAAGATAGAAAGATAGATAGATAGATAGATAGATAGATAGATAGATAGATAGATAGATAGGAAAGGAAAAAAGAAAGAAAGAAAGAAAGAAAGAAAGAAAGAAAGAAAGAAAGAAAGAAAGAAAGAAAGAAAGAAAGAAAGAAAGAAAGAAAGAAATATAGATAGATAGATTTGTTATGGTTTAATTCTTTAAGAGACAGAGAAGAATAGACTACATCTATGAGCATATATCAAAGATAAGGCCATTCTAATGAGACATTTCTGAGTTCAGTCCATGCAAAGTTATCCTGAATTATACGTAATGGAACATATTGCAACATAAGTCTTTGCTGAAATATTTAAGAGAGGAAAAGATGATATAAAATAGCAAGAATGAGAGGTAAGAGTGGTAACAAAATTAGACTGCTATTAAGTGAGCAAAACATTTACTATCCAGACAATGCCCTCTCTTCAATATGGGTAGAAAATTAGATAGCAAGTTATAATAGGACCGATGTTATTGTGAGCATATTAATTATATGAGAAGTGCAGGAATAAGCATTAGCACATAAAAAGAAAATTCCATCATTGAGATTTTCAAGAAGTTTTTACACATAATTATATAGTACTTTTCCAGTTTTAACACAATAAAGCTTTCAGATAGGAAGAATAATAGACCAAAGCATGTCATTATCCCTGAATCTTTAAGTGAACTGAAATGTTTTTAAGTTTCCAGAAGTTTGTAGAGAAGAAAATATAAACTTCAGAGTAGCCATAAATTACAATAACAGCTATGTTAAGAAAAGTATATAGCCCAGCCTGTGTGGCTTAGTGGATGAGCACTGGGCCATGAACCGGGAGGGTCATGGTTCGATTCCTGGTAAGGGCACATGCCCAGGTTCAATCCCCAGTAGAGGGCATGCAGGAAGCAGCTGATCAATGATTCTCACTCATCATTGATGTTTCTATCTCTCTCTCCCTCTCATTTCCTCTCTCTGAAATGAATAAAAATATATTTTTAAAAATGTATATAGTTGGTTGTGAGTTGATTTTCTCATAGACCCCCTATTACTTATCAATTACATGCAAGACAGCCAAATCCAATCACTTATTGCCTAGCAATTACTTTCATTTTTTAAGATTTTTTAATATGGTAAGTTTAAGGTGACTTTGAAATATCCAGGTTGAAAAGTCCAGTAGGAAGCTTGAAAGTGCAGATATAAATGCTTCCAAGTGCAGAGTTATATATTTAAATTACTTTATTTACATTTCCTTTAGAACTGTGTCAGTAAAGATAGGCCAGGTTTTGCTGCAGTAACAAACTTCTAAAAGTCTAAGTGACTTAAAGGAACAAAGACTTGCTTCTTGCTCATGCTACATGTTCATTCAGGTCAGCAGGTTCTCTATTCCAAGTTCACCTTACTCAGGGTCACAAGCTATCAAAGCCTCCACCATCAAAAACAGTCTCTGTGACAGGGGAAAAGGATCCTAACAAAACCAGCTTTGAAAATCTTCTTCCAGAAAATGGCACATCACTTCCTTCCATTTTTTCTTGGCCACAATAAATAGCATGTCATAACCTTACTTCAGGGTGGAGTGGAAATGGAGAATTGCCATCCTTCCAAATGATTGGAAAGAGGAAAATAAGAAATATTATAAACATACCTAATCACCCAAAGCATTTTTTACATTCTATTTTAAATTATATTTATTTCCTTTCTTCCCAGTTAACTTTGAGTTCATGGAAAGAAAATGTTGAATCCTAGCCATACTTCCAGGATTTATATTAGGCACTCAATAAGTATTTGTTGGATGAATAACACTGACAGACAACAGTATGATATATTTTAGCACTTTCAAGAAGTGATATTGAAAAGAGACCTTTGGGTTTGACATAAAGTTCATGTGCAATCATTCAAGTGTCTCAGAAATATGGCAAATTGAGATGAAAAAAAAAATGAAGGAAATGTTTGGAGACTGCCCTTTCTAAAAGATTGACAATTATTCCAAGAAGAGATTTAAGACAGCAGCTTAAAGGAAGTTATTCTAGATAGCAAAGAGAGTACTGCAATTCTTGAGGGAACACAGATGGAAGGGAAGAGTGAAGTTTTAAGAGAGAGGATGAGTAATTGATGAAATATTTAGGCAGAATCAGGAGGACGTGGGATCATAAAATAGATAAGTGGAGTTGGGACAGCAGTCCTCTAGGGATAGAGATGTGAATCAGGATGGTTATAAATAAAGTTGCGACTGTAATCGGAGAAAACATTTTTGAAGATGTGCCTGTCTAGTGGTCCTTATTCATTTGAGAAACAACATCCAAATAATATTCTGAATTTAAGGGCAAGCATTGGACAAAACTTGAAATGCACGACAAAATTTAGAATGCCCTTTATATGGAAGGAGGTTACCGGGGTTTAGAAGAATGACAGAAGAATTAAGCATTGATATCCAGTTGAAGTTGAAATTTTAAGTGGCAAAAGCAAACACTCATCTCCACAGTTCTGAGAAGCATCTATATGATTTAGTGACTCAATATCATGATGCCACAAGCCATCTGGTTACATATCCAGATCTGGAATCCAGGGTATGCAAGCAGATTACCTCTTTCTGACATCCAGCAAAGAGGTAATGCTTGCCTCCCTGTACCAAAAGATTTAAAACTATAGTTGACCATTTTGATTTAATTATTATGAACAAAATAAAAATGCAATTGTGAAATGACTTCTATCAGTGACCATTTTAAATCTACTACCATTGGTAATGCTAGAAGAAGACTGGAATTGATTCAAATATATATCCTATATAATAAAGCAGTAATATGCAAATTGACTGTCACTCCAACACACAAGATGGCTGCCCCCATGTGATCAAAGATAGCTGCCCCCATGTGGACACAAAATGGCTGCTACAAGATGGCCAGCAGGAGAAGGCAGTTGTGGGCAATCAGGCCAGCAGGAGAGGGCAGTTGAGATGGACCAGGCCAGCAGGGGAGGGCAGTTGGGGGCAACCAGGCCTGCAGGGGAGGGCAGTTGGGGACTACCAGACCAGCAGGGGAGGACAGTTAGGGACTACCAGGCCAGCAGGGGAGGGCAGTTAGGGACAATCAGGCCGGCAGGCAGGCAGGCGAGGGGTTGGGAGCCAGCAGTCCTGGATTGTGAGAGGGATGTCTGACTGCCCATTTAAGCCCGATCCCACTGGATTGGCCTAAATGGGCAGTCAGACATCCCTTGAGGGGTTCCAGACTGGAGAGGGTGCAGGCTGGGCTGAGGGACACACACCCTCCCCCTGTGCACAAATTTCATGCACTGGGCCTCTAGTATGTATGTATGTATGTGTGTGTGTGTGTGTGTGTGTGTGTGTGTGTATATAATGAAAATTCCAAGAGATTTTTCAGTCATGTAAAATCCAATACCTCCTTAAACATGAAGCTGGTATCAGCCTTTTAAAATAAGAAAAAATAAAACAGAAAGCTTTTGCATTTAAAAAAAAAAAATGTAGCTAAGTCTTCCTTAGGATTTGCAGATGCTCTACTACCTTGAGTATATTGATGGAATTTAGTTTTGTTCTCAGCCATAGTGAAATCTGAAAATGAAATGTTATGATAGTACAGAGCCTTTTTTAGGTTCCCTCTAATTACAAAGGTCTGTAATCATTGCAAAACATAGTAAGTCAAGATAAGTTTCTCCTGTTTAAATGTATAAAAATAGTTAAAACAGCATTGGTATGGAAAGCAAGAGTTTATAAGAAAGAAGTGGTGTGGAATTTAGGGGCAAAATGATGTACTCAGTTTGAGCTGAGAATGGGAATACCAGTGGAAATTATAGGAAACGGTACCCTATAAAGATAGTGTCTCATAGACAAAAACACTAGTTATGAATTGTATGTAAACAAACAAATGTAGAATATTATGTATGTTGCTTGGCCATATGATTAATATTTTTACAGCATTTATAAGACAGAATCAGCTGTATGCATTAAAAGCAGCATAATGTTCAATAAAAAGGCAGTTTTAAAGTAGAGTTAAGTTTTCAAAATTGTGGAGCCACGTTTTTACTTGTATGGTAGGACAAAGAAGAGCTACAAACAACATGATAGGATGAGGCTGAGATTCCCATATTATCAAAGCCACAGCCACTTGACTAGCTTTAAGAAGATCCTCTTTAGTGGCACGTCCAATGTCATCTTGGAAAGTATTCATAGTTGAACTCATAACTTCTTTCATTTCCTGAAAAATTTCAGGAACTAGTAAAGCAATAACTTAGTGAGCCTTTGCTAGACTAAAAGCAATGATTTCTTTCTTTAAAACGTGTGCCCGGTAATTTTATTTTTATAGACCAAACTACTTTTATGATTTTCCACAAAAGCATGCCAAGCCATCCTCAAACTAACCTCTCAGCGACTTCCAAACTGCTTTAGTTTGCAGACATACATTATTACGCTCCCATATATTACACGCAGCCATATTCATGGAATCAGTAGCACAATTCTAGTTCCAGACACAATAACTATTGCTTGGTGCCTGGCAGCATCCTCGAGGACGTACTTCACTATGTTCTCTATGCATATGACAGTCACCCAGATTTCAGTAATTGCTATCATCATTTATTAGGCTCTTTTTATTGCCCCTTCAGTAACAGCCAACTTCCAACATTCACTGCTGTTTGTTTTAAATGACAAAGCAGTGACACGAAGTCTTAAAAATTCTTTCAAAAATGGAACAAGTACCCAATGCTCTTGAGTGCCCTGTTCACTGTGGGGAGCAGGAGAGGCGCTGCGTTGGCTTACACTGTGTCACTGTGTGCCCCTCTGTTCGCCTCATGCTTTAACTGTTAGAAAAAAAAAGAAACAGCACTTCAACTTCAGTGTTCTGGCTCTCCGTTAGTGGGAATTCCTGAAACAAAAATGAATACGTGCGTATTCCTATGAGACTCTGATAATCAGGCTGATCACTCAGTTGGCACATTTCTGTTTCCTTTAGGTTATAAAAATTGAGAGGCTTCTAGTACTATTTGATGATGCTGCCCCTCTAGAGATCACTAGCTATTATCACTTTAAGCCTTTTATTATTCTGAAATACACAATGTCGATTATTAAAATATTCCATTTGATTTGTAAGGATGGAAAAAAAAAGACACACTGCAGCTTCTTGCTGCTCAAAACAAAAACTAGTTGATGTTGCATCACAAACACATTTGGGAAAGTAGTTAAGTTGTCAGGTTTAAGTAAGCAAAAGGATGAGGGGAAAGCAAATTCATTGAATAGCACAGAATTTCCAAACTCAGCTAATGGACAAGATGACTCATTGTTCTGAGGTGGCCAGACCAAACGGAAAGCCAACAATGGGGGAAGCACCGAAATGCCGAGACTGGGCCACTTTTCAACTTGGGCATGGAGAGGAAGCAATTTGCTATAATCGGAATGTAATAGGCAGCATTCATTTATAGGAAGAGGCCTTTTGGAGTATCAAATTAGCCTAATCAATTTAGAAACTTATTAATGGGTCCTGACAATTTTCCTTAAGGACCATAGTAAGGTATATAACATTAACTGTGAAAGTCACTTAAGCATTTGCATAAAATTAGTTTACCTTCCCATTAAATCTGAATATGGTTATAAAGCCTCTATTAGAAGTACATTTTGGAGCAATTTTCAAATTAATGTTTCATTAGTGCTCCCTTAATACTGTCGCTTATTGATTGTTCTCCTCTCCATTCCATTCATATGTTATCATTGCCCCCTGGTAAATCACTCCAATGTCTGATAAACTTAACAGAAGCTATCTCCCTGTGGATGTGGGAAGAAAGGGAAATAGGCTTGGAGTCAGACAAGGTTACTTCATGATCCAACTGTTATCACTTAAAGGTTACTTGGTTTTGCAAATTACTTGACCTTCCTTAATTTTATTCCCTTATCTTTTAAAAAAAAATAAGTTGTAAATGAGGCTAATAGTAACACCTATCCACCTAATTTGTGGGAAGGAACAAAATGAAAAGTTACAGGTCATTTTTTCAAAATTCTGTGAAAAAGTATTTCAATTTAAGATTTTTAGTATGCGCATTAAAGAGGAAAAGATAAAAACAGTGTTGCTTTAGCCCTGGCTGGTGTGGCTCAGTTGGTTGGAGTGTCCTCCCATACACTGAAAGGTCCCAGGTTTGATTCCCAGTCAGGGCACACACCCAGAGTGCGTACAGGAGGCAACCAACTGTTTCTCTCTCGCTCTCCCTCTCTGCTTCTCCTTTCCTCTATCTCTAAAGTCAATGAAAACATATCTGCAGCTGAGGATCTAAAAAACAACAACACAGTTTTGCTTTAAATGGACATAGAAATGTGAATTTCATCAATCTTTTCTATCCTGAACATTATTTAATTTTTCTCAAGATTTCTTACACATGCTAAAAATTCCTTATTAGCGGAACTTTACTCTTGTTAAAGGCAATCTTAATAAAGGAATTCTTTGTTCAACTTCCTCAGAGTTCTGAGAAGTTTCTCTTCAACTTTTGAAAATTGAAATTGAGAAAACATTCTAATTTATTATCTAAAGGGAGAAAACATTTTTTAAATTTGCAATGAGGTATCACTTCACACCTGTTAGAGTAGCTATTATCAATAAGACAAGCAATAACAAGTGTTGGAGAGGTTGTGGAAAAAAGGGAACTCTTATTCACTGCTGGTGGGAACATAGACTGGTACAACCACTATTGAAAGCAGTCTGGTGATTCCTCAAAAAGTTAAGAGTAGAGCTACCATGTGACCCAGCAATTCCTCTCCCTGGTATATACCCGAAAAAAAACTAGAAAGCATGCATTCATAAAGATATATGCATGTTCATTGCAGCATTATTCATGGTGGCCAAGACATGGAAACAACCAAAGTGTCCTACAATAGAGGACTTGATAAAGAAGATGTGGTACAAATACACGATGGACTAACTATTCAGTCATAAGAAAGGATGAAATACTGCCATTTGCAACAACATGGATGGACCTTGAGAATATTATGCTAAGTGAAGTAAGTCAGAAAAACCTAAGAACCATATAATTTCATTCATATGTGAAATGTAAAACTGAAACTCATGAAAACAAACAGCAGTGTGGTGGTTGCCAGAGGGAAGGGGTATTCCAGAAAGAGGAGTTATTGCTAATTTTATCAGGACTTAGAATATGTAAATTAAGACATTTTAAATGTAGTAGAATTTTTAAAATGACCTGCAATGTGTTATCCACTTGTTCAAAAGATTAATTTTAGCCCTGGCCGGTTTGGCTCAGTGGATAGAGCGTCAGCCTGCGGACCGAAGGGTCCCAGGTTCGATTCCCGTCAAGGTCAGGTACCTTGGTTGCGGACACATCCCCAGTAGGGGGTGTGCAGGAAGCAGCTGATCCGATGATTCTCTCTCATAGATGTTTCTAACTCTCTATCCCTCTCCCTTCCTCTCTGTGAAAAATCAATAAGATTTTACTAATGAATTTCAGGCATGTGTTCTATTTGAGCTAATATAGGTTCCCTCAGAGGCTTTTAAGTGCTTGCTTGATTTTCAACCTATAGGCTTTAATTTACTCAAACTTCACTTGGAAACTTTATCAAAATAATAAGACATGCTACCCACCTTGAGTATAAAAACTCCTGAAACATTCAAAATTAAAAATCCTTCCCCAATATTAGTTTCTTCAATCTATGTATAAATGTGACTCAGATATCCAGTTTAAATTGCTTTTCAGTGATCTGGCTGTTCAAATCATCAAGTAATATCAAATAAAGTATTAGTCCCATTGTGCAAATATGGAATTTAGAAATTTTCTAAGACACAGTAGAAAATATGTTCATGTGATTATAATGTAACCCATTATGACTCCCACTTTTCAAAAATTGAAGTTTATAATTAGTTTAATACTTTGCTACTAATATTAAATGTTAGCTGCTACAACAACTTAATTATCTACTTCCAAAAAATAAACACAACCTCTTGGCAAGTCATTACCATGCTATTTTTACACTTTTGATAAAACCTTTACATATTCAGAAATTTATTTCTGGTAGGCAGGCAAAATGTGCTTTTTTAAAAAGACTTCAACTATGTTAAGAGAAGAAACAAAATTTTTACTTCATGCAATGCTAAGTTGCTACTAGAAAAAACAATTTAACCTTAAAACAAAAGAAAAATCATGGCAATGATTATTAGTTTAATGGGACAGAGAAATATAGTTTTATTTGAAAACAATAAGATAGCATGCGATTGCAATGAAACACAGTAAAATATCTTTAACTTCTCAAAGTATCTCTATATTCCCAAAGTTACTCCCACATCTTGGGTAGTAATATATTAGTGTCTGAATGGATTTATATGTTTTTATTTGATAATTCATTCACGTGCAGGTAAATCAGATCTGTGACTTAAAGTATATCACTATTCCCAAAACAGGTATAATTACAGCATGTGAAGGAATATGACAAATGCATATATTTGCCATTCTTGCTTTTAGTTTTAACTACCTCAAAATATTTAGAAAGGCACTAATATAACTTATCTGGAGAGATCATGAGTAATGGATTTATAAAGTTGGAGGTTACAAGAAAATAATGGAAGATGTGCACTTAGCTACCCACATGCACTTGGCAATTGGATATGAAACATCTTAATTAAATTTCAAATAAAATAAGTCCTAAATTAGACAAGAATCTTTTAGCTGGAGTTGATGAAACTACATTTTGTTGCATTGCAAACATTATATTTTTTATTATTGAACTTTTGATGCACCTAGTAAATAGCAAATCACAGCAAGGGGTGTAATTGTTTTGAAAATACTGTTGAAAATAAAAATGATATTTTAAAACAAGCTGTTAGTATCTCTTAATAGAAATCCAACATCTTTTTAGAATCTTAGCATTAATTATAAGATGGCTAAAATATGAGTGTCCATGTAGGTCTCAGAATAACTCTACAGGCTCATACAAAAGTGATGTTAGCACCGGGCATGTTTGATGCCATAAATCACACATTGTTAAGAGATGGCTATAATACAGTAACTATTGATTTACAATAAGGAGGCTCAAGGAAGGAACACTGTCAAGAGTAGCACCAAGACCTCGCCATTTAGCCCTCTCTAGAGCCAGCAAGCCGAATTACATAAATGCCACACAATTTTTATTTGAAGTTGAGTCTCAAGTTCTACATTTCTGTTCAATTAAACATTTGAAATAATTGTGGATGAACCAGTCTATGACATTATCACCACTGTACTAATTTGTTATAAGACTTAGGACTAAAGAAGGTCATCCTTCCACTTTTCAAATAGGGCTCAAAGAGGTTGTATAGTGGTTCATGAAAATGACTTTGGAGTCCAGTAATCTTGGATTCTAAGACACTAACTCTGAAACTTCTCCAAATTTATTATCTCTAGGGCTCCCTTTTCCTTGTCCACAAAATGGAGATGGTAAGGTTGTCTTCTTGGGATTGTTATGCATTTGCAGGGACTATAACGCCCTCGACATTTTGAATGATGTGCAGTGAATGGGAAACAAATGTTAGATGTTAGTATAATAATAATACTACTTATTATTAGTAGTATTATTATTGACCCCCAAAGTCCTTCAGCCACTTTGTCCTAGAGCAAAAATAGTCCAGAAGTCCTAAAGTTTGGCTTCGGCCCCTTTCTCCTAACTTCGAGTGCCCCCAACACTTCATTTATTTAAATCCATGATAACACATTAACTCCAGAAGCTTGCCTATTCCCCCAGTCTATATGTTAGCTCCATGAAGAGAGTGCTCCAGTTAATTTTCCGAGAAACATCTGGAAGGAAAGAGGAAGAAATTGCAGCAAACCCCAGACACGCCGTGCTGCATCAATCTACATAATTTGAAATGACCCATAGTTGCCTTTCATGCTGAGAGACCAGAGTCAAGTGACTGAATCACTCAGTCCAGGGCCAGGGTGGCCTGAAGCCCAGAGGGAGATACCCCTTTCAGGTCCGTTTCAGGGAACTCGGGGAACCAGGATCGAGTAGAAGGTGAAAGACCTAACTAGTTAGCAGACTAACTAGCCAATAGCCTCTAGAGAAGAGAGGAAAATCTCCCCCATCCCATCCCCAGAAGCACCACGGGAACCCCATAGAAAAGCATTAGCTCAAGGTTCTTAGTTACACCTACAGAATGTCGGGTCATCTTCGAAGTCAGTTCAAGGTTCCAGAATGTGGAGACACTCAAACACCCCAAACACCAGATCACTCACTATTTTAGCCGCAGCTCAGGCTAAAGCAGACATAAACATAGCCACCAGAAATGCCTGAGGCTGTTAAGTCTGAATTGTAGGGGGGGAGGGGGGGCGGACAAATAGAGAACTGGGCATTTCACAAAGGGTGACACACTATTGGGGGTAGTGGGTTTCCTCTGACCCCAATTCGCAGCCACTATAAAACTTCTCCCAAAACGCAAGTGGTCACAAGGTGCACAGACAGACCCTGTGCGCTCTCTGCTCTAACTGGGTCTCAGGCCCTGGAAGGCGATGGGATGCTTTACCTTAGCCTCCCAACCCACCCCGGAAACGTCAGAGTGATTCCTATAGCTTGGCTTCCTCTAACTCAATAGCTTCTCACCACTGCCCTCAAACTGTGTGCATCCAGATGAAAAATAAATAAACACAATAAAAGAAAAAGAAGGAAGGAAGAAAAGGAGAAGGCAATCACCGAGCTAGCCCGCTGTGCTTTCTTATCCCAACAACTTCGCCAGGCTTCCCCAGGCGGGAGCGCGCCCCGCACACACCCAATAGGAGGCGGGCAGCAGGGCGTCCATCCTGGGTGGCCCAGCCCTCCACCCCAGCCCCAGCCAGGCTGACCCGGTGGCCCCAGCGGCTGCCTCCGCTGCCCCGGGTCCCCTGCAGCGCGTGGGGTCCCGAGAAAGACCCTCAAGCTCTGCACCTGCACCCGGGCGTCAGCAACCTCACATCTCTGGTTGGCAAGGAGCGGCCGGGGCAGGGGTGCAAAGGACTGAGCGGGGTATGGGAATGGAGGGGCAGGGGGGTGATCCTGGTTCTGGAAGGCAGAAATGCCCACTCCGTGCGCGCCTCGCCTCCCGCAGGGGCGCAACCCCAGAGCGGTGCTCACCACCCCAACCAACTCCGTCGCCGCCGGAGCCCAAGCCTAGACACCTATTTTGCGCTCAACTTACCTTGGCTGGGCTGAGCTTTCGCTCTCCTTCCTCCCGCCGAGCCCTTCATCCTCCTGCTGGCTGCAGCCTGGCGCCCTGGCCCTGGCATCCGGCTCAGAGCTGCAGCCGGGGGCTGGCTGTCCCCGGGAGCACAGGGCTGACCGCCCGCAGCCTCCGCGGCTGTGGTCACCGGGGAGGCGTGAGCGGTGGCCGCCCAGACCGGTCCCTGAAGCGCCGCGCACACCGTCCCTCGGGCGGGCGCTGGCTGGACTTGGCAGTCAGTGCGCCTCTGCCAAGCCGAGCCGAGCCGTGGTGCTGTGCTCTGCAAGGTCCGAGCCACGCCAGCCTCAGGTACACCCGGCTGGGGAGAGGTGCAAGCCCCGAGGGAGGGAGGGGCCGGGCCAGGGGGAGCGAGGGAGAGGGCTGGGAAGAGAGAAATCAAGGGGCCAGGAGCAAGCTTTCCTGGAGGGAGTGGATCCCGGGGGTTAAGGGAACACGCGGGGAGGAGAATTGCATTTAGAGAATGAGCTCCAGTGAGCTGCCTCAAAAGGCTCAGGAAAGGGGGTTTCCTTTTGTGCTTTTAGTTCCTTTACCTCCTCGTTTGGGTACAATTACCTGAAAAACGGCCCCCATTTTATTTAAAACAACAGTTAACTTCGCTACCTCAGTGAACAGATAGAAAGGGATGGGGTGAAGCTACTGCAAATGTAAGGAAGTTCTTTCTCCACAAAACCTCTTTTGAGGGACCCAGATCCCACTGAGATTTTTCTTACCTCACCTGATTCATTCTCTCCTTCCCTCCCTCCCTCAAACACAAATACACACTCCTACTCAATATAGTACCCAGTCCCTTGGGAATGAAACAGATACCTTCTGTTGACCCATTCTAGGACTTGAAGGAGTGTTTTTCACACTTTACTAGGCACAGGAAATCACCCAGGGATCTTGTTCAAGTTCAGATTCTGATCCAATAGGGGCCCGAGATTCTCTGTTTCTAATCGTGTGGCAGATGCCACTGATCCAAGGACCATATTTTGAGTTGCAAACAAACAAACAAACAAAATAAAGCTGCTTTCTAATATCAGCTGAGCCACTAACTATTGGTAAGATGGTCTGAAGTAAGTTGCTAATGCACTGTTTTTCATGGGGTTTCAGGATGCTGGGCGGGGGGGGGGGGGGGAGCAAATAAATTATAAACCTAAACACAGGGCAAAAGGATAAAATACCCTGTAGATACAAGGCTATCATTATTGTCATTAGTACTGTTGATGAAAATGTAGGGAGAGATTGATAATTTGCCACTGTGTATGTTCTCGAGGGAAGTTCTAAAACACAATCCACAGTGGCTACCTCACAAACACACCATTGTTTAGAGAGAAAATGCTATGTAACATCCTCTAAGGGGCAGTCTATTCCTCCTGTTAGCCTGTTGTTGACATTTGCTGATAAGTAGCACTGTTTAAGTGTATATTATCAGGTAGTTGAATTGCTTAGCAGGCTAATAGGTAAAGCAAACCAAGGAAAGCAAATACCAGGAACAAAGAGATAAAAAGGAAATATAACCAATGCACCAAAAGACATGTTGCGTTACACTTCACATGACTATGTTAGCTTGATTTGATTCTCCCTTTGCATGTTTTCATCTGGACTTAAACACCCATTGCACTGTTTCAATTCAGCGAATGCTAGTAAGCTTTTACCATGGCAAAGGCCTTGCCTGGAAGTGAACGGCATCTGGTATAGTTACTGCTTTGCAAGAGCAATTTGACAAGATACCAATAGACACCGGATTAGGCAGCCTCTGGTGGCAGAAGAGAGCACCAAATAGGTTACCACCCAGAGTTCAAAGGCAGTGAGGTCTGGAAAGGCTTCATGGAAGGCGGATCATCCGAGACAAACCTTAAAATGTGATGTGATTCCATCAGGCAAAGCTAAAAGGATGGACATTTAAGGTGAAAGAGTGAGGGTAGAAAAGTGTGGGGAGTAGTGGGCGCTTTTACCCTGAAGATACAGGGTCTGGAAGAAAGTGGAATAAATGGCCTGAAACATTGGCAGGGGCTGTGATTGCTGTCCTGAGCAGTTTGTCCTTCACTTCAGCAGTTCGTACTTTGCTTCAACAAGGAACCATCATGATCAGAAATCTAGCAAGAAGACTGATCTGATGTGAAATTAATAGGGTGACCTAGAACCATAAAGTAATACAGGTATAACACTTAGGAGGCAGTGGAAACTGTATGTAAGTGATCATAAAGGAGGGAACACTAATAGTTGGGGAAAATGGAATATAAAGATGTTTAAAAGGAGACATTGCTGAGACATAATTAGTAGTACATAAGGATTATGTGGAGGAGAGGGATTTGTTCAGAGTACATAAGGATTATGTGGAGGAGAGGGATTTGTTCAAGATTTTATGCCGGGAGGACTAAAAAAATGTTGACACCATTAAGAATTGAGAAGTCAAGAATGTACAGTTGGTTGGTTTTATTTTTATGTTTATTTGGGAAAGGTTATCAGATAATGATGTTTCTTTGAACATTTTTAGTCAGAGGTTTAAGGGAGATGTTCAGGTAGGGATGTTGCTTTGAGGAAATGGGTTCTGGATGAGAACTTGTGTTTGCTCTTGTGTTTGAGAATCCTGGGTATGTATAGGGAGTTGAATGGTTGGGAGAACATGAGGCAGAACAGAAAAAGAAATACAAAGTGCTTTGGACAGAAGCTGAGAGCTATGTAACCTCCCTAGTCCGTCAGTATCATCATCTGTAAAATATGAATAATAACATCTGCACAAACTAGTTGGGAGGCTGAAGTGAGATAACATACTCTTTTCTCATGTTTATTTTTTGCACTAACCTGTAGGATATGTCTGAGAGGATGGGAACCTATGTATTGTGTTCACTGTTGTAGCCCCAACATCTAACTTTGTGTTGCGCACATAGTAGGCTCTAAAAATGTTCATTGGATGAAATTAATAATTTTAGAAGAAGGAGAGACACCAAAGGTGGCAAGAGATGGCTAAGTGGGTTCTGCTATTTCAATGCCATGGAAAGCAAGTCAGGAAACGTTTGTTACAGAGATGAACACTAGTGAGAGA
Source organism: Cnephaeus nilssonii (assembly GCF_951640355.1). NCBI lineage: Eukaryota > Metazoa > Chordata > Mammalia > Chiroptera > Vespertilionidae > Cnephaeus > Cnephaeus nilssonii. The sequence continues at coordinate 19,824,986 of NC_137088.1, read as the reverse complement.
TGGGACGAAGAGTAAAAGGGAAATATTAATATACATTGGGAACGCTTTTGGTTTGGTTTTGAAGAAAGATTTGGTTGAAAATTTAACTGATTAACTGCTGCACTAGACATATATCACTATTATGAGTGGCAAAGGAACTTACCAAAGAATGTCAGATTATTTCTTTAAAGAAGTTAGACAGTGAAGTGAGGAAGAAAACAAAGATTAGGGATAGAGAGCTGGTAGCAGAGTTGAGGAAGGTTGTTCCTCTTTAGTAAAGGGAAAGAAAGTGCAAACATACTTTATTGATAGAGTTCAGGGGCCAAAAGCGTAGGAGAGAAGCTCCAGGTGAGAAGGGGAGAATTGATTGAGCAATATCGGAAAAGAGAAACAGAACTAGTGGGCCAAGATGGTAAGTAATCAATCTGAGCAGAGAAAAAAGGGTCACTGAGAAAAGCAAAAACAAAGGAGTAGAAACAAGGAAATGTACTGAGATGCTCAAGTGGAGTGGCAGGAAGTGAGAAAGGCTCACATTGTCTTGCCCCTGCATCTCTGGGAAAATAGGTCTTCTTTGTAATTTTTAAAGTTTTTAAAAATTAAAAACATATTAAAAATATTTTTAAAAAATCTTTCAGAACTGCAGTTGGTTTGCCATGCTGTCCTTCATGATTTGTGAGATCTTACATAACTGATTTAACCTCTCTGAGTCTTAGTTTCCTCATCTGTAAAACTGGGATAAGACTATTTGCTCTCTAGGCTTAGGTTTTTATGTTAGAATAAGTAATATTGGCAAAGCAGAGGTTCTCAAACTAGAGCCATCATCAGAATCACCTAGAAGATTTGTCGAAACAGAGTGCTGGGCCCCATCCCTAGAATTACTAATTTACTAGGTCTTGAATTGGTCTCAGAAATGTGAGTTTCTAACAAGTTTCAGATGCTTCTGTTCTGGAGAACCACACTTTGCAAACACCCCTCATCCCCTGCCCCTCATTGTAAATAAGTTAACATAATGCCTGATACATAGTACATAATAAATACATGGTAGCTAGTGTTTAGGGTTGGTGGCCAACTCATGGTATGAGAGCTGAACATAGAGTTCAAGCTGAAAAGGTTATAAATAAAGGTGATGGACAGAAACTTTTGGCAGAGATTGGGAATTCAAAGGTCATAAAAATGAATATCCAATTCCGTGTAAGGGAAGTTATGGGAAAGAAAGATCAGGAGGTCTTGGCCAGGAAGAGAATTCAAGAAAGAGTTCAGAATCTTGGAGATCAATTTATGTTTCGCCCAACACTTTCTAAAAGGGTGGTTTATAATAAAAACCACGACCACAAAAATAAAATCAGGTCATAGAATCAGGAAACTGGGCCAAAGGAGGACAGTGGCCTGTCCAAATAGAGGCTCAACACCATTGCTACGACTGAGCGCAGAGCCGACTCGGCCTTAGAAGCCACTGAGAAGCAGGAGTCAGGTGATGTTACATAACTGTCACTGTCTGAACCAAAGATTTGTAAACCTCAGTCTCTCCTACAGGAAAATAAAAATTCCCTACTCTCAAATTCAGAGAAAAATCTCACCCCTGGAGCATGAAATGATTTGGAATTCATGTTGCTTCTTGAAGTAGGAAGCTTCAACACACATCAGGCATAGTATTGCAACAGAATGTGGAAGAAGCGCATCTGGGAGGGGTTAAGAAGAAATGCTCTAGATAGTTAGCCTTCTAGTACTCAACTTTACCCAGTTACACACCTCCATGTTCTGAGCACCGGTATTGTGTCAAAAGCTGTGGCAGGTGCTTTTATGTGGACTATCTTTCATCTTAATGAGATCATTCTTCCAAGATGAGAAAACAGGCTCAGAGAGATTAGCTTCCCTGCAATCATACCTAATAAGGTCCAATCTCTGATTATAAAACACTAGAGGCCCGTTGCACGAAGAGATTCGTGCAATAGACCTTCCTTCCCTTGGCTTCCAGCACCGGTTTTCCTCTGGCAGCCAGGACCCAGGCCTTCGCTCCGGCCAGTGTCTGCCTTCTTCGTCTTTGCTGCAGATTCTGGCCGGAGTCTGCCATCTTCGCTGCAGACTGCCGTCTTCATCTTTGCTGCAGACTCCGGCTGAAGTCTGCCATCTTCGTCTTCACTGCGGCACTCCACTCCTGTAGATCCCTTCACTCGCCCTGCCCTCCCTCTCATAGCAGGTGTCCTGCCCTGCCTGGCCACTCCACTCCTGGAGCAGCTAGGTGGCCTTCTAATTTGCATACTCACTCTGATTGGCTGTGGGTGTATTGGAGGTATGGTCAATTTACATGTTTGTCTATTATTAGGTAAGATAATACATTTCCATTCTAAAGTTCTCTCTAAAAAAGTAAAACAAAGTTAATAAATGAGGTCAGTTCATACTCCTTTTATCTTAGATTGGGTTCTTCAGGAAGCAGACTCTGGAGACATGGAAATCTGTGTGCAGGAAGTTTACTGGGAGAGCCCTTGAGACTGAGACCTGTGAGCAAGTGAAGGAGTAGGCATCGGGTAAGGGAGAAGCTGACCTTCAGTGAGGTCTCAAACAGGCCTCAGCCAATCCCACCAGAGCTCTGGGCTGAATAAACCCCTCAGAGTTATCCTGAACTAAGGACAGAGAACCAGGACATGGTCTCCTTGTCTCAACTTGTCATTCTGAATAATCAGAGTTTAGTTCTTGAGAAGTCTGTAGAATGAATCTAATCAAATATTTTATAATCACTGCTTTATAGCAACCCAATGACAACTACCTTGAATGCAGCAATTATTTTAATAAACACGATTATTTGCAAGGCACTGTGATGGCTAATTTGGGGGAACACAAGTGTATTTAAATCACAGGTGTATTGTCACGCAAATTTAGAAGTAAAATGAAGTATAGAGAAATAAATTGTCTATAAAATGGGTTCAAGAATAGCATCCACCTCATATTGTATATCTGAGGATTAAAAAAACTACCACAAAATAAATACTATAGAAGTATTTTTTTTTCTAACTACAAGAGGTTGAAATGAAAGTTCTTGCATAATAAAAATATAAAGGACACACAAGTATGTAATACATTCAGGGTAAGAAGTTCTCCCTTTATCTGAGAAATTTTAACAAAGGAGAAGAAATGTAGTTGAGTCTTCAAGAATGGGTTGGACTTTGAAAGACAAGCACAATGGTGGGAATAAGACAGCATTCTGGGGAGAACAAATAGGATGGATGAATATATAGGGCATGAAGGCTTAGAATTTTTTTGAAGGCCCGCAAACAGACCAGCTTGTCAAGAATACAGGTGAAGTGTCTCGGATACTGCTCACGACTTTCAATTTCCGGTGAATTATTAAGGTTTTATTTAAAAGAAAGTGAAGAGTGGAAACTTCGGGAAAATTAGAAGTATGAACAACAAAGTGGTGTTAGATGAAAACTGCCCTGTGCACAATTAAAACTGAAAGAAATCAGAAGCAAAGGAATTTCTGTTTCTTTTTCCTGCCTAACACTAGCCTTTCCTTCCGGAGGATGTGGTTGCTGAGGCAGAGGTTCTCAAAGTGGGGTCACTGGACCAGCAGCATCAGCATCGCCTGGGGATGCATTAGAAATGCAGATTCTCAGGCTCCATCCTTCACCTACGGAATCAGAATCGTGGGTGTGGGTCCCAGCAGTCTCTGTTTTAACATTAACAAGCCTTCCAGGTGGTTCTGACACTCGCTCAAGTCTGAGAGTCACGGCTGTAGTGTTTCTATAATACATTTTTCTCCTGGAGTATATACCTCCTGGAATATCCTGAAGCAATTTTCTCCTCTCCTAACTCTCTAGAGAGTATGATTGCTGTCTCACTAACATCTTCACGGACTGTCTCTGACCAAATGACTCAGCACGGAACTATGCTATGCTAATACGTGGATCAGATTGTTTTCCAACAGTTTTTCAGAATAAATCTTTAATACAAAGTGTGTCTACTCTAATCAAAGTCAGACACCAGAAAAAAATCCCGAGGTGGGGTGGGACCTCAAGGGTAACAAAAATATCAGAAAGAGGCCGGCCACTGGTTAATATTTTTTTCATGAAAAGAGAAAATAAAAAGTTCTTTCCCATTACTACTAAAACTCCTACATGGCTAATGAAAATATATTTAAAACTACAGCCAAAAAATGGTTCAAAATAATTAGAACTTGGGTATTGAGGAGGGTACTAGGGTCAATAGAAAATGGTTCTGAGTACATGTTAAATAAAAAAAGATCAGTAATGGCTAAATACTGAACATATATGTGAGTCTCTGGGGATCCTGGGTCTTTTTGGATCAATGAATGAGGTGAAAGGAAGAGAATGGACTGACAAGGAGGAAATAATGTTGGAGGGGGTCATGACCACTTGTTGCCCCCCGAGCTGGACCCTGGCAATTGGAGGCTGCTCTGTCCTTAGAATGTATATTCTGCCCACTTTCCCTGCATTTGGAGCCACTTTAAGGGCACAGCCTTGAACGAATGATGTGTTGCTAAGGCCATCTGGATGATATCTGTGACTAACCTGGTTAAGGCGGCTGAATACACTGTTAACATTCTAGTGGGTGGGTGCAGTGATCAACCTGTTTACAGCTGCCTAAGACAAACCTTCTAAGTTCCCTTGCTAGTTATAATTGCCACCTACCATTTTGGGGTGTTCTGCCTCTTTCTTTGGTCTCTCCTTGTCCTCTGTATATGGGAACCAGTTTCAGATTTCACCCCAGGGAAGTCCCAAGGTTGTGAACAAACAACTTAGTACTTGGTGTATCCAGCCTAGATGGAAGGGATGCTTTGAACTACACAGAGCAACTTCATGCAGGGGTGTGGCCGCAATAAATTCACAATAAGCAGCATATGTTGCAGACAAATACTCACAAAATCATTCATGAATGTGTAAAATCCACTCATGTTTCAAAACACTTTAATTTTCCTATTCAAACACGAATCTCTCCCAAAATTAATGTATTAATTACTTTGTAGTCATGTGAGTTAGCAGAGACTGAAGTTTGTTTTATACTGTAAGCATAAATTATACATCTTTCAGCTTGCCCATCTAGCTGTATTCCCAGGGAAATTTATGAAAATTTGCAAAATAGCGGAACAGTGCTATTTTGGATGTCTGGAGGGAATAATATGGTAACCCATGAGTCCCACCTCACTCAAACTGTGTGTGTGTGTGTGTGTGTGCGTGTGTCTCCTTCAGCAACATCTCCTCCCACTGACTCCTCTTTGCTGACAGTGGCATCCCCATTCTGTCACACTTCAAATCTCAAAGCTACGTTTAATCACTTTTTCTCTGCCGCCTTAACCCCCAGCTAAGTGGATTTCCACCTCTCAATAGGTCTCAAGATTCCTTTCCACTTCTCCCTCCCAGTCAGGATGCCAGTACCCTGATTCAGGCTTCCCTTTGGATTCACGTGTAAGTCTTTCCTGACTGAGGTCCCAGCCTGAACTCTTGATCGTCCTCTAGCTGAAGTAGATCAGTGCCAGCTACCTCTGCCCCAATCACTCTTTCCAAGGTGTTGCACTCAGTTCTCCATATTGCCTGCCTCACCACTGCCTTCAGATTGTAGGTGGAACCAGAGCTCCGCTGGGCACCTGAGGCTTCCATTATTCTCATTACGTCCTTCCACTCCCGCGCCTCCCCCCCAGCCCCACCTCCACCCCTGCCCCACCAATAGCCAAATCTCATGGTGACCCAGGTATGCTTTGGAAACCTGTTCCTGCTGCCTGGGAAGTTTCATTCTCTTTCCCACCTGCTAAAATTCAAGCCAACTTTCATAACCAGGTTACAAACATCAGGCCAAGCAAATGTCTGTTCTTCAAATGTTAAAAAGACTTTGGCTTTTAGGATGATCATTCCTATTAATCACCTGGAAAGCTAAGAGTGGCAAGAAAAAATGCTGTGGGTTCACCAAACCATCTATACTTTCCTTCCTGGGAACAAGGGAAACCTTCTCCCACCCTTCTGGCAGAAGAATTATTATGATTAGTTGTGGCCAAGGAAATGTCAACAGAAAACATTGGCCCCAAGTCTCAGCCCCTCACATCTCCTGGGATTTTTGTTCAAACACCTGCTCACTCATTCTCTCTCCCCTTGTCATCTATAGATTTGAATCAGAGGAACAATGGAGGATTCCAAGTTCCAAGGGCCCGACTGAGTCAACATCCTGTAGAAATGTGCTCTTTTAGGTTAAATTCATGAGGTGATGTGGTCATTACATAGAATAATAAAATGAGTGGCTGTAGGCATAATTGTGAAAAAACAAGATATTTCAGCAAATCTCTCTTCTCACATTTCTGAAAATTTGCCTACCTCCTCCAATTTTAATGTCATACTTTGTGTATTTCATTCCAAACATTTAAAAACATTTATGTTGCTATGCTAAGAAAAGAATCCATCTGATATTTGCAACCACTCTAAATTGTAAAGGACTTAATTTGGTTGCACTCTTTCATGTTCATTTGCATTTTAAAAGGCCTATAGAAAGACCACTTTGCTTGCACCTAGAGAATGAATCACTAATGGTTGACATTCAATAATCAGATAGAGAAAAAATATTACTATGCAAATTATACCATACAGCAATAGCCTACTTTAATTAGAATCCCAGCCTTGAACAGAAATTAAGTTTACATTTTAATTATTTTTCTAAAATAAATACCACAAAAAGGGCAGATTTTCTATTTACATCTCTTTCTCTGCAGGTTTCTTTTTTTCATGCATGGTTCTTAATTCACACTTCTTTATAGTATACTAGATAAAATTCTTTAAAATTGGAAATACGGTAGACAGTCAGACAGGCATGTGCAGAGCAGGACAATAGGGTCCGGGCCTCTAGCAAGGGATACCTAGCAACTGGCAGAACTGGTAGAGCAAGTATCAGAAATAAGTTTTGTTAATTAGGACCTTGCCCCTGAGGCACCCTTTTTCACCCCTAGATCTCTCTGTTCATGGGGGTCAGAACGTCCCCCTGACCTTTTCTCCTCTGGCATGTAGATCTCCCTCCTTTAGAGACAAATAAGGGGATGGAGAAAAGTCCTATCTGACTTCCATCCAAAGAGAGGAGAGGACAGGACAGGCCCTGATAGGTCAGCTGGAAAAAGAAAGTAGTTCACTCCCATGGAGGGGTTAAAAGGAGATCTGGAGCCCACCAATCACTGGAGACCAGGAACCTGGAAGGACACACCTGGAAAGCTGATGAATATTCTATTGTGATTCTCCCCTGAGACCTACAGATAAATACCCTCAAGACTGAACACCCAGTTTGGCTCTCTCTCTCTAAGGAGCACACCGGGATCTTTCCCCACCCCTCCCCCCAGGCATGTTTTCCTTGTCTCTCTCTTTCCCCTAAGCTCAAAGGGCATTTCTTTTTTAACTTCTGTAACTTGTTTTCTGAGCCCATTTCTTTTACCTCTGTGACTTTCTAAATTAAAGTTCTCTTTACAGTTTGAGTCTTGGCTCTGAATTCTTTCTTAGCCAGAACTCAAGTACTGAGGTTGCTGAATGAGGTCAGGTCTAACCCCACCAGTGTAATACCTGGTGCCATTCTCACTGCCAACAGAAAGTTTTTATTGTATTTATGGTTACAGCTCATGAATTTTAAAATGTCTAAAATAGAGGATGATAATTAAGGAAAAGATCACATACAATGTAATTGCACCAATGAACAATATTCACTAATTGTATAATGAACTCAGAAGTGCTCTACTTATACTCAGAAATGTTACTAACACTGTCAGTTTTCTCTATTCTAGACTGTAAGCAATTCCAGGGCAAGAACTTGCACTTTATTATATACATGTTGTGTGGTACCATGTATAAATTCCTATTGGAATGAATTCTTACCTTTTAAAACAGGGACAAATCTTACACATGTAGTGAGGTTGAAATTCATTACACAATTAAGATTGTGAAAAATAAACAGAACAAAATAGCTCATCCACTTCTCTAAAATCCAACAACTTCCTATTGCCTCCCCATCCCTACTGGTAAGATGTTGAGGAAGACAGGCAGAAGAGAAGAAGATGGAAGATTTACATTTATAATCAAAGTTAACTCAGACTCTTTTGGTTTCAAATAATCTCTTCTGAGTAAATACTCAGTCAACTCAACGTTCAATTTTTTTTTTAAAGGATTTTCCTCTCTGAAAATTTCTCCCTGCTCCATATTCCTTCCAAAATAACATCTGCCTCCCAGGAAAAGTTTGGTATTTTTATGGCTCTGTGGAAGATGAGTAGCTAGTGGGTAGTGAGTCTCTCTGCCTTGAAGTTGATGAAAAATATCCTCCTATTGGGAGGTAGCACCATCCCAGGGTGCCTGGCTAGGATTTCCGTCTCCACTGTCTCCTAAGCTGGTCACCTTTATACAAATTCACAATGGTACAAAGCAGTCCTAAATATCTCTCATCAGCTAAAAAATTAATTTTAAGAAGAGGTTATTAGAGATCATTTTCAAACAGCCAGTGGCTGTTCAGGCTCGTTGAGAGGCAATTTATGACCATAAAGTATTATGAAACAGTGAAGCTAATTTTATTTTGATATTGTTTTGAAAAGGGTGAAGATGGAAATGATAAATGTTAAACAAGCACTTGTCTGATGCATTGTGCACTGAGTTAGGAGTTGAAATTCCTAGATCTGATTTTCATGGGTGTTAGTTTTGACTTCCTTTCGATTTATTATTTAAATAACTGCACCATAGTTTTTCTGCAAAATAGGTAATAATGTGTCAACTTCACATTATCTTAAGTATTGACTATGGTGATATATTAGAAAACTCTTCGGTAATGATAATGTCTGATATAAATAGAAAGAAGTCTCTCTTCTATCCTCATACTCCAACTTCTACCTCAATTGTAAACTTTTGGGGGGGCGGGGAGGCAGTGGCAATATCTCACCCTTCCTTAAATCCTCACAATGCTCTTCACATAATAAAATTTCACTAAATGTCCCACAGACTGATGAATTATTTGCTAAAGAGCAACTCAGATAACTAAGGTAGCTGGTATGGAAGTATGGATGGTCTGATAAAGGAATTCGAGTGAAGAAGAAGTTTAGAAATCCTTTTTTAGAAGTTGATGGAACACTTGAAGAGAGCAATTCAAAATAAAATGAAGTGATATTTGCTTATATTAATTAAAGAAGGTTATAAACTGCAATGAAAAAATCAGATTAACAATGGCTTAAACCAGGAGTTCTCAAAGTATGCGCCCACTACTACCACCACATCAGTGTCAACTGGGAATTTGTTCAAAATACAAATTCTCAAGCCCCTTTCCAGACCAATAGAATCAAAAACTAGAATTAAGGCCCAGGAATCTGAGTTTTAATAATCCCTATGGTAATTCAGATGCATGCTAAAGTTAAGAATCACTGGCTTCTATGATACGAAGTTATCTGATCTACAAAAAGATTGAGGGAATTGGTTGCAAGCACTGGTTCAGCTGCTGAATGTGGCTAACAAGTCTTGGGCTCTTTTTGATTATTTCACTACTGTGGCCTTAGCTTGATGACTTTTTGCCCTCAAATTCATCCTCTCCTGGTTGCAATATGGCTGCTGTATCCTAGTAATCATGTTCTCTCACTTAAGAAGGGAAGAAAAGAGATAAAAGGAGACGGGAAAATGCCAATTGGAAAGATCACCTTTACTAGGAAACAAAGTGCTTTCCCAGAAAAATTCTGGCTAAGTTTTTACATCGCATTGGCTAGAACTGAGTCTCATCATTACCCTTAGCTGATTTTCAAACTTTACTTTGGAGGCAGGTAAGGAAGAAGGGAGTTGAGAGTAGGTGTTTAGTTAGACAGTCAACAGTGACCTCAAATAAATAGAGGCTTATAACATAAACCAAATATAAATACTCTAGAAGATTTAGCCTAGAAATGGAAAAGCATAAAAAATGAGATATCTGTCTTTGAATACTGTATTTGAAAGGCTGCCATGCAGAAGAAAATTCAACATTATGTGAAGCTCCATGAGCCAGAAACAATAGATGGAAGTTAGAGATCACAGATGTTGGCTCAACAAAAAAAGAATTTTCTAATGATTAGAACTATTCAAGAGGAAATAGGATGCTTATGGAGTAGTGAACCACCTATTACTCTGTAACAATTTCTCAAAAGTATATTGGAGAAAATTCCTGCAATGCTCTCTTCCAAATCTAAGATTATTTTAAATGACTAAAACTGAAGTATGTTATGATAATAATAATTACTAACACTTGGTGCATATTTACTCTATTCTTGATGCTATACTAAGTGTTTTTACATGCATTATTTAATTTTCTGACATAAAAATCTCATGAGATAAGCACTATTATTTCTCCCATTTTAAAACACTGAGTCATAGAGAAGTAATATATTTTGCTCAAGAGCTTGGAGCTGATGTGTGAGCCAAGATGATATGACTTCAGAAGTCATACTCGTTATTTTTGCAAGCATCTCCTGGATACAAAGTAATCCCACAATTTGGAGAATTCAAATCAAATGCAAATTCCTCATCTAGCTATAAGTGCAATTTTGTACCTCACTCCCCTCTAGTTACTCAAAATAAAGTCAAGTCTTTGAAAACCCCATTCTGGCATGCCAGCATTCCCTTATCTTTATTTTCAAAGCTCTCACATTATCATTCTTCTATAACCCAGTTCAAACAATTAGAAAATCTGCCTTGGTGAACTAGACTTCTCAATATTTTCTTTCAGAAACTATCCTGTAGAAATGACTGTTCCTCCCCATTTCTGTGTACTGATCTTGGAGCAAAAATCCTAACTTCTGAAATACTTTCAGAGAAAAATGCATGTTTATTTCCGACTCTTAGGCTAATCTGAGAATAATATTGACAACATGTCTATTCCTACTCTCAGTTTCAAATGCTCAGAAGATATTAACTGAAACTTTGTTCAATGAAGGAATAAAATTATACATTTAAATCACAACAGCTTTTTTGAAACAATATATAGTATTACACGTATAAGTCTCCGGATCATTTTTTCATGCTGTACACTAACCTAAAAATAATGGCAGACCATTTTGACATGTTTGGTAAAAACAAAACAACACTATTTGTTCTCATAGCACAGCATTCCAAATGACCTAAATCTATACTCTAAATTCTAGCCAACTGCATGTCTAACATGGGGCAATTCTGCAGTGCAATCCCTCCCACCTTGCTGGTACTAGATCTTTTGCCCCCTCAGATTCATACCTTCCCTTCCCTGCTTGATCTACTTGGTAAGGTGTGGGGCGTGGCTACAGTGTTTGGACAGGTTCAAGCTTTGGACTGACGAGAGGGCACAGTCCTCTCGTGGCCACGTGCAAGTCCCAGCTTGGAGGGCAGAGCCCTCCCCGCACAATTATAGCCAACAGCTATAGTTGTAAGCTTAAACCTATGGTCCTAACACGTGGCCCCATGTGCCTATGTGATATAGGCTGCAAGTAAACAAAGCTTGATCAGGTGCATGTAATTGAGTAGGATGGAAACCCATGAGAATGTTGTAAACATCTTGCCCATGCCCTTACATTGCCTTGTGGCATCTGGCTATAAAATAAAGACACGGCTTGTAGTCTGTGGTGCTGTCTCTCAGGAAGCAGCGTCCCACCGAGTCCCAGCTTTCATTCTCTTGTCTGTCTTTCCCAATCCTTCACCACCCCCACTCAGGGTCACTGAACCTGGCTGAGCTGGCACGGCACATAAGGCACCCTGGGGCTGAGTATGCCATGGCCGGGCCGGCTCCCCACAGTAAGGGGTGTGGGCTGACTCCTTGTAAGCATTTCCCAGGCTCTGCTGTTTTTCCACTCAGAGACAATGGACCGGAGCGAGAAGGACTGTTTCTCACCCCTAAACCATTGTCCTAATGTCTCAGTGGCATCTCTGGCAGCAGCCACCCACCCCACAACAGGTCAGGCTCAAATGGATCCAACTTCCATTAGTGAATCTGGGTCTTGAGGTCCAGTATCACCACTGCCTTCCTTTGTGCCTCTGACCTAGGAGCCTCAAGGCTCCTGTGATTACCATCTTGGTTACCTCGTTATCACTTGTTGGACTTTCAACTCCTCCATGATCAGTGTGGCCAGTTCCCAGGTTAAGTTTCTCCTGTTAGCAATACTTGGAAGTCTATTTTGTTTTCTTGGTTTCAACTCCAACTGATGCTCTCTCATTATCTACATTCTAATCTTCTCACTTTGCTTACAAGACCCTTTAGAATTCAGCCCTGTTTCCCCTTCAATTTTATCCCCTGATTCTTCCTGAAAGTTTGTGATAGAGAAAAGCCAAGCTTTATTTGCTTTTTTAAAAAATCCCTTGGCTTCTCTGCCTGGAAGATGACACCACCATCAGCACCAGTACCACCAGCACTGGCAACAGCACCGGAACCACCCCCACCACCACCACCAGTTCCACCACCCCAGCTTTGTCTGTCTCCTCTTCTTGGGAAAACTATTCCCTCTTCAAAATTCTGCTCACTGTACTGTGAGTCCATTTCTACACCTCAATCAGACAGAATTCAATGCAGCTTATTTAAGAACACATCAGAGCTTCTGCTCTACATCACACAGGGAGGTGGGGGAATTACAGCACAACACTGATGCTTGAGCCAGTTAGTTTTCCAGTGGTTCTAAACCAGCTTTCCTGCTAAGAGCTATAAAGCCTTGGGCAAGTTACTCAATCTCCCTGAACTTCATCCTACCTCATGGTTGTCAGTATTTAATGAGTTAAGACACATGAAGCATTCGATAATAAAAAGCTTTCTATTGGTATAACTTCATACTGACTCACATTTTTGGCTTGAACCCCTCTGCACATTTTTATGAGTATGTCCTTGAGCTCCTTGACGATAGGGACCACAGCCTTTTTTATTGTATTGTTTTGTTGTTTTCCTTGTTTTGTTTAGCAGCCCTTTAACTTAATGCTTTGCCTTGCATTTAATAAACGTTCTCTAAGGCTTTGTTAAAAAGATCTATTCCAACCCTCGGGCAGGATAAAGCAGGAAGGTTGGAGGTCAGGAAGCATTCCCTTCTCTCCTCATCTTCCAATTGTTACATCCTTTCAGAGAGTTTGCCTTTCCTTTTTTATACATCAAGTCTCTCAGCTCCCAAATACATTTAAATAGCAAAAAAATCTACTGATACATCCCCTTTACCTCTCTGGGAGAATGGACAAGCGGGAATTTCACTATGTCTGCAAAACCTTCACTCTCCAGAATACACAAAGGAATACCATTGACAACACACACACTAGTTTCAGAAACTCGGGGAGGATTCCCTCCCCACCTGAAACGTTATCAGCAGGGAGTGAGAAACTCAGCGGAAGCTTGTATCTCTGGTGGGGAGCCCCATGCCAAGGGGAGAACCGAGCTGAGCCTTTCAAGACAAGAAAGGGATGCATTTAGCAAAGGTTATAGAAGGAAGGTCAGTCACCTGGAAAGCAAGTCACCGCAAGACCAGTCCAGATGACCGGTATTTATAAGCTTCTGCTCACACCAGGTCTGGTGATGAGCAAACTTCTCACAGTCTAAAACCCCAGATTATGTAACCTTTCTTTTTAGAATAGAGAAAAGCTAATAACTGAAAAACCTTAGTTCCATAAAATTAGGCATGATCACTCCTACGTAACAAAAATCTCTAACCTTAAGTTAGATATGACGTAATTCCTAAAGGATTTACAGCAACAACTATGACAGAAATATATATTCATTTGCCAAGATACCATAGGTGTTTTCGGCTTTACAGCACCAGGGTAAGAAATGATCCAAGTCAGAGTTAACAAATCCAGGTTCTGCTAGTTCTAAAGAAGAATCTGAACATCTCTGAAGCATAAGACGAGTCTCAGCTCCTCATTTCCTCTGTGGAGCACTGGGGCATCTTTTTCCTTCCAACATTCTATATGTCAAGGTGTAGTGAGTGTGAAGACAAATCATTAAGTTATTTTGCTATTAACAAGAAAAGCCAGAGTGTTGTGCTACTATAAATCTTGCTGAAAGTTAAGAGATTAAATATGAGAAAACCCATATTCCTTCCCTTAGAGCGTTTGCATATTAAACACTTCGTAGAGCTGATGCTGATAAAATTCACCGCAATTAAAGAGAAGAAAATGAAACAGCCAGGACGGCATCAGGACTGACACCAATATTACTGACCAGCAAGTTTCCCAGCGTCGGTAAACTTCTATGGAAAATTAATTTCATGCTTGTCTGCTCTGGTAAAACCCCTTACTGAGCTGTTATAAAAAGAGAAAATTGAGATAGGCTGTGGGAATACCAAAAAAGAGTTGATGCGGCTAAAAAGAATGGTCATGTTTACATATTTTATTGGTTTGGGGCCCATGCTGATCTAGAACCTTTAATATAGTTGCATCTCTGCTGGGATCAGAGCTCAAAAGTGTTGTCCACAGGGATTCTCACAAAAATTCCATAAAGATGCATGTATACTTACAGTAAGTGAATAAGTAACAACAATTAAATAATAGTAATAATAATGATTACATGATTAAGACATTTAAAGAACTAGCCAATATTGAAAAATCTGTGTAATGTTAACTGTACAGAGTCCATACCTCGATTACCAAATACTTGTGTTTGCTAGAATTTGTTTCACAAGCCAAAGTCTAGGGTACATTCACCCAGGTTAGGGAGCTGCATAACTTCAAATTCTGTAGAAAACATTCTTAGCAGAAACTAATTGTATTATTTTGTTTATTTTTAGAGAGCAATTTGTTTCAAGGTGAAATTTTTAAAAATTTACCTTCCAAACGATTTCGTATCTTTTGTTATTATGCATTTGAAAACAGCTTGGGCATGACATACCACACCTTCTGCTCTTCCAAATAAGACTGGGGAACAGATGGCTACTGACCTTTATCTCCAATCAAGTTCTGCCTGCCTGCATATTATCTTATTTGTAAAAATTAATCTTCTTACCTTCCAATCTTTTTCAGATTGGAACAGTTGATTCAAGAGCCTATTAGTAATCAACTTACTAAAGCTTGACACACACGCATATTCTCCCATGAATTTTTGATATTTTTAACAATCAAAAACCCCAGTTGGAGATGTAAGCGAATAAATATATTTGTAAAACCCTAAAACTCTCCGGTACATTTATCAGACAAATGGTCAAATCATTCAAATATCAACATAGGGAAAACAATTTTCAATGGTCCAGTTCACATAGAACAATTTATCATTGCTTAAAACGTGCATTATCCTCATTCTGAAGCAGGCAATTATTAACCAGAAAAGGAAGGCACTGGATACATGAAAAGCCTTTGTGATATACATTATTTCTTTATCAACTAAACATGCATTTTATAAAAGTAAAATTAATGTGTTTCCTAGAAAATACTTCTAAGGACTGGATGCTAAGTCTGCATGACCCTAGGCAGACCATAGTCCTAAGGCTGTTACAGCAGTGATAACCATATCTTTTCTCAAAAGGTTACAAATTCTTTAACATATATTTTCTCATTTCAGCCTTATTTCTTACGTGGTGCATAGTATATTTTGGTAGGTGTCAATCTAGAGAACAAACATATGTTTCAAAAATTGCAGCAATAAGCTCTATTTCAGAAGATTGTTTCTTAGAACTGAAATATCCCAAATTATCCCAAATTGTACTTTGCATATGAAAATCCAAGCATCATGTGGCATATTCAGAGAAAGTACAAAATTATAGTATGATAATAATTGAAGAAAATGACTGTTCCAGAAAATGACTGTATGATTGGTTAACAAGTTTTCTGGTCAGAAAATAACTTTCCCCCCCAAATTAACAGTAACTACTGTTATATAACTCACCCCTGGGAAAGGACTTAATTTTTTTTTCTCTTGTATGCTGGTATATTTTTTATAAAACAAATAACAATAGTCTTAATGTTACCTGTACAACTTTTTGCATAGCTTTGTTTTGTTTTGAATATGTTTTTATTGTTTTTTTAGAGAGAAAGGTAGAGGGAGAGAGAGATGGAGACATCAATGAGAAACAGCAATTGGCTGCCTCCTGCAAGCCCCCTACTGTTGATGGAGCCAGCAACCCAGGCATGTTTTCTGACCAGTAATTGAACTGGTAACCTCTTGGTTCATGGGTTGCTGCTCAACCACAGAATCACACCAGCCAGGCTGTTTTGTTTTTTAATCTTCACCCAATGATCTTCTTTTACTGATTTTTAGAGAGAAAAGAAGGGAGAGAGCGGGAGTAAGGGGTGGGGAGGGAGAGGTAGAGAGGGAAACATCAATGTGAGACAGAAACATCAATCGTTTGCCTCCTGTATGTCCCCCTGACCAGGAATCAAACCTGCAACATTTTGGTGTATGGGACAATGCTCCAATCAACTGTGCCAATCAGCCAAGTCTTGGGTTTTTTTGTTTCTTTGTTTTTTAATGATAGCATCATTATCCTGATATTTTCTACTTGAAAAGAAAGCAGATTTTCAGGGTAAACATTGCTGGAGAAGTTTAATCTCTAACCAATATGCCCACAGATTCAATTCAGTAGGACAATTTACTGGTAGACATAAAGTAAAATGTTGCTCACTGTATGGGAGTCTGTGGAAACATTTCTTTTGATTCCCCTAGGAATTAAAATAATGTGGATGATAAGGTTAAAGTTCAGAATTTTACCTGCATCCGTCTCTGAGAACTGACTGCAAACATTTAAATACTCTTTGAAAAAGAACATTATAATTGTTCACCTATCTTGGCTTATCAGTAGCTTAAAGCAAAACTTGACAATTCAAGTTGCAATTATAAAAAAAAATGATACTAGTATTTCCCTAAAGTATTACTAAAATTGAATACTAGTTCATCATTAAAAGTGTATAATGATATATTCAAGATAATATCTTAATGGGCATATTTTGCATTTTAAAAATCTAATAAAAAGGGTTTTAAGAAAGGACCCAACATTCATCATATTTAATGCCCTGGAATACAAAATGAATGTGAATAATATATCCTTTGCTTTACCATCTTTGCCTAACAAACTTCTTCACATTCTTCAATCCGAGGAACCATCTGCCCTAGGAATCCTTGCATGATCCTAGTCCTGTGCTTGTCTATGCCATAGTACTCATATCACCTACAATTATCCACCTGCCTGATTATTTTGCTCAAATTGCTCAAATTTTTATCTGCAACCCAAATTGCTCATTTACTTATCATTTAGGTGCCATTTCCATATTTGCAACTTCTATGTTCATAGTTATAATTTGTCTGCTTGAATGTTCCTCAGCCATAGACAAGCCTGAATTCCTTATGTTCCCAAGTATCTCCCTGGAACGTAACTCGACCCTCCCAAGCCTGGCGATTGAGGGCATCAGAGATACCATGTTTAAACCATTGCTGGAGACAAGAGGCTGTGCAGATGTCAACCTTTAGCTTGAGGATGCCCTAACAACTTTGCAGAAAGTCTGTTAGACTGTACAGTAATCTAGGCTACCTCCGTCCAACTTTCTCTCTCTCCTTCACTTGGTGTCAGATTATATCATGGTCTGCTGGCTCTCCCAACCTTACTCAGCTCCCTCCCTGTTTTCTCTTACACAGATACTTCCTCTAATGAAACTCTTTCATGTTTAATCCCATGCTTGCTTCTGCTCCTTGGAGCATCTGGACTTACAAACTCTCTTCTCCTTATCTTAAATATTATCTGAATTTATTCACATTACCATGAATATGGTAGACCAGGCCACCAGCAGCTTTTTCTAATTTTTAATTTAACAGTTTTTTATTGCAATATAATTAATATACCATACTATTTACTCATTTAAAGTGTACAGTCCAATAATTTTTACTATAGTCACTGATTTGTGCAACTATCATCACAGCCAATTCTGGAACAATTTTTTCACTCCCCTAAAAAACCCCACACTCTGCTACCAGCCCCTTCCTATTGTCCTCCAATACACTCAGCCCTAGGAGACCACTAATCTACTTTGTACCTCTCTATATTTGCCTATTCTGAGCATTTCATTCAAATAGAACCATCCGCTATGTAGTCTTCTGTGAGGAATACTTTCACTTTGCATAATGATATCAAAGTTCACATATCTTGTTTCATGTATTAATACTCCATTCCTTTTTATTGTTGAATAATCTTCCATTGTGTGGATATACCACATCTTATTTATTCACTCACAAATTGATGACAATTTGTCTTACTCCCCATTTGGGGACTATTATGAATAATTTTGCTATGAATATTCATATAGTTTGTTGTGTAGATATATTTCATTTGCCTTGGATATATGCCTACAAATGGAATTGCATTTCACATTGCAACTCTATGTTTAACCTTTTGCAAAACTGTTTTTATAATGGCCGAACAATTAAACATTTGCATCAGTAGTGTATGAGGGTTGCAATTTATCCACATTCTCACCAACAGTTGTGGTTGCTGGTCATTTGCATTTTCCTGATGAATAATCTTTTCATGTGCTTGATGGTTATATGAGTATCTTCAGAGAAATGTCTATTCAGAAAACTCTATTCCCACTTTTAAATAGGGTTGTCTTTATATTATTGAGTTGTCATGGTTCTTTACATATTTTGATATAAGTAATTTTCTAATATATAATATGCAATATTTTCTCTCATTCTGTTGGTTGTCTTTTCATTTTCTTACTGGTGCCCTTTGAGGCACAAATTTGGATAAATTCCAATTTATCTTTTTCTTTTTTTGCTTTGTTGCTTGTGATTTGGGTGCCATATAAAGAAACTATTATTTAATCCAAGGCCACAAAGACTTATACCTATACTTTCTTCAAGCATTTTACAGTTTTAGCTCTTACATTTATCTCTAGTTTATTTTTAATTAATTTTTACAAATGATGTGAGAAAGGCATCCAAGCTTTGTATTTTTTTTTGCATGTAAATATCCAGTAACCTTGACAGAATTTGCTTTTGGTTACAATCTACCAAATCAAAATAAATGGTTGTAAACTTTAAACCTATGAAGACAAAAATTATTAGAATCAAAAACATTTTTCTGTTTGGTTCATTGCACTGATAGTCTACCATTTTGTAGTATTGCAATAAATATTTATTGACTGAATGATATGGAACACAAAAAGGATCAAAGGACTGAGAAGAAGACTAACAGGACATTATGAGAAACAACAACAGGGAAACCTAAAGTGAAAAGTAAATACTACAGAAACCTGCTGTTAAAGGAAATAGCATTCTAACCAAAGAAAGCAGCATGTATAAAATTCCTGACAGATGACTGGATAGATACATAGATGGATAAATGAATAATAGATAAAGAAATATTCTCTGCATTTATCAGGAAAGATACAAAAATGACTGGTCTTGAATTCTTAAATTTAGAGAAGGGATTTAGAAACATATAAGCAAAATTAGACTTGTAGAGGATGACATTAGGGTCCTTCCACATACCCATGTCTAAAATAAGGTGTGTTAAGCAAATTTGTCTTCTTCTCCTCTGGTCTAGAGTCCAAAGGTGATTCCCAGTGTCTTGTCTAACCCATACCTGCCCACTCCATTGTGAGACCATATTCCATGTCTTGAACCAGCTGTCACTCCACATTCTCATGTCAATACCTGTAGCTTCCTGCTATAATGACTCACTCACCGGGTAATATCTAATCGTGTCTTTTATGGCCTAATTCAAAGCATCCTTTAGACACTGTATATTAGCATCACTTGGGAGCTTGTTAGAAATGCAGATTTCCAGAACTACTGAATCAGTACCTGCATTTAAAGAGGAATCCTCGGGTGCTGTGTGCAGGCATTCAAGTTTGAGAAACATTGCTCTCACTAATCTACTCCTCAAATTCTCCTTCTACTTGCTTTTAGCATCCTTGATTCTTCTCACTGACAGATTTATGCAAGAACCAAAGTGCCTCATATCAAACCTTTCTGAGTTTTTGTCATTTCTAGAGATAATTCCTCATTTTCTTTCAATAAGGAAAATTGTCTGTTGTCATGGTTGTCGAGGCTGGGGGCAGGGGGAGGAATTAATTCTAGGGTGGTGTTACAGTAAAAAAAAGCACTGTTTTGATGAAAGCTTGAACAAGCCATGTTAATCTGGTTAGAGGTATGATCCACATCTACATCAAATG
The DNA here is from genome assembly GCF_951640355.1 of Cnephaeus nilssonii. Classification (NCBI taxonomy): domain Eukaryota; kingdom Metazoa; phylum Chordata; class Mammalia; order Chiroptera; family Vespertilionidae; genus Cnephaeus; species Cnephaeus nilssonii. Next base: position 19,804,941 of record NC_137088.1, on the reverse strand, counting down.
AGCAAGGATCCTATTTAAACTAAAAGGAGGTGGGGCTGGTACAAAGTCTTCCCAAACTCTATAACAGGACCCCTTTATGTACCACTTCAAGGTCTTTGGCCCACTCCAAGTTCACAGGAGTTGTTTAGAGGATCATCTTTTGTTAGAGCAGAACCTTCAAATGTCTGTCCATCATATCAACAGCAAAACATATTTGCCATCCATCTTTCACTTAGGAACAAGATATTTAGAGACCTGTGAAATTCTAGGTAATCTCTTAACTAACAACATCTGCTACAAGTAAGTTTTAAATGCCACAAGAAAAATCCATAACCTCCAATGAACAAAAGTGCTTATAGTAAGAGCCAAGCCATCAAGAATTGATATTAGGACTCATTATTGGAGCCCTCAGTACTCACTAATCCAAACTTGGAGCCCTTTAGGATTCAGAGGCAATTTAGATAAAAGAGAGGTCAGGTGACTCACAGACACTTGACTCATTTCTCAACCACACAGTATCTATCAATGCTATGAACCCTGGTCCAAAGTGGGACAAAAGACTAAATGGATCTTATAACTCCATTTTTGCAAAATAGTGTTCAACCCTCTCCCAGTTTCCGCTTTCTGACCTTATCACCACTTGCATAATAAAGAAGGATGAAGTGATGTTTCAGATATTTATCTTACTCAGGGGCCTTATCATGTCCTTTTGATTTCCATAATTTATATCACCAAGGAGTCATAGCCAGAATCCTTATCACCTCAGGTAATAAATTTAAAGTCCTAAGTTACATAGATGGCATTATACCTACTGTCTGGGGGAAGCATACATTCTTCACCTTCTCCTGATCATATCCTTGCTCATAGCATAGCAAAGCTGATCCTCAGTACTATCTAAAGGGGAAATTTGTGAGTAGAAAATAGTGACCTTTTAATTACTATGTTTAAATTCTATTAAGATTATGTTTTTCTTAAATCCCCTAAATTCAATTTATAAATCTTGCTATTTTATTTATAACTCTGGTGATTTGGGTTAATTAAAATTAAAAATATTCATTTTCACTTTTTTCTTTGGTTAGTCTATAAATCTGACAGTTTTATGTTCCCTAAACATTTGTAACAATTATCATGTTTAGTTTATTAGATTCCATTAAATAATTTAAATGCTAAGCATGTTTTCTTAAGCAATTAAAATACCTACAATTTAAATCATGTTTTTTCTAAGGATTAAAAACACCTTAAGAATAAGAAAAAAAAATCTAAGCAGATTATACAATGTTTACAAATATTATTAGTATAATTATAATTGAATTGAATTACTTTGGCTCATTTATTGATCATCTTTATCCTTACTTTCATACTTTCCCTGAGATCATAAAATTATTTAATACTCATCAAGAATGGCATTAACAGAACTGAATTTAACCAAGTCTTATCAGTAGAAAATTTAAGACCAGGGAACAACTACAAATTTGGGCTATAAATTGGAGAGCTCTAAGTGGGACAGAGAAACCTGGGTACTTCCCAGGATCATTTGAGTAGAAATGGCATAGAAGAGCTAGTGCGCTTATAATTGGTTTTGCAACACCATGTTTTTTTCCTCCATATCACACATCATGCATGTTCTTAGTTCTTCATTTTATATAATTATTACTTTATCTTTGACAATACATTTTATAACTTTATTGTTCAGCCTCTATCAAACTAAGGTTACTTATTCTGACTTCCCAGACCTTTTTATACTCCAAACCTGGATTACATTTTACAGCTGGTAGTGGGCACAGTTAATTGCCTATCAACTATCCATTATACCCATCCTCATTCCTAACAGAATTTGATTTTGTTCAGGAATTCATTCCATGTAATCAGAGGATTCTGACGCCCTTCCTTAGACTCAAGGGTGTTTCCTAATGAATCTAAGTCATTTAAAGCAATGGCAGACACCTAGAAGTAAGCACAGGGCTAAAGTTGTCCTGAGCAGATTGAAAGAAAGAAATGGCTGAAAGGCCTAAGTGACCATGCTACCATTCGACCATCTGACTGGTAGCTATGATGCGCACTGACCACCAGGAGGCAGACACTCAATGCAGGAGCTGCTGAGCAACAGCAACTTTGCAGAGTGCCCTCTCGCACTCCAGGACCCTTCGGGGATGTCAGACTGCCGGTTTTGGCCCAATCGCTACAGGCCAGGCCGAGGGACCCCACCTGCCGAAGGGACCCCCGCTCACTCCACAGATGCCCTTTGAACCCTGGAGCTGCCCCAGGTGTGGCTGGCTGGGGAGGGATCGAGGGACATTGGCTTCAGGGCGTGTCTGGTCCATCTTGCCCAGTCCCACCCTGCCAGCCACCTTCTAATTAATTTCCTTTCAATGTGCAAGAATCTGTGCACTGGGCCTCTCGTTTACTGATAACTAGACAACCATCCCTGTAGAGAAGCAAACACTGCATGACCAAATGACATGGAAAGGACAGGGCCCTTGGCAACAGGGGAATTGCAGCTTACCCTATCTCTGGATGGTCTTTCACATGAGATAGTGTTTTCTTGTTTGTTGTTTGTTTTGCTATTAACAATGAGATATAATGGAAAGCCATGGAAAAGTGCAAAGAGATTTTACGTTCAGATATTTAGCAATAATTGAAAGTAGTATGCATATAGTTCAAGTTGCTTAACATAAACCCTTTTCATGATAACTTATTGGAAATTGTGGCTGCCTCCCCTTTAAAATACCCCATATTATTCACCCATAGCTTTGAGGAATTGTTATTTTCTTTATGGTGCTAAAAATATAAGATCTATACCTGTGGAAGCCACTTTAACTGAGCTTCATCAATTCAACAACATCCCCCTGCCCCCAAATGCACACACTTTTGTTTTCTTAAAAAAAAAAAAAATAGTTGCTTTCTGAGAGCAACAAGGAGGTCCTGGATCATTGTGAGATTCCTGCCACACAAAAATACCCCTCTGGTTTCTTTTGGGTAAAGGACAGCATTAGAGACAAACACCTGAGTACAAATAGTTTGTTCCATAAGATTAATGGTATTTTCTAAAAAAGTGACACCTTTTATAGATCTGTTTAGTAATAGAGCTAAAAATATTTTAAAGGAGATAAATTTATATTGATATTTCTGATATAACTCTTACAAAGCTAAATCTTTTTATAAATTTTATACCAAAACAAAATTATTTATAACATGCTTGCTTATATATATATTTTTTTAACTTCTCAACCACATTATACACAGAGTCCTCTCATCTTTCAGAGACTTTGGTGGGTAGTCACTTTAATAACAGACATTCTAAAGCAGGGGTCCTCAAACTTTTTAAACAGGGGGCCAGTTCACTGTCTCTCAGACTGTTGGAGGGACGGACTATAATTTAAAAACACTATGAACAAATTCCTATGCACACTGCACATATCTTATTTTGAAGTAAAAAAACAAAACGGCAAAAACACCCGCATGTGGCCTGTGGGCCGTAGTTTGAGGATGCCTGTTCTAAAGTAATTATCTCAAGGCAAAAGTAAAAATGGAAAGTTCATTTTGTAGGGAAGAGCCTTTTTATTTTAAAAAATATCAAGAAACGAGGGAGGGGGTACATTAAGCTTTCTGGACACTCTCCAAGGCAGGCCTGAAGACAGTCAGACTGCCTCATTGCCCTTGGTAATTCCTACAAAATGATATTTCAGTTTAGGGTTTAGGCAAAAGCTGCCTGTACAGTATGCATACAAAAGTATACTAAAGCTCCAAGTGAATAACTTACTTTTAGGAAGTGACTTCATGCAGGGACTGTTTTATTTTTCTACCTCACTCCTTGTGATATGTATATTACCTCCAGGTTGTGTTGTGAAAGGAGTTTGTACATCTTAAAAGTTACCCATTCATATCCTCCTTTAATAGAAGCAGGAAAAAAATAGAGTCAAAAAATTAACTAAGGAATTTATTATTAATACTTAGAGGCCCGGTGCACGAATACGTGCACAGGTGGAGTCCCTAGGCCTGACTGGCAATCAGGGCCAATCAGGGCCAGGCCAATCAGGGCCTGCCGGCCAGGGGAAGGGATGGAGTGGGGAGGGACTGCAGGCAGATTGGGGCCTGCCGGCCGGGGGAGAGACAAGGTGTGGGAGGCCCCAAGGAGGGAGCCGGCCCTCGGCCCCCTGGGAAAGGGGCTGCATCTGCTGCCACCCACCTCCGGTTCCCCATCCCAGCCCGGAGCCCGAAGGCCCCAGTGTGGTTGGGAGAGGAGGCGATAGTCACCAGGCCAGGCGTGGAAGGAATGGACGCTGGAAGCCTATGACGCTGGCTGGCCACGGAAGGTTCGCTGTGGGAGTGCACTGACCACCAGGGGGCAGCTCCTGCATTGAGCATCTGCCCCCTGGTGGACAGTGTGAGTCATAGCAACTGGTCGACCAGTCGTTCCGGTCATTCGGTCGTTAATGGTCGCTTAGGCTTTTACGTGTGTAGATGGTTTGGACTTAGATATTTTTTTACAATTTTATATTTAGAAAATGGATAAATAGAGGTCCAAAATTACATAAATTATAAAAATCTCTCATGTAGAAGTAAACTTGCTTTTCAATAATAGTACAGATCAAAGAATATAATATTTTCTAAAAGTCACATTTCATAGGCTTTCTTGGACAAGCCTCAGCTCACCTTGATTTTTACTGTATTTTCCTGTATCTTCAACATTAGTTAACTTTCTCTCATCTGTATCTTTTTAATGACTTAAGCCTTTTCCTTGGGAGAATGTGTTTTTCATTAGATATAAACTCTATCCTTTTGTGCCCCATTGCTGCCTAATACAGTCTTCAGAACCTAAAGAGCACTGTATTTGTTTGGCTGGCTGGCTGGCTGACTATGAGTCTGAATTGTTAGAGCAGACTTTCTCATCCATAAATTATGACTTGATGGTAAGTTGACCAATTCATGAGCTGCAGCAACTGGAGTAGGACAACAGAACCTCATCTAGAAAATAACTGTTCAAATTTACTAGTGTGTTGCCTCCAAAATTCCCAATTAATTCTCAGGATGTAGTTTATTCCCTAGAATAATATAGCTTATTAAGCTTATGTCCTTTCAAATTAAAAGACTGTTTTAAAATAAAGGTGGTGGCACACTCAATATCTTTGTTCTTCAGAGGAGACACACCAAATGTGGCTTAATTAGCTCCATATTTTTCTGCAGTGTTTTAGAGTTTTTGAAGGAGTTCCACACTTGCTCTACATACAGGTCCTATGAGCCAAGCAAACTCAGATTTTTTATTTTTTTTTTATTTTTCCCAACACTGTAGAAATAGAGACTTGGAGGAATCAAGAGATTTAATCAGAGGCAAAACTGGACTCTATCCCAGTGCCATTTCCAACATCCCACTATGCCTTTCTCCCATTAATATTTTTTGTGATTTTATATACTCCATACTAGCCTACACACCCACACCTAGTTTAGTCATAGGATAACCAAATATCATTGTTCTCAAACTCTCTTTTCATGACAAGAGAAACCACCTGCCTCTATTGCACGTATTTCTTCTACTGCATCAGTAACTTTCCCAAGGTGGATATGAATTTAATGATGCCCAGCTGGACAGGGTGATGGAGATAGTGGGAGGAGGCAAAGGAACTCTCGTGCCAGTTGTAAGGACACTCTTCATTACCTCTTCTCTCCACTCCATTACATACACCTCAGGGCTGAGAAAACAAATCAGCACAGCACACATCAGCCACAGGCGTGTAAATGAGCAGAGGGGAAGGGGTCGGTGTCCTCCAGGAGTGTAAGGGTGAAGACTCAGGTGGACAAGAACGGTGAGCAAAGCTCTGCCTCTGTCACAGGCTCATATTATATTCATGTTAACAATAATTATAAAGGGAAATGAACAAAGACAATTGAACAGAACTAAATTTAAATTTGCTTCTTGCAGTCCTTTCAGACCAAATCTCCCAATGAAATGAAAAATAAGTGGCAGAAAAAAAATGTGACAATTACATTCTGAGGCCATAGAGGTAAGGACTGTTAGCTGTTTTGACTAATAATTTGAGAGGCGACATCATTCAATTGGGTACCTTTTTTGTTACCTTTATATATAACTATATATTTTATTAATCCTCACCTGAGATTATTTTTTTCCATTGATTTTTAGAGGGAGGGAGAAAGGGAGGAAGAGAGAAACATCAATGTAAGAGCTCTTCATCGATTGGTTGCCTCCTGCACATGCCCCATTGAGAGCTGGGATGGAACCTGCAACCCAGGTATGCGCACTTGACCAGGAATCAAACCACTGACCGGTGCTCAGACCGGTGCTCTAACCACTTAGCAACACTGGTCAGGTCTTGTTACTTTTATTTTAAATACTCAAAAAATGAAGGAAAATACTTTATTATAAGAAAAATAAACTTCCAGCTAAATTATCAGAAATTTCCTTATGGGGTCTTAGAAGCAAATGAAGGAACACATTAAACAATAACATAGCAAAGAAATCCAACTAGGTAGTTTAAGTTCAGGATAAGAAGTGAATAAGGTTCCCCCAAATCTATACTTGTATTCTTTGATTTAAATAATTGTTTAATATCGTGCATTAGGATGACTTATTTTTTAACATAATTTAACTGATCAAGTTACTTGACCTCTTTGGATCCCAATCTCATTTCTGTATATCTCAATAAGTTTTCATTAGAATAACTAAGCCCAGGTATGTAAAAGCGCTTATAAGTATGCATGCATTATTTTTCACTCTACTACCTCTTCAAAAGAAGAGCGCAAATATATTATGTATGCAGTCATATGATCCGGGCCCCTCATATTCTTTCCTCATAGAACATTTACGTTATCACAGTGATGTATGGGCTTTTCTGGTTTACTTCCAAGTTATTGGTGTAACTTCCATCTCTTATGTAAAATTTTTTAGGGTAGACTACCTTGGCTCAGTCAAATGTGAGACTCAGATGAGCCTGTCACTCAGCATGCAGAGTTGAGTACACTTCAGTCAGAGGTCTTTGGGTACTTTAGGCAGACAGGGCTCTGTACCAATTCAGGGATATTTAAGCCCCCATTAATACACAATGACATATATGGGGCCCACAAGTCATGTGGGAAAAATCTTGAACTTCGTCCACAATGTAAATTCAGAAATACGTAAGTAGATTTGGGAGGTTTAATTACCAAAGGCAGCCACTGAGAGCAACAAAGGGGCCTTGAAGAGGAAAATCCCTTTGTAAGGATGGAATAAATCTGACAGAATGGACTGGACTCTGTTGGTTTCTGAGGGAAGTGATTCCAATGTGAGGGTATGTGTAACCCAGCCTACAGCTAGCTTTCCCAGCTGGCTGATGTGGCTCAGTGGTCAAGTGCCAACCTATGAACCAGTTTGAATCCCAGTCAGGGCACATCCCAAATTGTAGGTTCGATCTCCAGTAGGAGGCATGCAGGAGGCAGCCCGTCAATGATTTTCTCTCATCATTGATGTTTCTATCTCTCCTTCTCCCTCCCTCTCTGAAGTCAATACAAATATATTTTTAAAAAATAAAATAAAACAAGCTTTTCCGAGCAACATGCCTGTGCACCCTTGCAAAGAAGAGAACTGTGCCGTAAATGACAAAGGAGCACAGTAGCATCACCCTGCCATGAACTTTGACACAAGAGAAAGATTTTTTAAAAGCATCTTCATTTGTTGTTAATTGTTTGTCTTATTGGCTAAAAAAAAAAGGAGTAAACACGTAAGCTTCACAAACAGATTCTCTCCTGCAAGGTTCTGGTATGACAGCTCAAGTTTATCTAGACAGGTAAGACCCACAAGACCATCAAGTCTAGGAAGTGTGCCCCTCACAAAAACCTACGTATACGTGTTCTTTTCCTACAAATAGCTGTTATCCTGCTAGCATGATATAGGAAAGGGGGAAGTAAGCAAGGAGTCTTCAAATGTGGTGTCAAGACAAGTCTCCCATCCAGACCCAACTCCAGTTGGATGAAGACACTTACACACTCCTGCAGCAAGGAAGTAAAACAAGGGGCTAGGGGCTAGTGTTCAGGAATTAGCATGGAAGGCAACAAGCTTCAGGCAACACTCTGAATCTTTTCAAAAAAAATTGTAAGAATTTTTTAAAAGGAAACTAGCATGTAACTCATCCAACTGGTTTCCTGATTGGTTTTATGGACACAGGGGTAGAATGGCAGATACCTTAAAAACATGTCCACATAGTCTGCCTCAGTGGTAGGAGACTTGAACGCCCAAGGAGGACCAAAACAACCCATAGTTCTGGGAAGATAGGAGGTAGCAATAAATCTAAGTCATAGAAAGGGGGAGTTCAGACTTGAAATTCTCCAAGGTTACCCCAGTGGTCAACGGGACATTTAGCAACAATGTGTGTGCAGTCCTGGAGATTCAGGAGCTGATTGACAAGGGGGTAAAAATGGTCCAAAGCACAATGATTAGTTGCACAAAAGCTTAAAAGAAGAAAATACGTCCCAAATCCCACAGAGGTCGAGAGTTGAAGGAGAGAGAACACAGCCATTCTTGTCCAAATTCTTTGTAGGGTCTACTAACCCTGTAGAAATAATATCTTGGACTGAGAGGTCCAATATGTTAGCCACTAGCTATATGTGGCTATTTAAATTTAAATGAAATTAAAAGTTCCGTTCCTCAGTCACACTAGCCACATATCAAATACTCAATAACCCCATGTGGTTAGTGACTGATACCATATGGAACAGTCCCATCATCACAAGAAAAACTCTATTGAGCAGCACTGATCCAGAAGTGACCTTACTTATGACCAAAAACAAAAAACAAAAACTACTTCCTAGAGGACTCCTGCATTAAATATGTAAGAGTTTTAAGTGATACCTAAATTGAGTATGTGTTAAGTAAATAATTATTGAATTAATGAAAGAGGAGAAAGCATCAAAAATACTAGAATTCCCACTGTTCAAACAAATGATAACAAAAAGTGTGAGGCATCGAAGTGTTACTGATAAGGTGACCCTGAAAGTATGAGCCTGGAGTGCTCCAACTACATCTGTAATGACATCCAGATGTTCTAGCAACAATAATGATGACAGTAGAGTAAAATTGTATTTGTTCACACACAGTTGCATTTCCATAAGTAGAATTAGATGCCTCTAAACTTGGGTTTTTTAATTGCTTGTATGTATAACTTTCTTATTGTGTATGACTGCATACTGCAATCACCATTACATTTTGTAATGGAGAAAAAATAAAGCAATTCCAGCATAGGCTTCAAGAGCATCTTGGAAATGGCTTGCAGCTCCTCCAAGTCTCCTTCCCAAATACGGGCAATGAAAGATAAACATGTGTATGAATAATCTTAAAGACAAACTTTAAGAATGTACTTACCTTCAATGTCAATGAATACCTTTACAAGTGGGAAATGTTTCTAACATTCAGGTTAGATAAATATCATCAGTGTTCTATTTTAAAACAGTATTCTGTTTTAAAAATTATTTTATGCAAAGAAACTAGCACCAAACCTAAAATTGTTTTAAGGAAATGTAGTCATTGGCTTCATTACACATCAAAGAGGATTTTTAGGAATAATTCCTTCCCAGCAACAAAAATCAATTCAAGTAAATAATATTCAGACAAAGCTTTAGATGTGTTCCTAATACTGATGGTCAGTGCAATTAAAACATGGACATGTTGCCCTGGCTGGTTTGGCTCAGTGGATAGAGCATCGGCCTGTGGACTGAAGGGTCCCGGGGTTCAGTTCTGGTCAAGGGCACATGTCTGGGTTGTGGGCTCGATCCCCAGAGGGGGTGTGCAGGAGGCAGCCGATAGGTGATTCTCTCTCATCACTGATGTTTCTTTTCTTTCTTTTAAAAAAAATATATATTTCTTTATTGATTTCAGAGAGGAAGGGAGAAGGAGAGAGAGATAGAAACATCAATGATGAGAGAGAATCATTGATCAGCTGCCTCCTGCACACCCCCTACTGGGGATCAAGCCCACAACCCAGGCATGTGCCCTTGGCTGGAATTGAACCTGGGACCCTTCAGTCCACAGGCTGATGCTCTATCCACTGAGCCAAGCCGGCTAGGGCTCATCATTGATGTTTCTATCTCTCTCTCTCTCGCTCTCTCTCTCTCCCCCTTTCCCTTCCTCTCTGAAATCAATAAAGATATTTAAAAAAACAAAAACAAAAAAACATGGACATGTTAAGTTAAAGAGACATGTTAGCACTAAACTCTATATAATATCTATTTTTTTAGAACTATTGTATCCAACATTCCTACCCAAATGCACTAGCTATTGATGCTTAATGATATTAAGCATGTGTATGACTCATCTGAACTGGAAGAACATATCACTCAGGTGTCCTGAAATGGAGCACACACCCTGATCCAGGACAGATAAGTAATTAGAACCAGCTCGCAAGCTGTGGAAATATACTTTTTTCTCACTTACTCCACATCTACCTCAGTTAATTCAATACACCACTTACACAGGACAAATACTGTGTATGCACAATCTAAGCTAAGATGCACAACCAAGTGTTCATTATTTATAAATTTAATTGGTTCAAATGATGTTAATGAAGCAAATAAAAGAATGTCTCTATGTATATTAGATTTACAGAAAAAACTATCTATCCTATAACTACAGAGGAAATATTTGTTCTTTTCCCATATAATAAGCACTGATTTCAAGTGTCACTGATATAAATAATGTAATTTACTTCATTCCTTTAACAAATATGAATTAAGTACCTATTATTTGCTATGGTATATTTTAAAAAAGGTAGTGAAGGTGACATAATTTAAAGTTTTGGGAGGGGGAGGTGATTTTAAATAAGGTGACAAAGGAAAATCTAGTTTTGAAGGTTGATATTTGAGTGAAGATTTAAATGTAAAAGGTGAGGGTGGTAGTCATGAGAATCTTTGGGAAAATAGTATCCCAGGAAGAAGGAAAAATCCGTGCACAGGCCTGACGATGGGAGCATGACTGGTCTGTTAAAGCAGTATGGCTGGTGCCAAACGAGTGTGAGAAAGAGGGTTTAGAACAAGCCAGAAGGAAAACAGAAGGCCAGATCAGTTTAAAGCCTTATAAGGCATAAGTAACTTTTGCTTTTACTTGGGGTGAAATGAGCACTATTGTGGGTTTCAGCAGAAAGGAACATTACTGAATATACCTTTAAAAGGATCATTCCAGTTTATTTATTGAGAATAGACTATGAAGGGGCAGGACACAAAGCAAAGAGACCAGCTAGAATGCTATTTGGGTAATCCAGGGGAGAGATGGTGATGTCTGTGACTTGTGTGGTAATATTAGATAGGATATTAGATAGGATGGTGATATTAGAGATGATGACAAGTGGTCAGATTATTAACAGAATTGTCTGATGGAAAACAGAGAACGTTCTGATGTCAAGGATCAACAATGTCTCATTGTAAGCTAATGAATTCTTGGAAAAAGTATAAATGCACATATACACATATATCATACATACATATGTTCATATAGATATACTGATACCACATCCTGATTATAATATTTAGAAGTGATTACTCTGTTCTCCTCCAGTAAATAGTCAATCAATACTCTATACCATGCAGGAGGGGGGTCAGAGTTTAAGCAGATCAAGAAAATTTTTAAAAGAGTGAAGCTTTTTTGGGACCAAGCCTACTTTTAGAGAATTCATGTAGTCTTGAAAAAAATGAATAATTTAACCTTATATACCAGCTACAATTGGCCCTTGGTCAATACAATAGTAAATGAAAACGTATCACAGCTTTTGTTGTCTTCATTTAATAATATTAATAGCCATGGTCTCAAATTTTTAATTGAAGTACTCCCTCTCCCAAGGATACAATAGATTCCTAATTGATCCATTTTCAAGGCTCTGCACTTATACTGTCTTTGATATTATCTTTTAGTAGCTAAAACTGCTTTACATCGCCCTCTTGAGAATTTCTGAATCTTAACTCTCATTAAAAAGTTTTTGGTAGTCTTCCTGGGTTCTTGATTTTGTGGGGAAAGATAAAAAGCTCTAAAGGAGAGATGATTTGGATAAAATATAAAGAACAGATGTTTTTAGGTATCTGTTGTTGATATAAAATTTGTAACTATATTAAAATCTCAATGATAAACCCATTCTTAAACTAATATTTATAGAAAAAAATTGTGCACATACTTCCCTTAATCACAATTTCTTCTGAATAAGACTGATAGGCAAATAGAACACACGGAAAAGCAATGAAAATATGAAATACATTTTAAGAGTAAAGCTAACATGGTTATTGAATGTGGCATAAACTTTTGGGGTTTGTTATATTAGATAGATGGAAGAGAAATGTAATTTAAACCTGTGCAAACAACTTCTTTGCACAGGTAAAATGTACACACAAATAGTTCAAACTCTAAGAAATAAAATCTTCTGCAGCCTAAGTTACTACTAGGAAAAAGTGAAAATTAAAATATTCATGAAATTAAGTTTAAAACATGTCATATCTTAGAATTGGAAAGCTTTCATATTTTAAAAGTAAAAAGTCCTCTCAAATTGGTTTATTGGGACAGTAGAGAGCCAGGTGATACAGGATACTGGAAGTGGCCGTGCTTTCTAAGCATGTACATGTTTTCAGTGGGAGTGGAAGAATGCTGTTGAAATGGGAATAACCAGGAAAATATCATGGCTGGAAATTGGCTGCAAAGGAACACAAATATTAAAGCTTAAAATTTGTGCTATTTGCTGTTTTTTAATGGTGAAGAGCAAAACCAGGAACAGAGAAGATCAGGGCATTGATTTTAGGTAGAGGACTTAACAAATTCTGTTACTTGTGTGATTAATGACTGAAGGCTGGATACTTAGAATGGGACCATCTCAGTTAAGTCTAGGGGGCAAGGGCTTACATAAAAAGCCAAGCTACGTGAAAGATGAATGAATAGAACTGAGAGGAGAAGCCATCCAGCCTTACATGTATTTGATCTATGCAGGATTCTTCATTTTATACTAGAGGCCTGATGCACGAAAATTCATGCAAGAGTAGGCCTTCCTTCCCCAGACTGCCAGCACTGGCTTCCCTCCGGCATCCGGGAGCCGGGCTTCCCTCCTCCAACTGCCAGTAAGCACCCGGGGTCTGAGCTGCTTCCCTCGGGCCGCCCACAGGCACCCGGGACCTGGCTGGCTTCCCTACAACCCTGGCTTAGTCAGGAAGACATCCAGTCTAATTAGCATATTACCCTTTTATTATTATAAAGTACTATTAAAATGCATTGTATCTAATGATTTACCGAGGAAGAACTAACGGGGTTAAACTACCTTCTCAAAACCACAGAGTAAGAAAGAGAACTTTCCATTGTAATCCCTTAGAGGTATCAGCAAACCATGTCCTGTGTAATCTCAGGAGGGTTTGGGTATAAATCAATCTAATAGTGATTTCAGAGGGAGAGTGCAGATTTTCATGATTAGTAAGCCAACCAATTATAACCTTAGCTCACATTAACGTAAGGAGACCCCATGTCATCTGAGCAATTTTGTGAGGTCTATTTTGTAGACTATTTCTACACCTATAAAGGGTCTGAAATATAAGATTCAAAAGTGGGCTTCTGCTCCCAACAAAGGATGGAGATCCCTGAGAAGTGAAAAAACAAACAGTATACTTTCCTCAAAATTAAACTAAATTAAGGACATATTGTTTTTATTTAAATACTGACTAGGTGACTAATACTCCTGATTGTCTAATGGCCCCTTCTAAATACAACAAATAAATAACCCCAAGGAGAAGGACAAGCTCTTGTCCAAAATTTGATGGCAGTTGGTATAGATAAGAGCATTGGGCTGAAAAATCATACTTCCAATATGAATTGCTACCTATTTGGTTTTAACACATGTCATTTAAGCTATTTTATACAGATGGATAGATGGATGGATGGATAGATGATAGATAGATAGACTGAAGAGGAAAGGTAGAAAAAAAATAAGTTATATTTCTAAATTTAGCTCTAATTTTAAAGGAAGTAAATGATAATTAAATGCCCCTGAAAGACATGTTAGTCTCCTTATATTTGTATCATGTTTCTAGGCTTCAAAAGATAATAAGATTTTTTAATTCCATCATTGCATGTTTGGGAAAGAACTCATTAAAGTCAATTTTAGTAAATCAGGATATTATATTAATGCCAAAAGTTTCTTAAGGTGAAAACTTTAGCAACAACAGTTACAGAAAGAGAATTACTGCTTCCTGAGTCACTTGAATAATGATATTTTATAATTTGATTTCATCTTATATTCTGATAGTTTTGTTATATGTAATTTTTTCAATATTTAATAAAATATATTTTGATAAAATAATAAATAATTACATTTCACACACATGTAGTTTGAAAATGTAACTTATTTGACCAAACTGAACTCTTCAGTACAGCAGTCCTAATATCAGAACCTGCTTTTTAATTTATTCAAGTTACTCACTCAATTATTTATTGACAATATCCACACAAGCATTAACTTAGCAAATTGGTATTGTTAATCTCACTCACTGGGGGAAAAACAATATCATTACTGTCAAATTACTGACAGCATGGTGTCTGGTCAAATTAAGTAAGTTTGCTGTTTCATAATAAATCAAGTTAATGGTTTGCTTTGCAAATGTGTTAAAATTAATCTTTCAATGGTATTAAACTATCACTTGAAATGACATGGTTTAATGACCAAAAGTATTTATTAGTTTTACCTAAAACCTTGGACCGGGCAAGTCAAGACAGATTGAGAGTCGTCTTACTTACATTAAAAAAAATACATCTAGGTTTTTTTAAATTAAAATATTTTCCAGAATATATTCATCATATGTGTGTGTGTAATTATCAGGAGAAGCAAAAAGAAAAACTTAAAAACATATCCACATCTTGATGTGCATTAATTTACTGAGTAGCGACCATCTATTAGGCAACGTGGAAGATGCTGGGGATTTAAAAACAAATGAGCATAACTGATCCTGTTTCTGGAAGCAAAAAAAGGACAGTCCTTTAGAATGCAGGGACTGGGAAGAAGGGTTAGAATCAGGCAGTCCCCAGTGCAGTTTGGGTAAGTGTGGTGAGTGACAGAGTACAGAAGCACAAGAGAGGAAGGTGATGGGCAAACTTTCTTGAAGAAAGTGATGAGAAACTGAGTCCCGAGGATGAATAGATACTGGGCAGGAGAAAAGTGAATGTCTGGGTAACTGATGGGCATCGGGACAGCCTGTCCCAGGCAGAGTGAAGAATTTGTGTCAAGGCCCCATGGTAAGAGCATTACAACTGATTTCAAGAATGTTAGTATGAAAAGAGCCTGGAGTGTGATGAGAAAGAGACAGGAAAGAAAGCTAAAGGTAGGGGCAGGTTTATAACGTTTACGATTCTTGTCTCCTTCCATAACTTCCACATTATATTTAATCTTCAACCATTAATTAAGTTGATTCGCGAGCCATAAGTCATTTAGTCACAGTTTCTTCATTCATCTTGGTGCTAAGTAAAGTTTAATATATGGTAGTTTCTCTGAGATGGTTTTGCATGATCAAAACTGAATGTCCATTTGGTTAATTACAAACTCTAGAACATGTCATGTTTCATTTCCCTAAGGATTGGAAAGCCTTTTATCATTATCTTGTTGCATGGAGAAGCCAAAGGCCAGAGAGATTTATATTGTCTAATATGACTGTTTTAAAAAATTTACAGCAAGTATCATGTCATATGTTTATACTCCAAATTTATAAATAATGTATTTTTAATAGGGCAGTGAGTAAAAGGTTAGGATTTCCAAAAAACAATCATCAGTCAGAAGAGATTTTTAGCAAAGTTCCACTGTCTGGAAAGTAGCAGAACCGTAATTCCAGGCGATACCACTTTAAGTCTGTGTTTCAGGGTTGCAAATTTATATATTATACCAAAAGTGAAGATAAAGTGTCTATCTTTATATTTAACTAATTTTATCTTCTTCTAAACTATGAACTAGTAGGCAAACATAAGCCTGCTGATTAATGATATTTCTATCTCACTCCATTTAAATAGTGTCCTTTTAGCTTAAAAATTTCCTTTCAGAAAAAATGCTGTCAATTTTCAAAGGTCCCCCACTCTATTATCTTTTTCTTACAGGCGTCTGTAGATACAGGGGTGGGGGGGAGCTTCTTACACATTTCTGGAGCAGATTCTAGATCTGTACGTTTCATCTGGGTTCTTTCTAGTATCTCTCACCTTCCACAGGTGAGCTCCACCTTTTCCTCTTGGAGTCTGCTTCCCCAACCCAACTCCAACTACTTCCAATGGAAGTGTGAACACTACATAGCAATAGGCTGAGAATTTATGTAGATGAGAAAACAGACAAAAGGCAAAGAAACTATTCAGAAATCTATTGTGCTAGTCCAGTAAAGAAATTAAGATATTCTGTACTAAGTAAGGAGCAGTAGGAATCCAGACACAAAATTACAAATATTGTTTTATTTAATCCTCTTTGACTCTGAGCAGTATGTACTATCATACCTACAGAGTAGATAAAATTGGTTCATAGAGACAATAATAAGTTGTTCAAGGCCTCATGGTTGATACATTGTTCTATCTAGCCCATTTATGGAGATGTTTATGAATGAGTTTCTCAATTGGTCAATCTACAGGTTGCTGAATGAATGAAAGACATGTCTGGAACTCAGTAGAAAAGACCGTCACCATACAGGCGGTGCCTGATGCTTGAACCTCCAGTGGATGATATTGCCCAGCAGATATAGGGTGATATTGTCCAGGCAAATATTTGCAGAGAAAACTAAGAAGGAAACTTGAAAGACTAATGTGAAAGGGCCTTTCAAATGCTACTCTGATGGTCAAATTAAAGCTACTTATGTCGTCATTTCTAAACTTCTACCCTAAAGAAGTTCTGGAAGTGAGCCTTAACTTCAGTGGGTTTTGTTTTTTCCTATCGGTGATCCACAGGTCAAGATGTGCCTGAATTCCTGGTTCTGCCTGAGAATCCAGTCAGGTCCTACCAACATTTAAACCCACAGCCAGGCTGCCTGCTTTGAACACTCCAGATCCAAGCAGCTCTCAGTTGAAGGCAGGATTTGAGTTTTCCTGTTATTCTGTAATTTATTTGTTGGGTATTAAAATTCTAAACAGTTATTGGATGCTTTGCTTTGCTGTTTACTCAATTTAATCATTTGGCTATTCTCTCCTACTTGTCTGTTCAAATCTAATCTCCATTCCCAAGACACACGCTGATGAAAAGATAATGACATTAGGACCATGAGAAATTTAAAGTGAACCAGGTGTTAACATCACAAAGCTATTCCAACTTTGATGCTAAACATGAATGACTCTCAAAGAAAACAACAATTTTAAAAATTCTTTTCATCTTGAACCGAACCTCTTTGAAATAAAATCATTTCCTTTTCTAGTTTTTAATTTTTTTCAACTACAGTAGACATTCACCATTAGTTTCAGGTGTATAGCATAGTGATTAGATACTTATATAACTTCAAAAGTGATTCACCCCAATAAGTCTAGTACCCAACTGACACTATGCATAGTTATTACAATATTATTGATTATATTTTTTATACTAGTTTTTATACTTAAAAAATCAAGTTTGTTTTTATGACTTCCCTCTACTAATATTGCCCTAAAAAAATGTCTGTGAGCCCTAACCAGTTTGGCTTAGTGGATAGAGTGTCGGCCTGTGGACTGAAGGGTCCCGGGTTTGATTCCAGTCAAGGGCATGTACCTTGATTGTGGGCACATCCCCAGTAGGGGGTGTGCAGGAGGCAGCTCATCGATGTTTCTCTCTCTTCGCTGTTTCTGACTCTCTAACACTCTCCCTTCCTCTCTGTAAAAAAATCAATAAAATATATATTTTTAAAAAATGTCTGTATGTGGCTGGTGCCTCTTTAAGCATGGCTTTTACATGACACCACTTTACTGATATGTGAATGAAACCACTGACTTTCATAAAAAAAAACAATTCATGGAAAAAGAGAAAATGCAAATGAGAATTAACAATAACATACCACACATCTATTAGAAAAGCCAAAGTCCAGAACACCGACAATACCAAATGCTAACAAGGATGTGAGCACAGGGACTCTCATTTATTACTAGTGGAAATGCAAAATAGCAATCACTTCGGAAGACAGTTTGGAGTTTTCTTAGGAAACTAAGCATACTTTTACCATACAATCCAGCAATCATGCTCCTTAGTATCCCTACACTAGGAATTGAAAACGTATGTCCATACAAAAGTCTGCACATTAATGTTTAAAATAGTTTAATTCATAATTTCAAAAACTTTAAAAGAAACCAAGATTTCCTTCAACAGGGGAATGGATAAACAAATTGTGATCTATCCAAAGCTAAGAGATTAGAAACACTGCCTCTGAAAAGCAGGGGAGAAGCAAGAGAGCACTGCTTTGCTTAAGTTTTGTAGACTCTGACATTTTAAACTATGTGTATATGTAACTGTGAAGAATAGGAAACAGCATCAAAAAATGAAATGAGCCCAGCCGGTGTTGCTCAGTGGTTAAGCATCAACCCATGAACCAGGGGGTCACAGTTCCAATCCCAGTCAGGGCACATGCCCGGGTTGTGGGCTCCATCTCCACTAGGGGGCATGCCGAAGGCAGCCAATCAATGATGTTTCTATCTCATTGATGTTTCTATCTCTCTCCTTCTCCCTTCCTCTTTCTCTCTCTCTCTAAATATCAATAAAAAATATATTTAAAAAATTAAAAAATGAGTAAGAGCCAAGAGAGCTTACGCTGACAAAAGTGAGAATGATATTATTTTACATTTCTGCAAAATCTGACTTCCTGAAGACAGCTGGATTCTCCTAGCTTCAGCAGCATTCAATCTGCCGCAACATCATGTCACGTCGCCTCTAGAAAGCTCCACTGCACACTCAAACAAGTGTGAAACAGGAAATAATGTGCTAGTGCGATTAAGAAATTAGATCAGACATTGTGGACCCTCTGATAAGGTTATAGGGACACACAGGGGTTTCTGGACAACACTCTTGAGAACTGCTGCTCTAGACAACCCCTACTTATGTTCTCATTCTTGAATTAAATTCCGGGCAAGAACATCTGTTTGGCTGAGCTCTAGAAGTCAGAGGTCATGAAGAGCAGGCATCTGGCCTTTTTTGGTGGTTTTTTTTTTTTTTTTTTGGTCTTCAGTAGTGGGAGGTTGGGTTCTGCTTCCCACCATAGTTCAGATAACTGGAGCTTCTCTAAGCATAGAAAGAGGTTTCAGAAATTGTACAGAAAAACAAAATTACAATGTTGACATTTTACCAGAATTCTTTCTAACAACCACATGTGGCATTGCAAGGCTACATGCAGAAGATCACTTGTCTGAAAGAGGACACTGGGTGAGGAGGGAAGACAAAGCAAGGCGTGGCTGCTTGGCACTATTATAATGATTCTTGATGTTGCAAAGTCCTGGAGATATTCAAAACCATTCATTGAAACAAGAGTCCATTATCCTCAGAGCAAGCTAGTGGACAAAGCAATGCACCATGAATCCTAACGCAAATGTCATGTAGCATAGATTTTAGACCCTCCCTTGGTGAAAAAATGTTTTCCTACACAAATGCAAAAAATGGGAATTGTGTTTTCTAATTAGGATAAGCAAACTCATTGATCACAAGTTATCTGATTCATTATCTACTTATAATTGTTCTTTTATGTTCCTTCTTTGAGAATTGTCCAGAGAAACAGTCATTTGTATCAGAGCTTATATTTTACATCATTTTGGAGCCTATTTTTAAAATGACTCGCGTTCACATTTTGTGCGGACTACTTTGTTTTTCAAACAACTACTTCGTTTCTGTAACATCAGGGTTTGGGTGCTTAATACTGCTAATACACTTCACCTTTAGTTCTTTATTTCGACGCTATCTTCATTCAGTTGCAATTGACAACATGCCTGCAATTTAATAGCAGCTTAAGCACTAGTGATACTATTCGAACGGAGCTGTTGTCATTATTCCGAGCACCAGGCAAGTGGGGAGAAACTTGTCCACAAAGCCACAGGATTGAGTGACGCTCCTTTAGATGTGTGGAGGTCTGCCCCAAGAAAAATGCAAACTAGTAGGAAGTTTAATTTATGAGCTTTTCCCCTTTCTCACTTTTTAAATTTCAATTTTATTTTATTTTTCCATCACCATTTAGTCCCCTCATATCCTCTTCCACCTCTATCCCCCCCCCCCCCCCCCGCCCCACATGAATTCTTAATTACATGTTCCCTTTTAAAGCGAGACTACTAATGACTGTAGTTTGGTGTCTATAAGTATTTGAAACAAATATAACCAGGTAGACTTGGGTAACTCGGAGTGGCCTGCTATGCTTCTCCAACTTTAACCTAACCCTGGTTTTGCCTACTGTGAGTAGAATAGAGTATACCTCTTATTCACCCTACACTTTCATTTTGGCATTTGGGTCTTGATTGTGTCTTCCAAGCTCCTGGACAGCTGAGAGTTGAAAGCCTTCCCTCTCTCTTATCTACTGCATACTTCCCATCACCTTCCTCTTCTACATTTGAGACCAAATTCAACAGGCTTCAGCAACTCGGCCCAAAATCAGATACACATCCTTGTTACTCAGATGCTCTTGCTGAATCTAACGCTATAAAACGTTCCAGCCTACAGGTGAGTTAGGATTAGCTACTGTGTGAACTGACTCCAGCAAGAAAACCGTTTCCAGCAGTCGCATGGACCACCACACTTGATACAAAAGAAGAAAGAAATTCACTCTCATAATAGCTCTTCCACTGAAGGAAGGGGAAAAAAATCTAAGTAGAACTCTAAAATATTCATAAGCCTTAAAATCTGTTCTGTTAAAATGAGAAAGAATTATAGCCCAGACAGATCCACTGTAAAACTACCTTTAAAGGTCAGTTACCTCCTCTTTTGCCTGGATTAGTCACCCGATTTAATCAAAGTAGAGAGACCGTGTGATGGGACACTTATAATTAATTGACTAAATATGTTCATCATATTTATGACAGCTAAATATTTTACAGCTCCACTCAGAAATCTTGAATACAGATTACCCCAAGCAATTACATTTTGCCTTTTTAAAAATGTCTTACAGAATAAGCATAGAGAGGAGAGTGCCTCAAACTTTCCCACGCTTGAATTAGCAATTATCCATTAGTTGTAGAGAGATTCTTACAAATAACTGTAGTCTGTGTTATTTCCATCATACTAGCAAGCTTGTGGCAACAAACAGTGACAAAAATTATCTTTCAAAAGGGAAGCCACAAAAATTCAGCAACAAGAACTTAGGCCTATTAAAGAGAATTTTTTCCTTTTTTTTTTTTTTCACCCTGACTTTCAATAGACCTTGTGTTTGTTAGCCTGGCAAAAAATGAATAGGTCAGCTTCCCTTGTAAATCCCTGCCCAGCCAAAATGGGAATTTTAAAAGATGAGTCACCTGCTTCATTAATAATAACATCAGGTTCTTTTTTCTTGGTTTACTTTATAGACATATCCTTCTCAGTTCCACAAATCATTTCTTTATGTGACTATGGATCAAAAAAAATAAGATGACTGAAGAGACTGATTTTTTTTAACCTCTGTCACTTTGAATTACATAAATGAAATATATAGCAAGGTCCCTTTGCCTTAAATACCATAAAATCTCTTCAAAAAATAAAAGAGTAAAAAAAAAAAAGTGGAAGGGAGGGAGGGAGGGATGGAGGACAGGAAGGAAGGAGAAAGACCCTCTAGAAAAAAAAAAATTCTAAACCTGTACAAAAAAGCATTAGAAGCAAGTACATTAAAAGACTTGCTCAATTCTCAGAAACAGGAAGTTGCTAATTCAATATGTTAATTCAATCTGCTAGTCTATTTACCAACCACTTCTATTATTGATAATGCAAACTTCAGAAGTCAGAATAATACTAGTGCTCAAAGCCTTATGATTTTGCATAATCTCCAAGTCGGTGCACTGCAGTACTTATGAGGCACAGATGGGGTGAACTTTAGTATAACCCCAATAACAATTAGCTTACCTTATGAAATGGGAGTTCTCTATGGTTATTATGAATTGCTTTTTTTTCTCTTCATCAGCATTTGTCTGCTGCTTGCTTGGCCTGATTAATACAGGGCATTGCGTTTCTAAGGTACAGCCACCAGGCTGTCACTCTTGCCTCCAGGTAGACATACACAGTTTGAGGCAACTGTTCTTTAAAATTTCCATACCAACTTTGATAGATGGAATGCCAACGCTGTAAAATGTCCGTAAAACAAAAAAACTTGGTCCAGGCGTTTCCTGATTTTTGTGATCTTAACTCTCAAGGGCAAAGTACTACCTTGGCAACCAGGCTTCATGACAGATCAAGGGACAAGTGGGGAAGCTTCAGTGGAGAGGGGCCAGAGTCCTCTCAACTCCTGGAGCACAGAGCAGCAGCCCCGCAGCCCTGCTACAAATGCAGAATCTCAGGCCGAGCCTCACACCTGCCGCATCAGAATCAGCACGTTAGCCATTCCCTCGGGTTCAGGGTGGACTTTAACATTTTGAAAAGCCTGCTAGAAAGGTTTTCCCCAAGTGTGCAATATATTCCAACAGATCAAAGTCCTTCCGGTGAAGGCTTCCTCTAAAATAGGGAGCAAACTTGCTGGATGCTGCAACATGAAATGAAAAGGTTAGTTTGGTTACACACCACTTGTAAATACTGAGTAAGAGAAAAATGTTAAAGATCAATGAGTAAAGCTGTATTCAATGCTGTAGTCGTAGAATTCATAATTCTGCATTTTCTTTTTTTTCCCAATAAATGTTTTTTAACCTCATTAATGATAGACCCCAAAAAGGCTCTGTTCAAGGCTCAGGAGAGTGTTTTGCAGTGGTTCTTTAACTTTTGAACAATTTCTCCTCCACATACATACCCCCTTGGGAGAAAAAGAAGAGGGAGAAAGGGAGAGAGGGAGGGAGGAAGGAAGAAAGAGAGAGAGGAAGGAAGGAAGGAAGGAAGGAAGGAAGGAAGGAAGGAAGGAAGGAAGGAAGGAAGGAAGGAAGGAAGGAAGGAAGGAAGGAAGGGAGAGAGAAAGAAAAAGAGAGAGAGAGAAAGAGGAAGAGAGGAAGAGAGGAAGGAAGGAAGGAAGGAAGGAAGGAAGGAAGGAAGGAAGGAAGGAAGGAAGGAAGGAAGGAAGAGAGGGAAGAGGGAGGGAGGAAAATGTTGCCTTTTAGGCAAACATGATTTTTCACAAAGTGGATAATTACTAGTAAGCCCTAGTTTTTTGTTTTACTGCTCAGACCTCACTTATTAAGGTTACTGAAATGTGAACATATGTGTACAGTCTCTCACAGGTGGGGGCTTGATTCTACCTTTCTGGGGAGAATTATCAGGAAATGACTCACCGGGGTAGGCAATGAGTCAGGGGCCCCTCCTCACAGCGCATTCTCCCTGAGCCTGAACAGAGCTCTCAGACTACCAAAGGTTGATCAGGCATTCTAGAAGCAGCAGATGGCTATCCTTGGACTGTGGACACACTTTGCCAAGTGTGGTGCCTAGTGTTAAAAGCAAAGATTATGCCAGGGCACATGTAGGAATGTGAACCTGACTACTATGTCAACTCTCCTACCCTCCGTGTCAGTGACCTAGGAGAAGATCCTGGAGGAGTCCAATGTTACACCCTCTATCTCAGTAATCCAGTGAAGAGTGACTTCAACTTGCTCACAAGTCCCACCTGTGCTACCCAGGGTGCAGTGGTGTCCAGCTATCAGTGCATGCTACCTCAAGGTTGAACTGTCTAATGCCCACTGGGCAACAGTAAATAGGGCCTCTTCTAAAGGTAGAGCATTTTGTACAAAAACCTAAATACTGCAGACTCTTTAGGTTCTGTGAAGGTGTTTATTGTCCAAATCATCCTGGGAAAAGCCTCATAGCAGATTCTTTGGCATTTAGGGGGGAATTACTGATACCAAGACATGTAGCTTTGATGGAAAGGAGCTGGGATTGCTTTTCCTATGTGTCTGAACTCACAAGCCCATCCGTGCAAACGTGACCCTCAATAGTGGAAAGAAATGGGAATAGGGTGAATGAAAAGTTAGGGTTCTGTTCAAATAGAACATCTTGGGGTTTCCGAGGGGAAGTGGCAACAAGGATGTTTATCTAGGCTGACATTTCAGTGAGAATGACAATACATTTTTTTTCTGTTACTCAAGATACTATTTGCTCTGTTTAGGTAAATTTATATGCACCTGATATGTACACACAGGTTGTATAGGAAACACACACAAGTTTATTTTGCTTTTGCATCAAAACTCCACAGTCAGCCATTCCTCCCCTGGCCCAGTGTGCTTGCCCAACCCTGTCTCGATGGTTGGCCCTGTGCTTAGGTTGCCACTTCTTGTCTAGCTCTTGGTTATTGTGATCTGGTTTTGGTCTGTCTGTACTGGCTTCAACTGTCATCCTGCAGGATGTTATTTCTGATGTTCTCTCACAGCTCAAAGCACCAAGGTTCCAAAACCTAAGCTAAAAAGTAAGCAACTACACCTCACTCCTGGGGATTGGGGAAGGCTGGGGGATAACAGGAAGAAATTGGGCAAATAAAGAAAAAAAAAGAGAGAGAGAGAAGGAAGTTATGGACA
Organism: Cnephaeus nilssonii; assembly: GCF_951640355.1. Lineage (NCBI taxonomy): Eukaryota > Metazoa > Chordata > Mammalia > Chiroptera > Vespertilionidae > Cnephaeus > Cnephaeus nilssonii. Next base: position 19,780,409 of record NC_137088.1, on the reverse strand, counting down.
CAGACTACAGTGTGGTGGTTACTGAGGGAAAGCTGAGAGTGGAGGAGGGTTTAGGGAGGATAAATTGTGATGGACAGAGACTGGACTTGAGGTGGTGAACACACAATATAGTGTACAGATGATATGTTGTAGAATTGTGCACCTGAAGCTTGTATAATTTTCTTAACCAATGTCACCCCATACATTTTAATAAAAAAAGGGAAAAATAAACCTCACTCTTAGTAGCCTAAACAAATAAGAGACAAAGAATAGAAACCTACTAGAGACTTTTGACAGTGTCATGAGATTCAACACCATTGCCACATAAGCCTAGGAGGCTCCCCACACTTCCATTTCCAATACAAAGGAAAAACATGGCAGGTTTTATCTGTTACCAGTAGACCTAGCTATTTTCTATACTCAAACTAGAGGTCCAGGTGCACAAAATTTGTGCACGGGGGGCGGGGGGTTCCCCCTCAGCCCAACCTGCACCCTCTCTAATCCAGGACCCTTCGGGGGATGTCCAACTGCCGGTTTAGGCCCGATCCTGAGGAGTTGGATATCCCTCTCACAATCCAGGACCACTGGCTCCTAACTGCTCACCTGCCTGCTTGCCTGATCGCCCCTAACTGCACCCCCTGCTGGCCTGGTCACCCCCAATGTCCCCCCACCAGCCTGGTCATCCCTTACTGCCCCCCCTGCCAGCCTCATCACCCTTAACTGCCCCCCCCCCCGACCTGGTCGCCCCTTACTGCCCCACATGCCGACCTGGTCGCCCCTCACTGCTCCCCTCTGCCGGCCTGGTCACCCTTCACTGCCCTCTCCCTGCCTGCCTGATCTCTCCCAACTTCCCCCCCTGCCAGCCTGGTCACCCCACACAGCCTGCTGCTTCGTCGTTTGGTCACCCCTCACTAACCTCCCTGCTGGCCTAGTCACCCCATGCAGCCTGCTGCTCCATCATTTGGTCGCCCCTCACTGACCCCCCTGCTGGCCTCTTCGCCCCACACAGCCTGTTCGGTTGTCCGTTCGGTTGCGATGGTCATTTAGGCTTTTATATATATAGATGACTAGTTTCTCTTATCACTCCATTGCCCTATATGGTTCTCTGATGCTGAAACCTAAGCAAGGCTATGGCCAATTGGTGGTTTCCTTACAGATATTGACAGAAACCCAGGTGAAAAGCCACAACACCTTGCCCATACTCATTCAGCAAAGGCAGTCCACTGCCAGTATCCAGTCACCAGCAGTGACGCCAGGGGCTCTGCCATCAAGAGGAAGGAAAGACAGAGGCAATGACATGTCAACAGATCCAGGTGGCTCAAAGGACAGATTAGGAAGGCAAGCGCAGAGCAAAAACTCCTCAAATTGCCTTTCAGCTTTCCCTAAAAAAGAAAATGTTATTCAAAATCTAAGTTATTTAAAAGAAAACATAAGCTGAACAGCTGTTCTCTTCCATCACCTAAGGATACCTCCGCCAGCTATCTCAACACCAGCAACAAGTAACATATATTTTTAAGACATTCTTGGCCATGCCCAATTTGAAGATTATTTATCTTGAACAGAGTCCTCATACTTGTAATACTATTGTCCCATTTTGAACCTAAAAATCCTACAATCATCTGAAAATCCTGACATGCCTCTAGAAGACAGTCTCCCAATTAAGGTTCTTGACGTATTAAACTTGACAAATATTGATGAAGCTCTTACTGTGTGCCAGGCATCATTCTAGACAGCTTGTACTTGCAATGATTAAAACAAAGACCCCTGCCAGCATGGACCTTATAGTCTATTCAAGAGGGAAGACAATGGAGGAAAACTGTAATTAGTAGAAATGATAAATAATGCAGTATATTACAAGAATAACCAGGAGGGTGCAAAGAGTGGAGAAGAATGCTAAAAGACCATCTATTATGGATCATAGAAATCCATCTTTTCTTTGAACCCATGGCACCCTGCAGCTCCTATTTGTACCTAGTTCTTATTTTTTTCTATAAAAATTTTATTGAGGTAATTTTGCAAAGCAGTTAAGCACCTGCCTTTGAAGTCAAGCCTAAGATCCAATCCTTGGCCCAATATTTATTAGCTGTGAACTAATAAACTGGGCAAGTAGTTTGACATCTCTAAACTTTAGTTTCCATCAGTATTTTATGGGTTTCGTGATCAGTTAGAAGAAAATTTTAAAATGGTACCTAACATAATGCCTAGCTATCGTAAGAGCTAAATAAATAAATAATATTGTATTCTGCACTTATACTTATTTGTCTCCCTGCCTTTTCCTCCTCTTGTAGATCCACAGAGTTTCTGAGAACAGAGCCTAGCAACAGGAATCCTGAATTGATAAGATAGCAGGCTTATACATTCTAGCCCAAAATCTGGGCTTCAGATTTCTTACATCAGTAAAAGGAGAACTTTCTAATAAATATTTAACAAACTGATAAAATGAATTAAGGTATTAAAATTCGATTATGGAAGGTAGATGCTCAATAAATGTCTCCCAAAATGAGTCAGTAAAGATTGTGGCTATAATGGATTTGACTGGAAAGTATTTTCCTGATAAATAGCTGAAGTTTGTTCTCTGCAGATAAAAGAGGATTAGACATTGATAGTCTGCTAGTCTTCTCTGGGATGACAGTGACTCTTTAAAGAAGTTTCTAAGATAAGACTTTAAAAGGGGTTCCTTTGCTGCAATGTGTGGATATAAACTTGCCCTGTAACTTTTCAACAAAAGAAAATGGAAAGCGATGAATGGTTCTAGCCAAAGCTTTTCCTTAAACCAAGGCTAGGTGCCAGGATACCACAGGGCACTAACCTAGTGAAGTTATTGGAGAGGAAAAGGTTTGTAAAAAGCTTGGAGCTGGCTTTGCTCATTGTAATATTTTCAAATAAAGTAGAAGTTAATGGACAATGAAATATTGCTCCCTGTATAACTGTTGTCTCCCATTCATTCTCATTCTCATTCTCTCTCTCTCTCTCTCTCTCTCTCTCTCTCTCTCTCTCTCTCTCTCTCTCTCTCTCTCTCTCATACACTGGCCCAGAGTTTCTTCTTTCCCTGCATCCCAGATGCTGCTTTGTGATTTGGTGGTGTGTATGTGTCTACCGCTTGCTTCCACATGGACCTCCATGGTCCTTACCATTGCAATCGCTAGTACTAGCTCACTGCTGCTGGTGAGTTTATCAGAAAGTAAGGACATGCTATGGAAGTTAATAACAGTTTGTCACTGTTGGGTCTAGGCACAGCTGTGTAACATGTCCAATAATGAACTAAAACTTAGAACACAAGGAGCTTCATTTAATTGCATGATATTCATCACTTTGAATATCATGCAATTAAAAGGAAACAACGTGGACAGGGCAAGAAAACGTCTCAGCTAAGTAAAATAGGTGACGAGAAAAAAAATGACTATAGGACATGTCATCATTTTAAAATTATATTTCTTGTCCAGAAGTAAAGCTATAATTTTTATTATATTTTTAAAATATCAGGATTCTCAAGTAAACATATATAATTACATGAGGCTAATATTTTAAGCTGATGATCTATCTGTATTTTTGTTTAATTCTGTTTGGTATCATGCCTCCTAAGAGGGCTCTTCCTATATTTTTCTGGTTCATCTTCTTTCCAGATCCTTGGGGGTCATGTATTTTTTTGACCTCCTTAAAGTGAGGCATGGCCATGGGACTTTTGGTCAATGGAATATAAGTGAAAGTAACACATGTCGCTTCTGAGAAGTTTTAAAAGCCAGCATAGAATCATCCTGCTCCCTTTACTTCTCACCGTGATCTGGAGGCACAGGTGACATGGAAACCCCACCCTCCTCGGTTCCTGTGCATTAACAGTAAGCAAGGCTCCATCACACATACCACATGAGTGACAAATAAGGTTTCTTTGGGTGCTTGGCCACTGAGATCTTGGAGTTGATTGTAACCAGAGCATCATGTAATGAATCCGGATTGAAGCAGAGTCTTCACCAATTCATTTTAAATGACTAATTTTAAAGCATGAGGTGTGATTGTGCTGATGGCTTGGGGATCAAGCATTTTTAAGTAGAAAGTCGTCCGGCAAAGACTGGGATAGCACCGATCAGAGGATGTCTTCCGAGTCGTCAGCTCTGAATCGTTTTTATTTTTTTAAAATTTAATAAATCTTTATTGTTCAGATTACAATTGTTCCTCTTTTTTCCCCCCATATCTCCCCTCCACCAGGTTTTATCCCACCCTCTGCCCTTACCCCCCCACACACACACTGTCCTCATCCATAAGTGTACGCTTTTTTTCAGTCTCTTCCCTTACCCCCCCACTTCCCTTTTCCCCCAAGTATTGTCAGTCCACTCCCTTTCTATGCCCCTGATTCTATTATATTCACCAGTTAATACTGTTCATCAGATTTTTTATTCCCTTGGTTTTTAGATTCACTTGTTGATAGATTCGTATTTGTTGTTCATAATTTTTATCTTTATCTTTTTCTTCTTCTTCCTCTTCTTAAAGAATACCTTTCAGCATTTCATATAATTCTGGTTTAGCGGTGATGAACTCCTTTAGCTTTTTTTTTTATCTGTGAAGCTCTTTATCTGACCTTCAATTCTGAATGATAGCTTTGCTGGGTAGAGTAATCTTGCTTGTAGTTTCTTGCTGTTCATCACTTTGAATATTTCTTGCCATTCCCTTCTGGCCTGCATAGTTTCTGTTGAGAAATCAGCTGACAATCATATGGGTGCTCCCTTGTAGGTAACTAACTGTTTTTCTCTTGCTGCTTTTAATATTTTTTGTCTTTTGCTCTTGGCATTTTAATTATGATGTGTCTTGTTGTGGTCCTCTTTGGATTCCTTTTGTTTGGGGTTCTGTGCACTTTCTGGACTTGTAAGTCTATTTCTTTCACCAGGTGGGGGAAGTTTTCTGTCACTATTTCTTCAAATAGGTTTTCAGTATCTTGTTCTCTCTCTTCTTCTGGGACCCCCCATAATTCTGATGTTGGTATGCTTGAAGTTGTCCCAGAGGCTTCTTACACTATCTTCAACTTTTAGGATTCTTTTTTCTTTTTGCTTTGCTGGAGGAGTGTTTTTTGCTTCTTGGTATTCCAAATCTTTGACTTGATTCTTGCAATCCTCTGGTCTGCTTTTAGGTCTCTGTATAATATTTTTTATTTCAGTCAGTGTATGCTTAATTTCTAGTTGATCCTTTTTCATATCCTCGAGGGTCTCGTTAAATTTATCAGCCTTTTCTAGGAAATTCTTGAAAAACCTTATAACCATGGTTTTGAACTCTATATCCAGTCTTTTGCTTTCCTCCATTTCCTTCATTTATGGCCTGTCTCTTTGTCTCTGCATTTTAGCTGCTTCCCTGAGTTGATGGAGTTGCTTTGTGTGCTAGGTGTCCTAGCAGGGCCCAATAGCTCAGCCTCCCCAGTTACCTGAGGTGGACACTCTTGGTGCAGCCCTTTGTGGGCTGTGTGTACAGCCTTGTTGTAGTTAAGCCTTGATTGTTGTTGATAACACTGGGGGGAGTTGACCTCCAGGCCAATTGGCTGTGAGGATCAGCAGTGTCTCCGCTGGGAGGGCTTCTGTGCTCAGCTTGGATGGGGCAGAGTCTCAGGGTGGAGCCAACAGCCTTGGTTTCCCATCAGCCCCGCCCTATGAGGGCCCTGTGTCTCTGTGTCCCGCGGCAATGGCTGTGCGCACCTCTGAGAGAAGGCTGCTCTCAAGTTTTGGCCACTGCTAGACAGTCCAGTGTCTTTCCGAATGAGTCTGGTACCCAAAATTTTGCCCGGAGTTGGATTTTAGTTAAGTCAGGATATTTTGTTTTCCTCCCAAACGAGAAAGCTAGCCGCGCATTAGCAGCCCACCCTCTCCGCATGCTGCAAGTAAACCAGCCGTGTATTCAGCCACCCGCCCTTTCCACACACACGGGTCTCTGCACCTCCACAGTTCCTCTGAGTCTGTGTCCTTTTCTCTTTCCTTCTAGTTGTAGAATTTCCACTCAGCCGGCTTTCCAGTGGTTCTGGATGATATCCGCTCTGTCTTCCAGTTGTAGTTTTAAAATTGTTGCCCTGACCGGTGTGGCTCAGTGGATGGAGCGTCAGCCTGCAGACTCAAGGATCCCAGGTTCAATTCCTGTCAAGGGCATGTACCTCGGTTGTGGGCACATCCCCAGTAGGGGGTGTGCAGGAGGCAGCTGATCGATGTTTCTCTCTCATCGATGTTTCTAACTCTCCTTCCTCCTGTAAAAAGTCAATAAAATATATTTAAAAAAATAAAAAAATTGTTGTGTGAGGCCGCAGTATAGGTGTTTACCTTATGCCACCATCTTGGTTTCTCTGAATCGTTTTTAAAGGAGAGCATATGATGAGATTAAAGAACCCATTTCCATAAATGGCAAGGAACAAAGATCATCCCTCTAACTCCGTCCTCTGACAATGTTTCCTTCAGTTAAAGACATGCCACAATCATACCAATTCTGTTTAATTCTGTTTAAAATCTTTGGTGAAGGATAAGAGCTAATAAGAACCAACTGTAAGTGATAGGAAATCAATCCCCATTTGTTGAGGCTGCACTGGGGGAAGAGACAAACACACCAGGCTGGGGCTTGGTTCCAGGTTCCTTAAGGTAGAGCCAAGACTGGCAGGAAAATGCACAATAAAAGGAGAGACCACTCATTGAGTTGGACACGAGGAAGGATGTGTATGACTATATTTTGATGATACATCAATTATATATTTTTTAAAGTAAAGAAGCAAAGGAACGGGCTTGGATAAAGAAATGTTAGGAAAAATATTTCAATAATAATACCAGCTCCAAAGGCAAAAAATAAAAAAAATAAAAAAATTCACTACTTTTTCTCACCTGAAAAACTGAAATGAAATTTGTTTTATAAATTTAAAGAGAAGAAATAAGCATTTAATACATAAGCAAGCTTGATGGAACTAAAGATGGAGTAAATACTAGTTATCAGAAGACTAGATGCCTTAAAAGAATGTAAAACATCCTGAATTTTTGGGAAAATGGAGGATGGGAACACTTGAAAACAGTTCACTAGCCTGCAGTTGAAAGTTCTGAGCATCTCTAAGTTTGGAAAAAAAAAGCTTCTCACAGTCATGTGTGCTGGTGAAGGGGGGCATTTTGGTTCTCACTATTTTACAAAAGTACCTACTCCCTAGGAGTTCTAGGACAGCTATGACAACCCCCAGGGGCCAGCTATGCTACTCCACTGCTTCTTAGAGGGGCAGATTAGCTTTCTCATAATGCTCCTATAAGTGTTTCCTTACTAACATTCAGAATTGGGAAATTTATCTTATAATGATTCCAGTAAGCAATTTTCTCAAATGATGATTGAGAGGATAAAACAAATATGTTTTGCAATTTTGTAGGATTTATCTTTATGTAAATATTTGGTATGTGAATTAAACAATTCTAATAGAACTCATGCCTTATCTCCTTTTTTTGTAGATTGCATTATTTTTATATTTATTTTATTTTTTAATTTTTATTGAGTTTATCGGGATGAAATTAGTTAATAAAATTATATAGGTTTCAGGTGTATGATTCTGTAATATATCATCTGTACATAGTATTGTGTGTTCACCACCCCAAGTCAAGACTCCTTCCATCACCATTAATGGCCCACTGATAACCCTTTCCTATCTCCCTCACCCCCCTTCCCTCTGATAATCACCATACTGTTGTCTGTGTCTCTGAGGTTTTTTTCTTTGCTTAATCCTTTTACCTTTATCACCCAGCCCTGCAACACCCTTCCATCTGACAGCTGTCAGTCTGTTCTCTGTATCTGAGTTTGTTTCTATTTTGTTTGTTAGTTTATTTTGTTCATAAGATTCCAAATATAAGTGAAATCATATGGTACGTGTCTTTCTCTGACTGGCTTATTTCACTTAGCATAATTCTCTCCAGGTCCATTCATGCTGGCACAAAAGGCAAGATTTCCTTACTTATCATGGCTGAGTAGTATTCCATTGTGTAAATGTACCACAGCTTTTTAAAAAGATGTTTTTATTGATTATTTTTAGCGAGAGAGGAAGGGAGATATATAGAGAGAGAGGGAGAGAGAAACATCCATTGCTGCTTCCTGCATGCCCCCTAGTGGGGATCTAGCCCAAAACCCAGATATGTGGCCTCACGGGGAATCGAACCATTGACCTCTTGGTGCATGGAACTATGGTCAACCATACTTACCTTACATAATCAATGTGAATTAAATGAGATAATATAGCACATAAGCATCTAACATGGAGTTAGATGTTTAATAACCAATCAACACCTTGTAGCAACAATTAGTTTTCCTCACACTCCATAGCTCCTCCAAAATTTTCCTGTAAAAGTTCCTTCCATTTCCCTAGGGAACCCACCATCTGTCACAAAATGCTATAACACAAAAGCCTAAGGAGTTGGTCTGGCAGGGACAGAGCCCTCCTTAGAGAGTGAGGGAGAAGAAAGAGAGCCGACAATGCCAGAGTCCTCTTTTGCAGATGGATGAAGGAAAGAATGGGAGAATCCAAGCACTCATACATTTTATCTGTCCTATCCCTGTGAAGGCTGGTCTTATGTAAGCCATGAAGACTGGTACAAGCAAGACAAACCCAGCCACTATCTATCACAGCTTAGATTGCAGGCTGTGATAACTCCTGAGTATGGTGACTTCATAGCATGAAATAGAACTTAACCCATGATTGAATGTGGTGGTGGGAGGACATGGGGAATGGTGCTGAAGGAAAGCTGTTCTGAATAAGATTTATGTTGGGATCTGAGAGTTCAAATTGGATAGTGAGGTGCAAACTATGCCAGACAGAGGAAACATCCTATATAATAATGGAGGGATATGCTAATTAGCCCAGACACTGTAACAGTCATGACTGGTCAGGTGTGTAATAGTCACGACCCGTCAGGTGCAGCTTGGGAGCGGCCCCCAACGGAAGCGGCCACTGGTGGAGGTGCACTCAGGCCCACAGCGTCACCCAGCCAGGAGGCTGCCCAGCTGGTGTCCAGCAGTCGCAGATTGTGAGAGGGATGTCTGACTGCCGGTTTAGGCCCAATCCCGCCTAAACCGGCAATAGGACATCCCCCAAAGGGTCCAAGATTGGAGAGGGTGCATGCTGGGCTGAGAGACAGCCCTCCCCCCTCCCCCTGGCCCGTACTGGGCCACTAGTCATATATAATTACTTTAAGCTTCAAATGACCTTCAAGTAACTGAGTACAAGTACGAATGGGATATAGTAAGAGGTGGGAGGTGAACTGGAGAGGCCAGCATGTCACCCAGGCCTTGTAAACCAGGTCACTTGGCATAGTGCCTAACTAACATACTGTAGATGCTCACAAATGTGTATTGGTTGAAGAATAAACTACTTCTGGAAGCAAGAAACCTATTAGTCATATAGGGATGCACTGGCTAAAGAACTCCTTTTCTGTAACTAGCTTCGGGTTTGTCTGATTCACAAACTCTATAAGCTTCCTCTCTCCTTGTTTCCCATTTGTTCTTTATAATGGCTCTGTGCTCTGTTCCATGTCAGTATCTGGGACAATCCTTCTAACAATCAGAGTGACTCAAGAAGGTGACTGGTATGGCAGATATCACAGTCTGTGGACTCAACCAGACCCATATACAATCCAGGCTCTGAGAGAGCAAGAAAGTGTAAGTGTTGTGGTGGGGGAAGGTGAAACAAAAGTGGCAAATGTTAATATTTATTGAAGCTGAATGATGGCCACCTAGGGTTTTTATATTATTCTTTACTTTTGTACATCCTTGAAAAATTCCAAAATAAAAAGATTTTTAGAAATCCAGTGCCATCACTTATGAGAAGTTTAGTCTTGGATACATTCTTTAACTGTTCTGAATCCTAGTTCCTTAATTTATAAGTGAGGGAAAGCCCACCTCATAGAGTGGATGTAAAGATTAAATGACAGGGTAGAGGAAAGTAACTGGGATCCGTTCTAAGGAGGGAGCTCTGTGGACATCAGCGTCCCTACAGTTCGACGTTTAAAGATGACCCAGCATCAAGACCAACCTTTTAATCCTCTAACCTTAGCTTTAGGTTCTAGAACTCCTCTGACCTGAAAGAGCACATCAAACACCTGAAGACCTTGTTAAAATGCAAATTCTAATTCGGTTGCTCCTGAGGAGGCCAAACTGCCACATGTCTAACAATCTCCAAGTAAAGCTGCTGGGCCACAGGTCACACTTTGTGAAGCAAGCCCTGACCTCTGCTTTATTTCTCAGACTACGTTTCCATTGGACCCTCTTCTGATTATTGGATTTCTGTCTCATTCTCCTGCTCTGAGTCCCTGACTAGACAATTCCCCCAGAATTCTAATCCTTCCAAGACTGAAGCCCTGGATATATGCTCACAGTTACTCACAGAGTCTGAAATCTCAGTCCTAAGCTTAGGAATGGAAGTTATCTCTCCAGCAGCAAGGCCCCAGATTCAGATTTCCTTTGTGGATCCCTGGGGAATTCATGCTTCTGAATCGAGTTCCAGTGTTGCCTCTGATTGCTTTGTTATCCCTGCCTGCCCATCTCTTCTGTGGACCTGGGCCCCAAATGCTTCCTTGGAGCAGCATTGACTGTCTCTTGGCACAGTGTGGACCTGCCCCGTGGAACACCATCCAATAGCCTGTGTCTGGATTTGTCTCTTCGGTGTTTCTCAACCTCCGTGGTTAGTTTCACACCCATATCTTCCCCACCAACACTTTCTAGTGCTTTCACACCTAACTGTGGTAAGAGAAGTAAATTCAATATGGGAAGAGAAGGAAGACTTAAACCCATCAAAGGTATACTATATCCAGTAATGTGTTTATTCTTAAGCTGATGCCTTATTTGAAGGCCATCTTTAATGTGTGAACATGAAACTGACATAAACTAGTTTATGCAGAACTCTAGAACAAAGTTTAGGATTGTTTTACCTAACCCACCAATTATAATCACCCTTGTAACTTTTGGTGAGCTAGGTGTATAAATTAGGAAAAATTACTAGGAAAAAGACCCATCAGCTCTGTAACTTGTAGTTAGATTACAAGATTACATTTTGGCAAGGTTAATACAAAGAATCATCTGCTATATATGTGGATTTTGCATCCCCCAGGAACAATCACAAAAGCTATTAAAATCACGACAAAATCAAACATTGAGAATAATGCACTCATGTTTAAACATGACTCATCTACTTGACAGGAATAACCTTGACAAGCCGCCCCCCATCAAGGCTTTTTAAACTGATGGGGGTATTTCACATCTTTCCTGCAACATTAAAAGACAGTTTGCAAAATTATCAACTCACAGTGAACTTGCAGGGAAGTTTCTCATCCTAACAAAAACTGTATCTCTTAGGGTTCACGGAAACTCGACATTCATGAATAGTTAAAAGTGCTTTGCATATAACTCACACTTGCACGTAGGACTTCTGTGCATATTTTTTCTCTCTCGTGAAGCTTCCTTATAATGTTAGAAAGTTTATTTCTTAGTTTTTTGCTTCCTTTATTTTTATTCCAGACCCTCAGGGAACACAAAATACAATCTAGGCTATACATTTGTTGGCAAATTCTTCCTGAGAAGTAAACTTGATAGATATAAGTAGCAGTGATAAATATTCACCCGTTTTAACTATCCAGCTTTCACTTTCTCCTATTGTTCTGAGGGAGAAATTCCAGTTAGACTCTAGAAAGGACTGCCATGGAGACATCTTTGGAGCCTGGCTGCTGTTCCCTCTTCTCCCAACTATATTTGGTTCAGGCTATGATTAGTCCAGAACCGCTGAGAAAAAAAATATGAAATTTCTGCTGGACTACAAGGAGGCAGGTGTTCTTCCCTGATCTTGAACATGAGAGGATATACTATAAGCTAGAACTGCTTCAGCCACCTTGCTTGCCCTCAGCGGGAAAGGCAAGTCTGAAAATTCAACCAAGACAGAGAAAGTAAAAGTAAAAGGTGGAGAGGGAGTTTGAGAGTTGCCTGAGCTCCTGGCTGCTGATTTTTTAATTACCTGGGTCAATAAACTCCATTTTTGCTTAAGCCAGCTTGAGCTGGGTTTTTGGCCACATACAGTCGGGAGGAATGCTAGTTAATGCAGTATGTTAAATGAGGCTAGAATGGAGAGATTGAGAATACACAAGAAATATACTCCTCCCCAGAATGTACAAAACCTAGACAAAAATCCACAATTACCAATGTGTAGAGAACAAGGAAAAATATTATAATTACATTTGAATATTATTTTTTTTTTTTTACAATTTTATCTCTGTAAGCCAAAGGTCTTTTAATTACTTATTTAAAAGGCAAGCTAACTTATTTGGTGTCATTTAGACATACATGTGTAAGTTATAAAAACAAATTGTGTGCAAATCAGATCAACACAGACTATATAAACACATTTTTAGAGGAAAATTACAACTTTAAAAAATGTTACTTTACTTAAAGATTTTACCCATCATCAAAAGAAGAGTTGGGCTAGTGTCAACTCTTTGAACACTGGCTCTCTCCTAATTATTCTTTTTTTGCTTTGTAATAATATATTGCATCTCATAGACACTTAGGGTTTATCAAGATATTGTATATGTATTATTTTTGGTTAAGATTCATTTTTTTTTAAATGGGAGAAGGATATTACATACACTCCACATCAAACTCCCACCCCCTCTTTCACCCAAGCACCACTTCCCAAATTCTATATCTGCAGACAATGATAATCAGGGGTTATGGAGTTCAATAGAAGAATCATTTAGCAAAATGTGTACACACACCAAGTGTCAGATGTGGAATAGTTTACCTTCCAGGATAAGACCACTACTTCGTGTAAATAATAGGCCACATTATTTCAGATCCCCAATATGGATAGAAAGAAGTAGTTTAAGAGGATGGAGTTGTATCTGATGTTGGTATAATCTGCTGTGGTATGGTCATGAATTTGGAACTAAACTACAAAGCCATTACCTAGTTCAAGATAACATGATAACTTCAAGTATACATTCTGTGGATGACAAATCCTTAAAAGATAAAAGGAAGAGCTCAGGCTTTGGTCAGAGAGTACTAAGAATCTGGCCACACCCACTTACTGCTGTGTGACCTTGAGCAAGTTAATTCTGTAGGTCTTATCTCAACAGTAATAATGGGATAATCACAATAGCTAACTAGAGAGTTATTATTACGTTTATAGAATAAGATATACCAGGTAAGGGCATATTCCAGGGCCTGATTATGGGGATCCCCTCTTCTGAACTGAGGCACAGAAGTTTCCCTCCACTGACATTGGAAGTTGATGACTCTCAGTTTAGTTGCTCTCTGGGAATTGCCCTCTGCCAGACAGTTGTTCAGGATGCAGGGAGGGGGCTCTACATATGATGCTTGATCAATGAGATAGTATACGTCACAGCCTCCTTGTGTTAGGTCAGTGCAATGTCTAAAAGGCCACAAGTCCAGATCTGCCTCTGACTACACTGGAGCCCAACTTTTCCTGTCTAAGCCTGCTTTCCTTGTTCTCTTACCAGTGTTAATCACAAGACCATTTCCCAATAAACTTCCAGCACAGGAGTCTCCACCTTAGAATCTAGCTCTGGGGGAAGCTGACCCAAGACACTATAACAGAAAAGGCTCAATTAATATTAGCCTTGATGATGACAATGATAATGAAGCTGAAGAGGATATAAAAACATGAATTTGACTGTTTGGTTTTGATAAAGTCAATCTTAAACATATAGAGAAACTGTTTCCTTAAATCATATTCTCTAATTGTGCAGGACAGGTATCATGTTAAAAATAGAACTGCTGACAATTATGATTGACTATGCTCCACTAATGATCAGTTTAATTAGTAGATTGTATCAAAATTGACACTTCCATTTTCAACTCAGCGATTGTTTATGTAGCTATTTCTCTTTTGAGCTATTTCTATTACAGTGAATAAGTCTTGATCAAAAATTAAAAAAATAAAATAAAATCCCCCTAAACAACAGTTTCTATTAAGGGCCATTTACAATTTAATATTCCATGATTGTATAATTTTGATGATGGTAATATCTGGATAATATATTCTCTAGAAAATAAGGTAATTTAAATACTAAAATTGTCCTCAAAAACAATGCTTCATAAATTGTGCAAAGCAATGGAAATATGAAACAAATAATTCAAGTAACAACATGCAAACTGCAACTGAAAAAGAGGGTGTCGAGAAAAATAATATCAGATTTGTACTAACAGAAACATAGGAACAATGATACAGAGTATGGCTTAGTCATGGATGCTGGAATAATATCATACAAATTATAGTGCAGGAAAGGATGTTGAAGATCACTATGTCAAGTCTTCTTTATTTATAAATAAACTTAAAGCCAGTAAAACTACATTACTTGACCATGACCACACAACTAATCAGAGACAGAGCCCATACTTAAAACCAGTTCTTCCCAAGTCTTCTTACCATTCACCTTGACTCCTCCCACAAGCTCTCTCTGCCTGTTTTATACTATTTTTTTATAAAATTTCTATTTGGGAATTTCTCCAAAATATGCATTTTTTTCCTTCTCTAACTGAAATAACTTTAGCTATTAAATAATATATGATACCACACATATCCATGTGCTTTTAATAAATCCATTTGCTTCTGTATGGCTTGTTCCAGCAGTAACAAAGTTATAGACCAGCCATTTTCATCCTTCTTCATCTCATGGCACACTTAAACTAAATACTAAAATTCTGTGGTACACCAAAAAACATATTTTTTGCCAATCTGATGGGGAAAAAAGGTATAATTTTTATTTATTCACACTAGATGGCTATTTTTGTGTTAGCTGCTGTCATTTTTTATTTGACCATTAAAGGAAAAAGAGGTCAGTGCCCCTGATTAAATAGTCAGGTATTGAACATTTTAAAAATTCTTGCAGCACAGAGTGTGCCTGCTTTGGCACACCAGTTGAAAATAACTGTTATAGACAAATGTAGTGAGGTTAAAATACTCTCCTTCATTTACTAATTTATTAATTTTTGGAAAACAGAATACAGGAAAATTGCCTGGTTCATAAAACACTCTTTTAGTATTAGTTTGAACCCCCACTAGTCACAAAAAATAAAATAGAAGGGTTTGGTGGTCCTTTTTCTAGGCATTTTACACATTTTTAAAAAATATATTTTTTATTGATTTCAGAGAGAGGAAGAGAAAAATAGAAAGATCCATGATGAGAGAAAATCATTAATAGGCTGCTGCCTCCTGCACACCCCCTACTGGGGATTGATCCTGCCACTCAGGCATGTGCCCTGACCTGGAATCAAACTGTGACCTCTTGGTTCATAGGTCAATGCTAAACCACTGAGCCACACTGGCTGGGTGACAAATTTTGATAAGTGACACTAAATTTGGATTAAAAAATGGTTCCCAAAGACCTTTGGTAGAGACTATTAAAGGTTCTGAGAAAATGTAGTTAGAGGAAGCTGAATATTAATTTTTTAAATAATTATTTTTAGGACATGCTGATAAAAATGGTCTTCACTGATTTTGTGAAAGGGAATTTAAAGTCAGAAACAGGATGACCATAATAAACTGAAATTGAATCAGATCCTCTAGAGCAATGAGTGTGTTTCCAACAGAATTGAAGAAAATAACACATTTTCAGTTAATCCATAAAAATCTCTAAACATATATAATTTATCTACACTGAAGATGTCCTCTGAGGCACAAACATAATTTAGCCTGGTGGCAGTTGAGAAGGCAGATGTTTCTTAATGGGCTGACACCAAGTGCAATCATCACATGTGCAGTGAATTACATATAAGACATATACTACCCTGTCTGATCCTTTTGAATGACTCGTAAACTAGCTCTTCGGAGTGTTTCCCATGCTTCCATCTTTACTTTGTAATTAAAGAACACATGCATACTGCAGGTGAGAACCACATTTTATATTTCCAAATAATCCTGGGGGAGAAAAGCCCATGTCATCTTTTTCTAATCATTTTATTCCATCATTTTTTCCAATTCTCCTACCTTGGTTTGCTGTGGGAGAGAGAAAATATGGGGAGGCAAAGAATTGATCCTGACTTTAGTTATTGACATTGACTTGTTCCCCCTATCTTATTTTAAAGGTTTCTTATTGAATACCATTTATAAAAACATATGAAGAAATGAACCCTTTTAGCCAATATTTTTTAAATTAGATGTTTGCATGTTGCTATATTCCTGTCACTAGGTGGCTATCAGAATATTTGCACTTGATTAAGGCTGAATCAATAAGGAACCAGAGAAATCACCACCAGTCAAATAAACAATTTAAATTTGTGGTGAGGGAAATTAGTTAAATTCAGTTAAAAATCAATAAGGTTCAATCTTATGACTTAATTATAAAATCAATCTTGTCAAAGCGGTCAATTTGGTAAAATTTCTGCTTAATAGGTATAGTTTAAAATTTCTAGTATGTATTTTCACTCATTAGGCCCTTTAAATACACCATCATATTAAATCCCCACAACAATATAGCAAGTTAGATAGTGCCATTCCCATTTCACGAAAGAGTAAGTTGAGACTTAGAAAGAAAGAAGAGCTTGCCAATGACAGACAAGGAATAAAGGGCTGAGCTGTGGTGGAAGCTCTTGGGATCTCTGGCTCTAAAGCTTTGCCATTTTCTTTCTAACATGTTGCATTCCTGTATTTGCAATATGCCAATATTACAAGAGTATAAAAGTCCTATACCTCTGCCTCTCCCCTCTCTCTGTGCTACCCCCACATCCCTTCCGGAGCCCTCCCCAATGGCAGACTGAAGATGGAAAGCTGGAGGCAAAGCTGACTGCACACACAACACACACATATATACATTTAATCTCTAGAGTACTGGCTAATAAAATTACACAGGCTTCAGGTGTACAATTCTCTAATACATCATCTGTATTGTGTGCTCACCCGGACTCAAAACACAGTATATCACAAAAGGGGTGGGGGACACTGAGCCCTCCACTGTACATTTCCCTAAAGGCTTAGTCAAAGGCTTACCCCATCTCTTCCTTAAGCACAGGCTTCGGGGGACCCTTAGGGAATTGTTTGCTCCAAGCTCCTCTTAGGTCCCATACTCTGAATTGGTGCATTGCTCCTACATTCATCTCATTTAAAGTTCTTGAAGGATTTTACGTCTCTCCCAGGAACCTGTAGAATTTTGGGGAACTACAACCAGCTATGTTATGAGACAAAATTCATGGTATCCCAAATCCTCAAGCATGGTAAAAGAAAGAAGGGGAGCAAAATCAGTGAAGGTGGGGAAAGCATCCTAATTCTGATTTTTTATTCAATACTTATGCTGGCCATTCCTGAAAGAGCAAACATGGCTTACTGACACGTATCTACTTGAATACCGACTGTGTCACAGAATGACGTTCATCTATGTTCACTGTACAAATCACAAGCTCTGTTTGTCTTTTGTTAATGAGTTTAGCCATTTGTGTGTGTGTCAGAATTCCCACAATCCATTGCTAAAACCAATGGTTACATTCTGATTAACTATGTTGCCATTTGTCTTTACTATTGAATGCATAACAAGGACAGCAAAACAGAAACCAAATATATGTTGTTCATTTGCCTCCACAAGTAGAGGCAAATACTCAGTGGTGGAAGCATGCATTGCTCAAAGTTCACTCATTAAAAGAAAGACTGTAAAACTCAGATTAATGACCCCCAATGGATGGCTGAAGTTGAATATAATATAGACTCACTGACATGCAACAGTGCTGTTTAGAGAAGAGAGGACAGGAAGGAAGGATTAACCCTTTGCACTCGCTTGCTTTTTTCTCGATTCCTTTATTCTAATGCTAACCGTGTGAGTCACACTCGACATCCGAGTGCAAAAGGTTAAAGTTAGATGAGAACTAGTATATTTTCAGAATTTGAGTTGAGTTTTTCAAGGATGGACCTTTCCTCTACTCCAAATCAAATTCTTTTGATAAACTATGCATGAAAATGCTGCCTCTAGAGACAGATTCCTGGGGTTCAAATTCTAGCTTACTAGCTGTGCAACCTGAGCAAATTCCTTCATGTCTCTGTGCCTTAGTTTCTTCACCTGTAAAATAAAGCATGCTGCTTAGGGTCGTTTTGATGGTGAAATGATTTAAAACCCAGGATTGTTCTGATGATGATACGACTTAAATCAGTACTGAATCAGTGCCTAAAAACAGAGCTACTGCAAATTATCACAGCACTGACCTCCAGAACCATCCTATCACGTAGGACAGGGCGCCTGCAGTCCTTAGTCCTCACTAATTTCAGCTACCGTTAGTAATGTTTTCATTTCCACAGTGTCCTATCTATTTCTCTCTTCATTATGAAAGGTTTTGTTGTTGTTGCTGTTCCTTTGAGAGCTGGAAAACATCCCTTTGGATTGACAAAAATACTATAGTGGAAGTATTTGAAAAGCACTAAGTGTTATATAAGTGTAAGCAAAGAAAGCAGTAACAAAGGAGAAAAAGCATTCGCCTTTTTTGCAAATAATACTTTTACTAAGATAACAATAATAAAGATTTTACCACCTGTTTGTCTAACCAATAGATAGCTTTTAAACCACTATGGGGTTTTTATCTTCAAACAAACTATTTCAAAAAAAATAATAATAATGCTACCTACTGCAATAAAGGATACTAGTAAAAATTCTGGTTGTCTTCCTTCTTCATTTTCCAATGAATAACTCGTCATTTCAAAAAAGTCAATTTGATTGAAATGTTGCACTCCTTTGCTAATGCTAATAATACTGCTGGCAACGTGTCTGTGTGCCTGGGATAACTGTCTGCAGTCCATTTTTTAACCTTTAAACATTCTCTTCATTTAAGAGACTATAACTGAAAATACCAGATAAGAGGAGGAGGTAGATGAGGATTGTGATATAACACTACCAATGGAAAATAATTATTAATTATGACTGATGTGTAAATATGGCTAGTATATCATTTTAGCATTGCACCTAAACTTGAGTGTGCATTACCATCATTTTAGCAACAGTTTCCTTTTATTTGGATTCTAAGCTCGCATGGTTGATAGGAGCCTTCAGCCCATATCTTAGTCCATTTGGGGCTGTAATAACCAGCTATCGAAGACTGGGTGGCTTATAAACAGCAGAAATTGATTTCTCAGTTTTGAAGGCGGAGAAGCACACGATTAAAGCACCAGCAGATTCCGCGTCTGGTGAAGGCCTGTTCCTGGTTCATGGATGACCATCTTCTGGCTGTGTCCTTCCATGATGGAAGGGACAAGGGAACTCCCTAGACTCTCCTTCATAAGGGCACTAACCCTATTCATGAGAGTTTCACTCTAATCATCAAATTACCTTCCAAGCCCTCATGTCCTAAGACCATCACAGTGGGCAGTAGGATTTAACTTATGAATTTGGGGTAGACGCAAAGTCAGTATTGAAGGTTATTAAATTTAAAAAAAAATCAAACAGTGCAACAAAAAGTATGAAGTTCTCTGGGCTTTAAGATTCCTGAGATGAATGAGCACCATGTCTTTGAATGCCACTCCCTAGACTACATCCTATATGATCTTTCCCTGGGCCAGATGACAGGTCAAGGCCCCAAAATAGGACATTATACTCTTTTTAAAAAATAAATAAATAAATAAATCTTTATTGCTGAAAGTATTACATAAGTCCCCTTTTCCCCCCACTGAACCCCTTCTGGCCCACCTCCATCCCCTGCCCCAGGCCTTCAGCACCCTCTTGTCTGGAATATGCGTATATGCATGCCAAATTCCATGGATTATGCGTATATGCATGCAAGTTCTTTGGCTGATCTCTTCCCAACCCACCTCCGCCTTCCCTCTGAAATTCCACAGGAACTTATACTCTTAAATTTATGGCAGCGTTATTTTCTACACTCCAAAACTTCAGTTGTGTCAAGTAATAACTCAAGGCCTCAGGAACACTGAGGTAATTAACACTCGAAAATGTTACAATTCCTGCAGCGGTGTAATTGCAGCCCTCACCTTTTCAGCCCTGCATGATGCTTAATAGCAGGTTATGGGCAATGGCTTCTGGCCCCGTTCTCCCCTCCCCTCTTCAAGGGACTACACTTTCCTATTAGTGGTGCTGGCAGATGTCCTATTTAAGTCACGGGAAAAGTTTCCCGGAGAAAGCAGCATTTGAAAAATATGATTTATAGGGGAGTGTGGAAAGAGAAAGGGACTTTAAAGTTCTTATTTTCATTCCTTACTAATGTAAGTGGGTCTCTGAGTCTTGGTTCCTTTCTCAATAAATATAATGTTGATTTTTATGTTATCTATTTAGTTCCTAGGGCTGTGGAGAGAAACACAAGAAATCAAACATGAAAGCAATAATGTATACTACAAATATAAGATGGTTATTTTTCAACCTCTCTCCCATTCCTTTTTTTTTTTTTTTTTCAGAAATACAGAGGCTTCATCACAAGACTCTGAGACAACCTTACTGCTGAAAAGACAAAGGTAACTGAATAAATGGTCCTGACACACCTGGGTGCCCCCCCCCCCAAGTTGGGACTATTAAATAAGGCACCGAGAACCCCTGGCTGAAAATGCACGCTCCTTCTGTAGAGATGAGGCAGGTGAGTCCATTCAGGAAAGAGGATGGGCAAAGAATAGATGGGAGGTATAGAGTCGCTCATCTTGTTTAATCTGAGGGCTTTTCTTAACATTAAATCCAAGCTTTCCATAGTTATCCCCCTCCCCAAACCACAGAAGTGCTGTACACTTATTATCAGGATTACAGAGGGTCAAAGGACTGAGAAGCCACACAAATAGTGAGGCTTGTCATAAAGACGTTAGCAACTGCAGCGGGCATTTGGAAAGCATGTTGAAGAGGAAATCTTAAGTTCTACAAATACACATCTTCACAGTAGCTGAACCAGCAAAGATGCCATTGGTGAGGACTTTACACTGAGTGGCCAGATTATTATGATCTCTGAACACATAATAATCTGGCCACTCAGTATATATCCTATATAATAAAAGGCTAATATGCAAATTGTCCCCTCAACCGGGAGTTCGACCAGCAGGCAGGCAGGCCGGCCAACCGCCCATGTTCCCTCCCCCTGGCCAGGCTGGCAGGACCCCATCCATGCACGAATTCCCATCCATGCACGAATTCATGCACTGGGCCTCTAATATATATATATATATATATATATATATATATATATATATATATATATATATATATATTAGAGTCTTGGTTCCTTGGTTCCTATACACACACACACACACACACACACACACACACACACACACACACACACAGAGTGGCCAGATTATTATGCGTTCAGAAATCATAATAATCTGGCCAGTGTATTAACACTAGACTTTTCAGAGGCTGATGATTCTTTGGTATTGATAAAACGCATCTTGGTACATGTTTATTTGGAATGTACGGGAAGTTTCTATAGCCCTCAATCCTTAGTGAAGCGACTCATAAAACCCTGAGTTGTTGAGAAAGAGAGAGAGAGAGGTGGATAATTTGGACTACAACTGACAAATGGAAATGACAGACTAATCAGATAAGCAAGCAACACCTCTTACAGAACAGGGTCTTACCAAGGGTTAGCACTGTCTGCTTCTGCTTTAAGTTATATATACTCAGTGAAAAGGAATTTTTTGAAGAAACAATATGTGGATTGCAATGGAACATCTAAAGACAGGACCTTATCCTCTTAACTTTGTGGCAGGGTCCTCTCCTACACTCTGCAGCTTCAATTGTTCCAAGATGCATCAGCAGGGCAGGTCTTCTGGGTTGCTTGTACAAGGATGGTTACATCTTGGTTATTCAGAGCTCACTTATGGCTACAGTATGAAGCCATGCTACAAAACTGTTTACTAAGAAGCCCATATGTTATAGTAATCTGTCCCAGGGAGAAAATTAAACTATAGCCTTAGCATCCAAAAGAGGAATACAGCCTTGTACACTGTTGGTGGGAATGTAAGTTGGTGTAGCCACTATGAAAAACAGTATGGAGGTTCCTCAAAAAACTAAAAATAGCGTTACCATAGGATCCAAAATTTTGACTTCTGGATCTTTATCTGAAGAAAATGAAAACATCCATTCCCAAAAGTATATGAACCCTCATGTTCATTGCAGCATTATTCACAGTAGCCACGATGTGGGAACAATTAGCTGTTCATGGACAGAGAAATGGATAAAGAATATATATGTTCAGCCATAAAAAAGAATGAAATCTTGCCATTTGCAACAACATGGATGAACTTTGGGGGCATTATGCAATATAAAATAAGTCATACAGAGAAAGACAAATACTGTGCAATCTCACTTACATGTGGAATCTAAAAATCAAACAAGAAACATACCAAACTCATAGATACAGAGAACAGATTGGTAGCTGCCAGAGATGAGGGGTAGAGGATGGAAGACATGGGGAAAAGGGATCAAAATATACAAACTTCCAATTATAAAATAAGTAAGTCATGGGGACATAATGCACAACATAGTAACTACAGTTAATAGTGTATTAAATATTTGAAAGTTGTTAACAGAGTACATCTTAAAACTTTTCATCACAAGAAAAAAGTGTTTTGTAAATATGCATGGTGATGATCATTTAGCAAAGAATACAAATAATGAATCATGATGTTGTACACCTGAAAACATAATAATGTTTTATATGTCGATTATATCTCAATTAAAAAAAAGAGGAAGTTATAAACAATTGTGCTAACTAGCTCACACTAACTAGTAAATATAGCTAGAAAGAACCATGACATTCTATATTCCTAACATGTAATCAATTATGTGTTTCAAGTTTATTTCTATTGGAGTATTTATATTGAGCCTCATTTTTGCATATTTCTTCTAACCATTTGCTGGTTTAAATAATTTTTCACTTGGAAGGAAATTATTTATTACTATTTTATTTTCTTAGGCTACAATTAAGCTATTTATTTTATAACCTTAAGTATGCGCGCGCACACACCCACACACACACAGACTCACACAACTAAATACTCATTGGATCATGCAAGACTCAAATAAGATATCGCAGGGATCTACTTAGAGCAGAAAGTCTTCTTTATTCACATCCTTTCTGGATATTCACTTTCATATGACGATCTGCTTTCCTTCTAAATTGTATTTGATAGTCTCTTTACCTTGATTCCTCTATGTGTCTCTTGTTTCTGATACACTAGATTTCCTGTAACTTTTTTCAACTCAATATATCCAACAGAGGCATATTATCACTAGGCAAAAATAATATTTCTCCACTTATTTCCTTTGGTACTTCTAGGTTAACTGACAGGGTACATTATAGAAATGAATGTCTCAAGAAGAACCAGGGACTCCAAAACACCTCATCAACAGTGTATACACTCTTGAAATTATGTTACTAGGAAAACAACAAAACCTACTAGGTCTTGGTGATGATACGGCCAACAGCTCAGACTTCTTCCAATTTTCTATTTGAAAGATTGTTTAAGAACTCTAACGACTTATGAGCAGAAATGTAGAATAAGGACAGTGTCTTCATTTTCATCTTTAAATTCTATTTCATTTTCAAATCACCTTTCCCATCCAGTGCAACATGGAAAGTCTGGGAACCTAAGCCTGGCCACTCAAATACCCAGATGGTTAAAGGGAAGCATAGGGGTCTAAGAATTTATTTTTACTATTTCAGAGAACTTAATGAAAACTGTTAATTTTCTCCAAGCTAAGGATGTACAGACTGACTGAAACTACCATGGGATGTAATTTAACCTAAGACAATTATTCAGCTTTCCCCGTGGTCATTAGAAATGCTGACTGCTATTTTATGTAGCAATGGATTTAACAAAGAGGAGAGAAATGAATTCTTACTATATAACACTTTTTAGTTCATAGGCACCATTTCTCAACATACCCTGTCCATTCGGAAATACATAATTAAAGACTTCTTCACTGAGAGAAAACTTGGAAAATGACGAATCCCTGAGGGTTGGTCATTTAACCTTACTTTGAAATTCTTTAATTATACACATTTTAAAACATGTTCTGGAAGTCTCTTGGTTTGCTCCCCAACCATACCATATATATTCTTTCCACAAACTCAGAAAATATTAATAGGTTAATATCTCTCTTTTCTATCCCTTATGTAAACAGTCTAAAGTTCAGTATTCTCCAACTGTGACTGCCCATCAATAAAAACAAATTCACTTCAGATAAATTAAAAAAACACACAACAGTAATAGTATATGAATCAATATACTATGTCATCCCATTCTGTTGTAGTCTGACTCAGCTACTACCTTATTTCCTATATGTATTAATAATCTGTTTTATTCCAAACACAACACACACTCTTATATTTTATTTATTTATTGTTCCTAATCAGTTCCTTGGCTGAAATGTGCTTTCATTTTTGTCCTTCTTCCCAAACACTTCTTCACAAACTGTAGATATTTTATCCATTAGCATCATAAACACCTTTTGCTCACCTGTACTTTGAACTCATATTCTTTCTCTCTAGGACTGATGGTATTTCTTTATTCTTAATGGAAGTAACACAACATGTAATAATCTATATCTATGCCAAAGTTTCCCCAAATGTCCCCTCGAAAGTGATAATTTCTTGATTTTTATGCCAATGTTCTGACCCTGCTTATACACTGACCTTGTGAATGTCTGCACAGTGGCAGCTGACAAAGCAGGATTCTGCAAAGTGTGAAGAATCCTGAAATAATAAAAATAACACTAACAAAAACATCTTGTGCTCCCTGAAACATTTGAAACACAGCCATAAAAAAAAAATTACCTCTAAAGTTAGAATACGTTGATGTCAAAAGAAATATATTCCTTCCCAGAGATCAGGAAAAAAAATTAATCCCAGAAACTGGAAGTAGCTAGAATGTAACTATATTGAAAATGCTATAGTGTTATTAAAAAGTTTTCAGGTGCTTTTTAGAATGATAAAGCAAGACCTAAGATATAAATGAAGTATTTAAATACAAAAAGAGGTGCCAAATGTATGCAGATCCTACATCATAAAAGCCTATGGGGATTGTGAGAGCAATCAGTCAACCACTCAGAAGGTGGGAGGGGGGACTTGCCTCTTAGTCGGAGCTCATACCCATAGAACAGTGGTTCTCAACCTTTTTAATGCCACGACCCTTTAATACAGTTCCTCATGTTGTGGTGACCCCCAACCATAAAATTACTTTCGTTGCTACTACATGTAATTTTGCTACTATTAATGAATCGTAATGTAAATATCTGTGTTTTCCGATGGTCTTAGGCGACCCTGCTAGCGGTTCTCAACCTGTGGGTCACGACCCACAGGTTGAGAACCACTGCTGTAGAGTCTAAGACCATCGGAAAACACAAGTATTTACAATTCATAACAGCAGCAAAATTACAGTTATGAAGTAGCAACGAAAATAATTTTATGGTTGGGGGTCACCACAACATGAGGAACTGTATTAAAGGGTCGCGGCATTAAAAAGGTTGAGAACCACTGCCATAGAACCTATGTGCTTGGGGAGGAGATAGCAGATGTTACATACTACACAGATACTGAGTTTGAATTCATTAAGAATTAAGGCAAACCAGTAAGTGTCCCCTCAAAATTTTACATAGAGGAGAGCTCATGGGTAAGAAATATCCTATATAATAAAAGACTAATATGCAAATCGACCAAACAGTGGAACCACCAGTTGCTATAACAAGCACTGACCACCACAGGGCAGATGCTCAATGCAGGAGCTTCCCCCTAGTGATGAGTGTGCTCCTGGGGGAGGCGGGGGTGTGGAGGGGGGAGTGCCGCTCAGCCAGAAGTCCAGTTCACACTGGTGAGCACAGCAGCGGTGGCAGGAGCCTCTCCCATCTCTGCAGCAGCACTAAAGACCCCTTGGGGGATGTCCGACTGTGAGAGGGCGCAGGCTGGGCTGAGGGACCCACTCCGCCCCCCAGTGCACGAATGTCATGCACCCGGCCTCTAGTAGGTCAGGTAATACGTAAACTAGGTGTTGTAAGCACCTAATTAGGGAGCTCTGCTCATTTTAACACAGGGACTAATTGTTGACAAACCCAAAAGTGACCAGTCAGCAAGAAGTGAGACGCTCCCACGTGTTTACAACAGTTTTGTATTGAGGTCATTATGAGGATACAACCATCAAAATCAGAAAGTATCCTGTAGGCAAACCTGCCCTGATGGCACCAAAGAGCAGGCTTTGGGAAAAGCTCTGGGTTGCCTAACCAGGAGTCCTTCCATCAAATACCCATTTTCTCCCACATACCAAAATCTTCTACCACTTCGCTGGTTTTATGCTCAAGTTGGGTGTCACCCACTGGAATATAAAAGCAAAATCCTTCTCTGAATTCGTAAGGCCTTTAATTCCAGCCCTAGTGCATTTTCCTTTCAGAGTTAAACTTTTCAACAAGTCATATAAGCCCGGATTCATTTTAACACTAACACAGTCTCCCTGACGCCAATGATCAGCACTCAGCACAGCTCTGAATCACGAAGTTTACTTCCATTTCTCTCCCCTTTGACCACGGTTATTCAGCACCTTAAAGTTATTAAACCCTACTTTATTCTTCCCTCAAATATAACTTCCTGATTCAAGCTGTTCTCATCAGGAAGCCCTTATTTCATCTCCTTACATTACACTTACAGAAACTGCCTTCTTTGATTCCCTGTCACCGGTTCCTGACCTACTCCACTCCATTATTCACACAGAGCTGCCAAAATAATTTCCCCGACCATTTTCCATTTCGTTCCTTTAATCAAATATTACAGAGGTGTTTTTTCTGGTTAAACCTGGCAAATTGAATACATGTGTTTACCTCTATTACTTCCTGAAACCCCATTTAAAAAAGCATTTCAAAATATGCAACTAGCAAGGACATTGTAAACAAAAGGAGAAAAGGAACAAAGGAGAGATGTCCACCAGTGTGGGCAAACTGGGCAGCAGACATCTGACTTAACAGAGTATTGAATATGAACACTTAAGGGCTGTGAAAGACAGAAGACTTTTGACCCAGTGATCCCACTTCTGGGAAGGTATCCTAAGAATCTTAAAACGCTAATTTGAAAGAATATATGCACTCCCTTGTTCACAGCAGTGTTATTTACAATAGCCAAGATCTACAAACAGCCCATTAGTAGATGAACGGATAAAAAAGCTATGGTACACTTACACAATGGAATAGTATGCATCTATAAAAAGTAATGAAATCTTAACTTCTGCAAAGTTATTATGATAAGTGAAAGAAGCCAGTCAGAGAAAGACAAATACCACACGATCTCACTTATATGTGGAATCTAATGAACAAAATCAACTGACGAACAAAATAGAAACAGAGGCAGGGATACATGGAAAAGACTGACAACTTCCAGAGGGGAGGGGGGGAGGGGGACTGGATGGAAGAAGGAGAAAGGGTTAGCTGAAAAACATATACTAGTATACATAGCATATAGTCAAAGACAACAGTTTGGTAATAGCCAGAGGGAAAGGTGGGCAGATAATGGAGACATCTGTAATAGTGTCAATAATAAAAATAAAGTTTAAAACTTTATTTTAAAAAAGAAGAAGAAGAAGAAGAAAGATAGGTGCTAGTCAGGATCTCAGAAAGTCTTCATTAACTGAAACACAAAGAAGAGGAAAAACCAGGGAGGAGTGATTGGGCTGAACACAAGAGGATGCTTACTCTGCTTGAACAGCTATAACAAAGATACCACAGACTGAATACCTTCACCATCATTAATTTCTCTCCGTTCTAGGGACTGGGAAGTCCAAGATCAAGGCACCAGCAGATTCAGTGTCTGGTAAGGGCCCACCTCCTACTGCACAGATGGCTGTCTTCTCCCTGTGTCCCCACATGCCAGACAGGGCAAGCGAGCTCTCTGGGATCCCTGTTAACAAGGCACTAAGCCCATTCATGAAGGTTCTACCCTCGTGACCTAATCACCTCCCAATCGCCTCACCTCTTGGAGGATTTCAACACATGACTTTTGACGCGGTGATGCAAAAATTCAGTCCATGACAAAGACTTATTCAAAATCTACATAAGGAACTCTCCTAAGTCTCCTCTCCTCTTCCAACTAAGCCATGAGACAAGATGAAAAGACACTGAGCGACAAACAGCAGAGATCCACTATAGAAAACACACTTTAAAAAGAAATATGGACCATTAGCAATTTTAAGTGTATTATAATCCATTAGGGCAGAATGGGACATGTATTGTAATGTACTTCAACACTTCTATAGGAAGATGAGGAAATTTAGGGCTCTCTGTAAGAAGTGTCTTACTCAAGTCCACTGTCTAATCATTGACAAAGCTGATACATAAACACGGCCCCTTGATTCACAACCCAATGCTCTGAAGTAGCTTTGCAACGATAAACTTCAAGATTGTAAATGAGAAAGTATGTTCCAATGAGAATGCCATCCTGGTATTAAAAAGGAGAGTGGAGGGTAAGAATGAGTGTTTTCCTGTAGCCCCTACCGGAGATATTGTTAAATGACTTCCAGTCTTCAATAGATAGTTCTAGAGTTTACAACAGCATTTCATCAGCTTACTTTAGCAAGAAAGAACATCAGTTTTCTTTGATGAGACTTAATATGTGAGAAGAAATCCTTTGCTGTATTTTATCTCCTGAGCTAAACCTACTTCTAGAGTTGATGTTTGCCAGTCCCCTTACCACAGCTCCACTGGATTCCCGTCATCTACCAGGGCCTACTAGGTAGGTCTCAAGTGAAGTGAACTTCCTATGGTAAGATAACTCTGATTCATGAGTTGTTCTCTTATGATTTGGCAAGTGTGAATCAGCTTGCCAGAGACTGACTGTCTTCACAAATTTCTGGAATTGAATGCTTTAGTCTGTAAATCTGAATAACAAGACAGCAGAACCAAACAGCAACTGCAAAATCTGTCCTAAAATAAGGAAAACACTCCCACCCTGACTTCCTTCTCTCAATACCAACTAACTGTATGAGCCCTATATCTTTGAAGCAGCTCCAGTCTCCTCTCTCACTATTGCCAGAGAAGCCCCCTCTCAACAGCTAGACCAGGCGTCCTCAAACTACGGCCCGCGGGCCAAATGAGGGTGTTTTTGCAGTTTTGTTTTTTTACTTCAAAATAAGATATGTGCAGTGTGCATAGGAATTTGTTCATAGTTTTTTTTTAAACTATAGTCCGGCCCTCCTACGGTCTGAGGGACAGTGAACTGGCCCCCTGTTTAAAAAGTTTGAGGACCCCTGAGCTAGACTCATTCATTTTCTGCCCAAATCTTTATTTCCGTAACTTTGCTACAGTTATCCTGCAATTTCTTGGTGGCTAAGTTCAAATTTATTTTATTCAAGTAGCAGAGTCTGCCCATTCTGATCATTTATTTATAGGGCCTCCCTCTGGAGTTGGAAGCCTGGGGTCAAAATCCCAGCTCTGCCACTTACCAACCTCAATAAGTCACTTCAACAATCGGAGCTCAGTTTCCTCACCTATAAAGCTGGAATGAGTCTATGTAATTAAGGCAGGAATGTAAAGATTAATGACATAATGAATGTGAAAGTCCTCAGCAAGGCACATCACTAATAAATATTTGATCCTACAACTGGCAGTATAATATGTCAGAATGGGATGATGAAAATTGCATAGAAATTGGAATTGGAAGACTAGGTTTCAGAATAGGTACTATTTACTGGGAAAGGATGCAAGGAAAGTAATTCAAATTCTCAAAACTCCAACTGAAAAATACATTCATTCAACAAATATTTATTATGAGCCTTCTATGAGGCAGGGAGTGTACTAGTCTTAGGAGGCATTACTAAACAAAAATGGGAAAGGACCACTGTTCTTATATGATGGAATGACCATAAAACCTACCTCATGGCTTATTGTAAAGACTGACAGATGCTTAAAGGGGAGAATACTTTATAAGTAGAGTTGTTTCTACTGATTCTGCCTGTACTTGTAGAATCATGAACTGGAATAGATTAAGATTTCATCAAACAATCTCATTCTAGTGTTAAGGAAATGGAGACTTATCTGTGACATCCACAATGGCACAGCCAGAGAATTGATGCAAAAATCTGAGTCTACCCTGGCCATGGTGGCTCAGTTGGTTGAGTGTAGTCCCATTCACTGAGAGATCTCCAGTTTGATTCCCAGTCAGGTCACATGCCCGGGTTGTGGATTTGATCCCCCATAGGGGGTGTGCAGGAAGCAGTCAATCGATGTTTCTTTCTCATCGATGTTTCTATCTCTCTCTTCCTTTCCCCCTCTCTAAAAATCAATAATAATAAAAAATTGAGTCTTCTATCTACCACACTAGTCTTCTTTCCCCTACACAAGGGTACCAAGTATGGGATACTAGGCAGGTAAAGATGGTAAAAAGGAGCAATGTGAGATTTAAAAGTAATAAATCCAACTAAAAATTAGTCTGCTTTATGGATGCAAACATATTTCTACAACAATATTCATAGCATTTTTTTTTACAACAGCCAAAGGTGTAAACAACCCAAATGTTCATCAATGGATGAAGGAATAAACAAATGGTAGTATATACATATAATGGAATATTCTTTAGCCTTAAAAAGGAATGCAATTCTAATACCTGCATATACAACATGCTGAAACTTAAAGACATTATGCTAAGTGAAATAAGCCAGACACAAAATGATAATTATTGTATGATTTAACTTATATAAGATACCTAGATAGTCAAATTCATAGAAACAGAAAGTAGAATGGTGGTTGCCAGGGGGTGGAGGGAGGAAGAAATGGGGAGTTATTGCCTAATGGGAACAAAGTTTTTACTTAAGATGATGAAAATTTTTAGAGATGGATAATGGTGATGGTTGCACAACAACATGAATGTGCTTAATGCCACTGAACTATAATCTTAAAATGGTAAATTGTTATGTATTTTTTGCCACAATAAAAGAAGAAAAATTGCTATTTTTAATTATATTTTATCACCACACTCCAGCAATTTTAAACAATGTCTGAAAATACTTCATCTAATCAGAATATTTCCTTTGTATAAAGTTTTAAAATGTGCTGTGATACTAGAATTGCCAATTGATATTACTAAGAATACTGAAAACAATCATTACTATCAGGAATTCTTAGATCTGATAAAATCCAAGATGTTGGTATCTTTAAAACCCAGAATGTGGGGAAATTATAGACTGTTGAACTCAACAAATAATGTTAAGATAACTGAAAAAAAGTCTAAAAATTTGCTGCAATTATTGTTGCAATTTAAGTAGATACATACATAGATGAAGTGTATACATATAAGCATATATATATATATATATATATATATATATGTATGTGTGTGTGTGTATGTATATGTATATATATGTGTGTATGTGTGTGTATATATGTATGTGTATATATATATATATATATATATATATATATATATATATATATATATAGTAACTAGAGGCCCGGTGCACGAAATTTGTGCACGGCGAGGAGTGGGGCACAGGTGGGGGTGTTGTCCCTCAGCCCAGCCTGCAGTCTCTCCAATCTGGGACCCCTCAAGGGACCTTCATTTTTTCCTTCAAGAGTGTGGTGGAAAAACCCTAGATCACCTTCTTGGATTCTTATAACCCAAATTACCAGGAACACTGCAAGTGGTGGTCTACAGGGAGCTTAGCCAATGAGTTGTCAGAAAAGGTATTTACTCTCAAACTGGTTTGGCTCAGTGGATAGACCGTGGGCCTGCAGACTGAAGGGTCTCAGGTTTGATTCCTGTTAAGGGCATGTACCTTGGTTGGAGGCACATCCCCTGTGGGGAGTGTGCAGGAGGCAGCTAATGGATGTTTCTCTCTCATTGATATTTCCGACTGTCTATCCCTCTCCCCTCTTCTCTGTAAAAAAAAATCAATAAAAATATTTTTTAAAAAGGTGTATCCTCTGCAGCTCATGCAGCCCCTGGGTTGTGTCTACTGGGCTAGGGGCATGTCCTTGCCACCCGGTGATGGCTGCTGGGGTCTCCGCACACCCCAGAGGCCAGCAGCCATCCCCCTGTGGAGGGTGCTAGGCTGGGGGCATGGACACAAACCACCACTTGGTGCTGGAGCTTGGAAAGCCTCTGGGGTGGGGCAGGAACATCCCCAGCTCCAAACACCGAGGCTTGCAGGGACCCTGGGCAGCATGCAGCGGTGGCCGCCAGGGTCTCGGCACACCCCAGAGGCCAGCAGCCAGCCCCTGGTCCTGGGTGCCTGGCTGGGGGCGTGGCCCCAAACCGCCGCTTCATGTGGGAGCCTTTGCAAGCCGCTGGGGGTGGGGTGGGAACATCCCCGCGTTGCAGGGATGTTCCCGCCCCACCAGGTGGCTTGGCGCCTACACCCATAGGCTCGAGTGGCCAGGGGGTGTTCTGAGACCCCTGCCGCTCAGGACCTAAGCGCAGGCCTACAGGCTAGGAGCGGCCTGGGTCCGGAGGATGTTTCCTGGACTCAGGCCGCTCAGCGCCTGCATATGCAAATTAACCGCCATCTTGTTCGCTCTGATTGGCTGTGGGCATAGCAAAGGTGCGGTCAATTTGCATGTTTCTCTTTTATAAGGTAGGATCACAGTTATATATAACACTAGAGGCCTGGTGCATAAAATTCATGCACTCGGAGGGGTCCCTCAGCCTGGCCTGCGCCCTCTCACAGTCCAGGAGCCCTTGGGGAATGGCTGACTGACAGCTTAGGCTTGCTCCTTATGGGAAGCAAGCCTTAGCCGGCAGTCAGACATCCTTAGTGCTGCTATGGAGGCAGGAGAGGCTCCCACCACTGCTGCTGTGCTCGCCAGCCTTAAGCCTGGCTTCTAGCTGAGTGGTGTTCCCCCTGTGGGAGCACACTGACCACCAGGGGGCAGATGCTCAATGCAGGAGCTGCCCCCTGGTGGTCAGTGCACATCATAGTAACCGGTTGTTCTGTTGTTGGGCTGAAACCAGCTCTCTAACATCCCCCGAGGGGTCCCGGATTGCAAGAGTGCACAGGCCAAGCCGAGGGACCCCACTGGTGCACCATTGGGACCAGGGAGAGACACAAGAGGTTGGCCAGCCAGGGAGGGGTCCAGGGGTCCAGGGCATGTCCAGCCCATCTTGCTCAGTCCTGATTGGGCAGACCCCAGCAGCAAGCTAACCTACCAGTCGGAGCATCTGCCCCTGGTGGTGAGTGCATGTCATAGCAACTGGTTGACCGATCAACTGTCTGCCCCCTAGGGTCAGTGAAGTCATAGTGAACAGTTGAGTGGCCTTAGCATATCATTAGCATATTACACTTTAATTGGTAGAACAGACTATAAGAACTTAGCATATTAGACTTTTCTTACATAGGATATAAATATATCCTACCTAATAAAATAGTAATATGCAAATTTACCACACCTTCGCTACGCCCAAGCCACGCCCACCAGCCAATCAGGGTGAGTATGCAAATTACCCAAAAATATGGTGGTTAATTTGCATACGCTGAGGGAGGGAGGAGTGAAGACTGAAGACAACTTAGAAGGAAGAGGGAGGAAAAACGGAAAGCAAGGTGGCTGCCAGAGGGAAAGCCCGGGCGGGGCAGGGCGGAGTGGGACAGAGCGGGGCGTGTGGGTGCAGGCACGGCGGCCGCAATGGTGGCAGCAGCCACTTGCAGGATTCTTCCTGCAAATGGGCTACTAGTATGTATATATGCTTCAAATTAGCACATTTTTATTATAGCTTTAAATAACCCTTGCATTCTACATGGAAGTTAATTGGGAGAAATCTCAGTTACATGGTCAGCTTTCAAGATATGTGGACTCAACTACATGTGCTCATTTTAAGAATAAGTTCATAGCAATTACAAATCATCCAAATCATCCTTCAGGCACAATTCATTTCTCCCACTAAGATTCCTACATTTAAACATCAATTTTGAAATTAATAATAATAACATAGTGATTGTGAACACAAAGAAATTGAGCTTAGGTAAATTCAATTCTATCATTCCATTTGACCACTTAAGAGTTTCCATTTATTCTTAAAGATTTAATAGTGAAACAGAATTTAAGCTGCAAGGTGTAATATTTTTGCTTGGTAGGTACAAACGTCAGCTATATATATGTTTACTTCATCTTTATTACCAAAATAATGTTGAAATATAGGGAAGGAATAGGTGGTATTGAAAAAGATTTGATATCAACTTTGTTAGATATGTAAGTGCTTTAATAAATGCCTAGCAAATGCAATGTATGAATGAATGATGAATTCAAAATGCAAATATTAATGTCAAAAATATATCATGTAACACTCATTTGAAGTAAATAAATCATGTACTTTTGGAGGAAATTACTTTAAAATATTCAGAGAAATTTTATTAGATGACAAGATCTTTGAAGCTATAGGAATAAGTGCCACACACAGAAATACCAAAGGAAGTAGCATTTGAATAATTTTTTTCTTGACCATAGTCAGGTGATATCTGTTCTGAAGTATCAGCCATGTTTACGTCTCTCTCTCTCTCTCTCTCTCTCTCTCTCTCTCTCTCTCTCTCTCTCTCTCACACACACACACACACACACACAGTTTTATTCCAAGGGTCCAGTCCCATCCTTCTGACAAAATTGATGTTTGAACACCAAATCTATTTTTCATCTTGGAGAAAACAAGAAAGTTATCTTCTTAGAGAGAAAACTTAGGTCAATTCTTTTCCTTCTCAAAATAAGGGGGAAAGTTGGGCTACCATGGATAGAGTAAACAGCCTTTAAATCTCATGCTATGCCAGCTCCTCATATATAAACTCCAGAATAAATTTTAATCAGTTAAAAACCATTCATAAAGCAAATGACTGGCTTTCATTTTATCTTCTTAAAGCACATCCTAGCTAATAAAAGGGTAATATGCAAATGAACTGTCACTCCATCACAAAGATGGCAGTGCCCATAGCCACAAGATGGCGGCACCCAGTCCTCTCAACCCCACTGGAGTCCCCCAGTCCGGGGGGGGGGGGGGGCAGCCACTGAGAGTGGGCAGTGTGAGCAGCCTGGCCGAATGCTTGCTTCATAGCCATGGCGACGAGGCAAGCATTCCACCCCGGCCGCGGAGGGCCTCTGGGCACCAGAGAGCCTCTGGGCAGTGGGAGCGGAATGGCCAGGCCCCACAGCCAGCTACTGGTGCATGGATTCGTGTGCAGGGCTACTAGTAGTATATAAACATTAATTGTTTTTTCTTCTTTTTAGAGACTACTGGAAGAGGTGAAGTTGAGCTATATGCAGATCACTTAACTGGTTTATTTTGTCCTCTTTCACAGTGTCTGTCAACAGTTATTATTTACCTACAGGGACAAGCTCACATTGAATTCCAAGTCTAAGCCCAGATAATATTGCTCAAAACTAACACTTTGAGTTGTGCACAGTAACTCTTATGCTATCGTCCCACCAGGAACCAAACCTTCTTCATTCATAACACAGTGTGTATATGTACTTTAAAACTGCTAGCGGGAGACCTGGCCCCCACAACCCCAGTGTCGCTAGGTCTGGTATTGATTTAAAGAACAATATGGTAGGCAGTGTTTGTTTTGAGCCTGGGAGGGAATTTCTTCAATTGGTAACCCACTGTTTTCCAAACACTAAATTATGAAATGGTTTGTTTTGTTTGGATCTTTTTTATTCTCAAAGAAACACGGATGACACTTTTTTTTTAAATATAAAATTAAATGTACTCACAGTTCCTGTGGTGCAATTTAAATATGTTTTCAGTATTTCCTCCAGAAATTCACATAGAGTGTAAAATGATTTGCACAGCTTGAGTTTCTTTTCTTATTGACATAGAATTGACTCTGCTGACTTGATAAAACAAAACTGAATTAAGCCAAAATTGCATTCATTTTGTTTTTGTTTTTTAACAAATAGCTGCTTCCGTTAAGATAGCCTTAGTGGAAATATCTGTTTTCTGCTTTTACTCTGTGGCATGTCTCTCTCATTGAAGTCTAAGTATTGAACTGCTTCGTTTGGATTTTTTTGTTTACTTATTGTTTTGGCAAAGAAGCAGTGCGGCTGTTATGTTTGGTTTCCTTTTTATGAAGCAAAACTTACAAAATGTGAAGATCATTTGGGCTAATGAGGCCACACGCTTTTTTAAAAAGTTTATAGTAAAAGTGAAATTTTAGTAACTCCCATTTCCCTTTGAATGCAAAGAATTCTCATAAATAGATAATCAATCATACACATAAAGCTATGTGGGAGACTAGGACAAGTGGATAACATGTTTGAGGAGTTTTATCATGGATGAGAATGGGAAATGGGCAATGGTTATAGGAGAGTGAGGAGCCAAGGCCAAGTTTTCAGTTTTTTGGTTTGTTTATTTTTCAGTGGGTTATGCTAAAGCAGTAGTTCTCAGATTTTACCTTAATCTGAATTACCTGGTGGGCTTACTAAAAAAAAAAAAAAATTGCTGGGCCTCAGAGTTTCTGATTCAGTTGGTTGGGGGTGGAATGTGAGAATTGCATTTCTAACAAGTTTCTGTCAGGTAATACTGATACTGTTGATCTGAGATCACACTTTGAGAACTTCTGGTCTCCAGTATGTGCTTGCAGAAAATGGTCCTCTGCAGAGAAAGATGTTGGTGATGTGAGAGAGGAAGAACTTTAGGAGCAAAGTTTCCGAAAACGTGGAAGAGTCTAGGATCCAAAGAACAAATGCCCTTGATTATAACAGGGACACTTCTTCTATGGAAACAGGAAGACATCTCTCTGTAGGCTCCCTCTGCTCCTCAATCCGGGCCCAACCAGTATCAGTCTGATGGGGTTACAAAGCCTCATCTGATTCATCACACAGGGTCTCAGAGCAACACTCTTACTGCTGGCACTCATCTGACCTCTCCCTCTTACCTTCTGCCCCACCCTAGCTTTGGCACCTGTACCTCTGCCATGATCCTTTAAACCAGGGGTGGGAACCTTTTTTCTGTCAAGGACCATTTGGATATTTATAACATCATTCTCAGGCCATACGAAATTATCAACTTAAAAATTAGCCTGCTATATTTGGTCACACATTTAATGAACTCACCCCTAATGCCTTGGCAGGGCCAGACCAAATGATTTCAAGGGCCTTACCTAAGACTTTATATACTTCCTCAGTGGAAACCTAGAGATATTAAGAAATTACTTTTGGGATTGCTACTCTCAGGGAGGAGAGGTGGAGACCTTGATGATTTTAACCAGAATAGCTCTGTTGTCATCTAACTTATATATATACAGACAGTCCTCGGGTTACGTCGGACTTGGGTTACGTATGGTTACGTCGCCATCTCCCATTTATTTATTAAAAAAAAAAAAAAGTTCCGTCATTTCGATGTATGTACATATGTGCTTTATGTTTTTTCTTATTTATTTACCACAAGTGAAGGTCAGGAATTGTTATCTTTCTTTTAAATTGTTTTTACTGTGTCACTTCATTACTGCTGTGTATGTGCTCCAGGTGAGTGACGTCGGTGCTTATGTAGGTGGGTTCCGACTTAAGGCGAAAATCGCATTACGTCATGCCATAGGAACGCATCTCCGACGTAACCCGAGGACCTACTGTATTGGAGTTCTGAATGTTTCATTTGAAATGACAACAAAGGATTTAGAAACCAGTGTCTTATAGGTGACTATGAGCCTTTAAGTCCACCCTGTCTTTTCCAGCATGAGTCCCATACCTGTGCTCCAACATGGACACTTCCCCCTCAGCACTGCTCAGTGACTGGAGTCTATTCCTAGACCCCACTTCTCCATTTGAGACTCATCGTTCCTGCTGACATCTGCCTGCGTTAATGTGTGCATAGTCAGTGCTCCTCAGCGCCTATGCCCATGGGCTGCCTAACTGAAAAGAGGTCCATAACTCTCCTGGGTGGGCCTTTGCAATGCCAACTGCTCATCTGGATGAAGGACGCATTCTGCCTTACCATTACACTCTCTCGGGTCGTGCAGAGGTGAAACTTGTCCCTGGACCACTCTCCCTAGTGTTTTCTCAGGTAAAGTGGATGAGGTTGGTTTAAGATGTCTGCTTCTCTGCTGGGGATCCCAACTCCACGGCATCCCCATGTGGTCCCACCCACATTTAACCCTTCAGACTCATGGCACATTAGGAGATGGGCCAGTTGGGAAATAATGGGTGATTTAGGGCACAGGTTATATTGGAACCTCTTTGGTTTAGGGAAACTTACTTTGTGACTATGTGCAAGACAGACAAGGGTTTGGAGGTGGTAAAGAAGAAAATGTCTATCAATAAGCCTAAAACAATTGCCTAGGTGAGTGGTTTAAAAAGGGGAGAAAAATAAATAAATGTCAGGAGATATGAATACAGAGAACTCTGTGATGGCTATTACTTCCTGGCACACAAGATGGTTGCACCTAACTGCTCTTTGAAGGCAAATGTGCCATATGATGTGCTTCAAATAAAGAAGTGTGGGTAGAACTAATGGTTTAACTTCCAGTTGAAAACATCCAGAGCTGGTGAGAAGTTTGCCATGTCCCCTCTGCCCTTACCATCCTTTAGGTATTTATTGCTCGCAGGATAGGAGCAGAATAGCCTGAAATACTGAGCCTCCATTAGAACTTCCCCAGAAAGGCATTCAGATACCCATTGAACGCTGTGTGCTGTCTAAGCCCCTTTGGGGGAGGAGAGAGATGGGAGGGAGAGAGGATTTCTGCATTATAACCTAGCCTAACCTGTATAATGCAAATTTTATCAAAAATTATTATACTTATTGGCAAAGTATAACCTGGAATGTAAACACCACCCCCTGCACCATGAGCTTCTCTCTTATTTGCTGTCATTGCCTGATTATTCTCAGAACCCTAGAGCCCTTAGATAAATCATTACAAACATAGAAGGTTTTAACATCATATGTGTGGATTTCCCTACTTTTCTTTATACAGCTCTCACTCCTGATGTAAGACAGTCTTAAATATTTCCAGCATCAGATCTACTAACCCCTGAGAAATAGAGAAAAAAAAATAAGCTTATTTTCAAAGGTTCTTTTCTTTTCCAGTTTCTTTAAACTAAAGTTCAAAGCTTGGTCTGGTGGTTTTAATAACAGATTTTGTCTTCCTCTTAGGCAATTAGTGACCTGAGATTTTGGGGATTTGAAATAAGCCAAAGTTTTGGGTCTTTTTCTAAGGTGAATCGTCAGTTAAATCTGGCATGAGATTCTTTGTTAAAATTCTCACTTGGAATGAGCACATTATTGTTAGACAATAAAATAACCTATGGGACACACACACAAATCTATTTGTCCTCTTCAATGCATTTGACCATGCACTTCCCTGAATACTTTGATTTCTCTTTGGGTAATGGCTACCCAGCGTTTGAGTGCTTTATGCCAGTAGGCATTTCAAACACGAGAAAATTCTTGGCATCGTGCCTTAGAATTATTTTCTAAAGAATATCATCAATACCTACTAGTTGTAATACTTTAAACAATAAAGTAAAATTTTAAAAAAAAGAATATCAACACCTTGTCAAGTGATAAATGGTCAAAATAAAGACAGTATATCTGCAATGGTTAGGCAAATACCAAGTGAAATATTGGAATAAAACTGAGAAAAATGCAACATAGAATTTCTTTTGATTAAAAACACAAATAGCTTTTTGTGACTTGCTAATGGTTTTAAAATACATGTATTTTAAATCATATTCTAAGCCTCGCTAAAAACTTAGGAGAAATATGTTAGCTTTTAACTATAGATCTACTTGCCAAAAACAATTCTATGAAAATTGCATTTTAAAGGCACCATGAACTCAGAACTGACTCAACCACCATCTCTTTATAACACTCACTCATTTATCTATACAACACATTTTTTTGGGGGTGGGGGTGGGGATAAGGACACATATGTAATACCTTCATCAATAAAGAAAAAAAAGTATTGGGTGGGTGGGTGGGTGGAAGGGAGAAGGAGAAGGTGTTAATTTTCCATCTGCAATTCAGACTGCTCATTAAGTGACAGAGGTGTCACTGTGCCCCTGATCTTTGCCATCCACCTTCTAAAGAGTCAGGGCCTATGATTTCCTCAGAGGGAAGAGCCACTTAAAACCACTGGGGACAATGGGACTTTTACAAGTCACTAAAGGAGCATCTGGCCTATGGAAGTTTCCTGTAAAAACAAACAAACAAACAACAAACAAAACACACACACACACACACACACACACACACACACACATTCTTGAAGTGATATGAGACTGTTACAGGATTATATTTGACCTCTTGGTGGCTAAATTGGCTGTGTCAGCTCTGATAAGAATTCTGAGACTCCCTATTGTTTTCAAGCAATCCCGCTTGGTTCCTATGGGGATTATCATGTGCCCAGAGTAATTTTGATATTGATGTGGTCAAACCCTCTGCACCATGTGATATCTGAGGGGAGGGCACAAAAGCCCTTCTCAAATGCAGACAATATCTCTGAGGGTTGCATTCATTTCATAGTGCTTTCCAAATACAAAGGACCGAGCTCCATAGACTTATAGACTTCATGAGAAATTAAAATGTTGCAACATGTCCATGAACTTCAATCTGGGTTGGTTCTGAGATTAGTAGAGATGAGGACAGGGATAGTAGCAGTGAGTTTTATACAGAGAAGCTCCTGAAATATGTTGGATAATGGCAAAGCCCTTGATGTCAAAATGTGATCAACAGCCCCTGGAAGCTTGTAAGAAATGCAAAACCTTGAACACCATCCCAGACCTCCAGAAGCTGACTTTGCCTTTTAAAAATATCCCCAGGTGAATGTAAAGTATAGCACAAGGAATATAATTAATAATATTGTAATAACTATGTATGGTGTTGGGGGGAGGGTACTAGACTTACCAGGAGGAGCACTTTGTAAGTCATATAAATATTTAACTACTATGCTGAACACCTGAAATAAATATAATATTGAATGTCCAACTGAAAAAATTTAAAAATAATAAGTAAGATTTTTTTGTACATTAAAATTTGAGCAGCATTTGGGCATTGGGAACATAGAGAAGAAATATATTTCTCAGCACCATGTGGCATCCTTCTCTGTGTAATATAAAAAACAATAGACAGTTTTCTAGGATGAGGATTGTAATGTAAGGAAGGGAGCCTTTGAAGAGCCTATTACTAGATGGGTTATTTTTGTCCTCTGAAATGTTCAGAATAAGCCTTTAGGATTAGAGCTGAAAAGAAATCATTTGCTTCCAAATAAAACTCTGGGCCAAGTCAGAGTTAATGGCTCTAATAAGATTCTTATTTCAGCTACTCTTATGCTCCTAGTGAGGTTGGTAAGGCAATCTACTTAAGCTTTCATCAATATCTCTTTGGGCTTTATGCTGTGATAATAATTAGGGTGATGCTAATGTGGTTGCTCCCCCTGCCCCATGAATTAGTTATGGATAATGAAATTAAATATATAATATAAAGGACAGAAGAGAGTCCCTATATCCCTTTCATGTTCTGTGTTGAACACTTAGTTTATTCATTCATATACCCATTCAACCTATTTTACTCAAAATGTAGTATATGTCAGGCCCTGTGCTAGGCATCGGGAACAGAGAAAAGAAATATACTCCTCAGCCCCATCTGGCATCCTCCTCTGTTTAATATAAAAAATAGTGGACAGTGTTCTAGGATGAGTACTGTAACACAAGGAAGGGAGCCTTTGAAGATCCTATTACTAGATGGGTTATTTTTGCCCTCTGAAATGTTAGGCCACATATTTTTAACTGAGTCACTGGCAGAGAATTTACACTGTGCTCTATCCCTTTGGGTCTATAGTCATGTTAACCCGATGCTATGCTCCTTACAGCAGAGGCTCCCTCTTCCTTTGCCCTAGTTGCTAGCAAAGCATCTGACTCAGGAAGTACCTTTGATGGATGATCCGAACTGGCTTCTCTTCACAGGAGTGCTAGAAAACCTGCCTTTGGCACTAATCAATATTGACCACTCTGATGTTAGATATTCTATTCAAAGTTACCACTTGAACAATAACTTCATGGCTAGTGACAGTGTTTTGGTACAAGTGTTTATGATTTCTTGTACCTAGATGATGAGTAATAATACTAATTAAGCAAGAGAACAACAACAACAATAATAGCTACTATTAATTAAGCAACTAGTAGTGTGTGCAACAGCACTACATTATTTGGAACATATGTTCTTTAATCTTCACAATGTTGTGATTTTTATGTTCTTTAATCTTCACAATGTTATGATTTTATATGATTTATGACATGATGCATCTTTTACATAAGCTGTAAAATTTTTACATCATCTTTTCTAACTGAGGCTGAGAGAGTTTAAGTGATTTAATATTGTCATAAAACTAGTAAAGGACACTGTAACTATTTGATCACAGCTTTGTCTGGACCCGAAAACTATGCTAATTAACTATGCACATCAAAATTAACACCAACAACAAGGATGACCACTTGTATTTTTATACAACTTTTTTCCAAGTGTTTGTGTTTAGGAGTGTGAAAAGAAAACTCGTTTTATCAGGAATCCAGTTTTGAGGAAAACTTATCCCCTTGCACTGAACAGTTAATGTGCATTCCGAGTACATCAGGAAAAGGTTTCTATAATCAGGATTTTCAGCCTCATCCTTTCAAGGATAAAGTTTAATATCCATTCATTAATTTATCTAACAAACAAATTCTGAGCATATATTTGCCAGCTGTTGTCCTAGTCACCAGGGATGCCAAGATGAACAAGATCCAATTTCTGCTCTCCAGTTGCTCATACCATTGGAGACAACCCTCATAACACATAAACCTTAAGATATTTACTAGCTGAGTCTTTATAGAATGTGTTTCCTGACCTGCCTCTCCCCGCCCCCACCCACCAAATATGTGAATGTGAAACATGGGGAAGACATCAGGGTATATTATATAAAGCCATGAGGCAGGATATGATCACCCATGGAAAGAGGACAAGTCTGGGATATGAACTCTGGATCACAGCTTTTTAAAAGAAAACAAAACAAAAATGGTGCTCAGTGAAGTGATTGAGAGCAAGGAAATTGATGTTAGAGGTACTAGGAACTCAAACACATCTCAGCTAATTATTAGTTGTAACTTAGGCTAGCTACATAAACTTTATGAACCTCAGCTTTCTCATATGTAAATTAAGACTAAAGTACATACCGCCCATGGAGGGCATAAAAATGGAATGTTAATTCATTTCACCAATGATACATCAGATAAGGAGTTAATATAAAAAATGTATAAAGAACTCATACAATTCAACATGAACCCCCCTCCCAAACAATCCAATTTAAAAATGGGCAGAGGACCTGAACAGACACTTTTCCAGAGAGAACATACCAATGGCTAATAGACATATGAAAGGATGCTCAACATCACGAATCATCAGAGAAATGCACATCAAAACCACAGTGAGATATCACCTCATTCCTAGAGGATGGCTATCTATAATAATAAAAGCATAATATGCTAATTAAACCAGACAGCCAAAGGACTTTCCGGATGTCCTTCCGGACGACCTTCCAGGCAAAGCTGGGGCTGTGAGGGCTGATCCCCAGTCTGGGAGCATCAGAGGCAACCAATCTCTCTCTCTCTCTCTCTCTCTCTCTCTCTCTCTCTCTCTCTCTCTCTCTCTCTCTCTCATCAATACAAACATATCCTCAGGTGAGGATTAAAAAAAAAAAAAACAACCCACAGGGGAAATCGAACTGAGCTAACTAAGCTCGCTCTTCTCTTGAAGCAGAAAGACGTAGATGCTGGAAAGAATGGGAAACTTGCATCAGACCCAGAAGAAAGAGCAAAGCAAGCAGAATTCAATAACGCAAAGTTCTGCCAGAACAAGCTGAGTCTCAGAGAGAACATGTTTTAGAGGACACTGAACAATAGAAATTGAACTGTGGGCTTTGAGCCACAAGTGGAGTGATTCAGCACGCACACAGGCTTTGGTGTCGGAGGTTTGCATGAGTGGGTAGAGGGTTTTACTTTAAAAAGTTGTCTCTATCCATTTGTCACAGATTATACTTGGTTTTATTCTACACTAATACATGATGGGCATTCAGTCCATGCTTTCGTCCTAATTTCCCTGAGTCTAATGACTCTGAGGGGACTGTCTTTTTTATAAATACTCAGCATTCAGGGAGTCTGCTGCTGTTTTCTCTTTGGCTTACCAACCTTTTGAGAGGTCAGTGGGTCTACTGTAGTCACTCAAGTGGAAAATGTGAAAAACACCTCAAGATTAATGGATTAGGAAATTTTGAGCACAAACTCCATTTGGCACCACACATACATCAACTTCCAGAATAGCATAAAAGAAAATAGGAAAACAAAGAGGGCTTTTACTCACATTTTAAGCTCTAATAGAGCCAAAGATTATGGAAATGGAAAGCTCTTTTTGCCTGTGTGCATAGCATCCTCCCAAGGCGTTATTTCAACAACTCCATTCCCTTTTTGCTCCTCGCTACCTGGAAAATTCCTATTCATCTTTCAATATCAAGTCAAATGTCACTTGTTGGATTATGCCTTTCACTCTCCCTAAGCTGAATGACTTGCATCCTTCACTAGGCTGTTTTCAGCATCCATACGTTCTCTATTACAACCTCTAATGCCATGTTGTGGTTATTTACCTGCAAGATCCTATCTTCAGAACACCGAAAATGTCTTGTTTTATCTCTAGGGCCTGTCAGCA
Source organism: Cnephaeus nilssonii (assembly GCF_951640355.1). Lineage (NCBI taxonomy): Eukaryota > Metazoa > Chordata > Mammalia > Chiroptera > Vespertilionidae > Cnephaeus > Cnephaeus nilssonii. Next base: position 19,735,877 of record NC_137088.1, on the reverse strand, counting down.
TAGTAATGCAGGCTCCCAAACCTGTAATAATTGATTAAGAGTTGATGTATTCTTGCTTGAAGCTGAAATTCCCCCAGGACCACAGGAAGATGAGAGTATTCACCAAGTTCAAAAAATGTGGCTTCAACATCAGAATCCAAAGCCTATAACTGAGCCTTGGGCAGCATTCTAGCCTACTCATCCTGCAAGAGCACCAGGTTTCTCTTAAAACCATCTGAAGTTTCTCCTCTCAGGTCAAGGGTGTAAGGATCCAAGACCTGGAAGCACTTTGCCTCTGTTTATCTCACTGTCAAACTATCCACTGTCACTCTCATCTGCTTTACTGACTCTCCTACTATTTGCAATCATTCTAAACTCAGTACATTTTTGTAGAATGGAAACATAAGTAACCAAAAGGAGGGCTTAAGTCTCTGAGAGCATGTGTAGTTAGAAAAACATCTTTGTAAATTCTGCTCCTGATAGATGCGTTATAGTTATGGGACAAAGGAAGGGAAAGAAGGAGTGAAAAAGAAAAGTAATACAGCATACTAGTCTGGAAAATGTTAAATTTCTGAAACAGGAGAAATAAGCATATCTGTCCTGAAATTCCCCCGTGGAGGCAAAGCTCAGAAGAGCCATTACTCTGCTTTGTTCTACCACCAGAACAGAGCCATCTATGTGCGCTGGTAGTATCTGTCCATATTACAGAGTTAGAGGTCCAATAATTGAAGGATTATGGATTAAAATCTAGCATTAATATTCCAAAAGTCTAAAAAAAACCCTTAAGTCAGAAATGCTCTCTGTTACATTCTATACCGGTCAAAGAAGAGATTTTAGTTTCCCTCGTAAGGCTGGATTTATACTGGATCCTTAAGATGTTTTCTTAATACTGACTTAAGTAGCTTTTCAAGAAATTCCACACTCTTTAGCCCTCTATTTTTCCATGGTCTAAGTGATGGGAACAAGCAGATTTTCACTCAATTTATATAGTGTTGTTAACACAGTACGTGTCTCATTTGAGAGGACTCCAATATTTTTTGTAAGCAGAAACCAGTTAACCAGTCTCTCTTTGGGGATCACATAGCACCAAGTAATAAAATTCTCAATGTTCCAACTAGTTTTCTGGCTGCCACTGACATACAGGCCATTTCAAAATCAACTTTCTAGGTAAGCATTCAGCTATATTTAGTTCCATTTGTAAACTAGATTTTTAAGAAGTCAACTTATGGGATATGAAAGAAAACATGATGGTTTTTGTCATTACTGGAGAATTGGGAACTATCATCCCAGATGTAAGAATAAGGACGAAGCTAATTATATAATACTAGATGCCCAGTGCATGAAATTGGTGCACTTGGGGGTGGGGTCCCTCAGCCTGGATTGCGAGAGGGTGCAGGCCAGGCCGAGGGACCCCACCAGTGCACAATCGGGGCCAGGGAGAGACGCGGAAGGTTGGCCAGCCAGGGAGGGACCGTGGGAAGGCTCCAGGGTGTGTCCAGCCCGGCTCCCTCAGTCCCAATCAGCCAGACCCCAGCAGCAAGCTAACCTACCAGTCAGAGCGTCTGCCCCTTGGTGGTCAGTGGTGGAGAGGCCTTAGCATATCATTAGCATATTATGCTTTAATTGGTTGAATGGCCGACTGGATGACCAGGCACTTAGCATATTAGGCTTTTATTATATAGGATGAGAATTCCACAGTAGCCAAAATCTGATGTGAGGGAAGATGTGTATAGGTCAGGCGTCCTCAAACTACAGCCCGCGGGCCACATGCAGGTGTTTTTGCCGTTTTGTTTTTTTACTTCAAAATAAGATATGTGCAGTGTGCATAGGGATTTGTTCATAGTTTTTTTAAAACTATAGTCCGGCCCTCCAACGGTCTGAGGGACAGTGAACTGGCCCCCTGTTTAAAAAGTTTGAGGACCCCTGGAGGTGGCTCCACTTACATGTTTCTACTCCCTGTTCTCTGTTGCGAGGTCCTGTGGAACAACAAAGAGAAATACATGGATTCCCCTGCTTCAGTGTAACTCCACATAGATCTGGTGTTCCAAAATATCTGGACATGTAGGACAAACTGGGGAGTCTGATCTTCTGGAAACCAATTTCCATGAGGGACTGACATGGCTTTTAGATAGAGACGCATCATAGGGAAGAAAAGAACCTGACACAATAAGCCAGATGGACCCAGTAGCATGAACTTATTCATCAGAGAAGAGGAGGAATTCCAATTAGGTCATAAATTCTGGGGAAGGAAGTTGTCCTCCAGTCAGAGCACATATCCAGGTTGTACCCTCGATCGCCAGTGGGGGCGTGAAGGAGGTGGCCTATCAATGTTCCACTCTCACATCAATGTTTCTCTTTCTCCCTCTCTCTCTAAAAATCAATAAAAAGAAAGAAAAGAATTGCTCTTCTCGGTTCTTAAAATTTTTTTAATAATTAAATAATCCCAAGTCCTGCCTAGTAAACCTAGTCTCTGCCATTGAACTAAAATAATTTCCACTCCATTTTATAATGTTTAAAAAGATCCATCTTTTCCTGTGACTTATGAGGTGGCCATCAAGCGGGATCATTAGGGAGGGAAATAAACACACATTAGAGGGTTGGAGAGAGAAAAAGATGGAAACAATAAAATACTCACTGACTCCAGCTATAACTTCAGGGCATCTTTGGAACTGGGACCCACAGTGTTCTCTTTTAAAAAGGGAAGGATGGTGTTTCCAGGGGCTGTTGAGTCCTTCAACAGATACAAACAATGTATCATGCTCATAGCAGAAAGCCTGATCTCCCAGTTATTTCAAGATTAGTTGAAGGGACTCTCTATCTGTGTGTAAACTCCCTTGTTTTCCTGCCTTTCATCACTTATGATGTGTGGCTATTGCTTGGTTTTGTTTAGTTTTATGATGTTACCATTGGTCTTTTTATAAGTCATAAATACAAAATAGAGTTTATGCCATTATAAATGCCCCTTCCTCATCCAGGAGTTAATATTTTAAAGGACTTAGAGCACAGGTTGGCTCATAGTGAGACTCCATGCCGAATTAGATAGATAGATGATAGATAGATAGATAGATAGATAATAGACAGAGTCAGACAGACATAGCCAGAAGTCACTTGTCCTTGTGAATAACAACCGCAACTCGTGGAACACTGTGATCCTGCTCCAATCATACAAAGTTTTCTAGCAAGTCCCCCTTTTTTTTTTCCTTATGGGAGAAGGATCAAAGGTATTGACATTTCTTATACAGATGGAGGGGGATATATTTCCTAGCAACCCTAATCACACAAGGCTAACATATCATCTTAGAACAATTAATATGAACCAAATCCCTCTAATGTCTATATACTTAGAAAAAAATAGGATCATTATTATTAATAAAGTTATTAGATTTATTCCATCATAGGCATGATAATAAAATACAACTATTCAACTGAAAATGTTTATCTTTTGGCAGATATTCTTAGAAAACTCTCAATGACACAAGATATTACCACTGAGGCTGCAAAAATAACCTTAAGTGAAATTTTTCTACAATAGCTATTTCAGTCCAATTAGACTAAACATTATATCAGGACATTAATAATGAAGTACTTCATAGATAACATGAGGCTTTGAAGTCTCTAAGGCCAACTCCCAGAACTCACTTAGACATCTCATCTTTGCCAAAAAGGAGCAGTGGCATTTTAGATCCTTTTGAATGTCTAATTTCTTATAAATGTGTAATTTCTTACAAAGAACATTATAAACTAGAATATAGTCTATAATATTTAGTAGGTAAACTCCATAATGTTCTAGTAATTTATCTCAGACCCTACACATTGGGTCAGAAGTTTCCTTTATGAATTTAATTTCTGATTTTTTTTTTTTTCATGTAGAGTACCTATGGACTCAATCTATCAAGAAGAATCAAGTAAGTGGAGAATGTAAGCCCATAGATAATCTTTGTGGTTGAATCACCATCAACTTTCTGGGTTACAGTCCTCCAACCATCTTATTTAGTACATGTACTAGAGGGGGCTGCCAAATTATTGTTTAATTTTAAGCAGATGACAGACTTTAATGCGGCACATTAAAATCTTTGGGTTGACTCACAAACTGGCTTAAAATTACAACTTAATTGTGTTTATTATAACCGTAAACTAATGTGGTATTAATAAACCAGTTTATCCATTCTTCTGCCAAGCTAAGCATAAAGAATGTAATCAGCATTTCTAAAGACTTCTAAAATTAAATTGAAATTGTAAACAGAGAAGCTAAGTGAAAGATAGTCAGAGGATGATTTTGGAATACTGTTTGTTGTCATGGTAATATAACGTGATGGCTATTTTTAACAGGTGAGAGAGTGAGTGAGCAGGACAGGAAAATGGAGAATTATGGTAGGTTAAACTATTAAATTAACTCACTGATTTAATAAATTAACTGACACCTAGGATAGTATTATCTGTACTTTAAGGCTCAATCCTTTCAAGGGAGTAATTGCTTATTAACAGTTTTACTTTACTTATTTTTATTATTTTTAAGTTAAGAATTATTTTAGAGATAAATTACAGAGAATAAAAAAAATACACCTATCTGCCAGGCTCATATACTTAACATGTTAATATAATTAACCATACTTTAACATAATCTTTTATTGAAGTATAGCATACAAAACGGAAAGTGCATTACTCCAAAATATATAGGTAAACAGCATCCCATAAAATGAACATACCCATGTAAACGCCACCAAGCTCAAGAAATAGAACAGACACCCAGAAGTCCTGGGTGTATCCTCACTCACTAGTACACATTCCTTCAACATGGTCATCACTATCCTGACTTCTGGTATTGCAAAGGGTTTTTGACTGTTTTTAAATTTTGTAGTAATAAAATCATTCATATTGTTGGACCTGGATTATTTTGTTCAAAATTGTGTAATCGAAATTTATCCAAGTACTTGCCTATAGCAATAGTTCATTTTCATTTCTATGTCTTATTCCATGTTGTGAATATAACATTCTTTTATTCATTGTGCTGTTATTATACACTGTATTATGTCCAGTTAACTATTATGAATAGTGCTACAATGAACATTCTTGTACATGTTCTGTGGTGAATATCTGCACACATTTCTCTTGGGTATACTGAAGAAATATACCCAATTGCTGGGTCATAGGATGGCTTTAGAAGATACAGCTAAATCGTTTTTCCAAAGCAGTAGTGCCAATTTTTACACCAACATATATAAGAATTCCAGTTACATCACATTCTTGTCAATATGGATTATAATTTTTTTTCTTCCTTTTGGTAAGTGTTTAGTCGACTCTTGTTTGGCTTTAATTATTTGTCAGTCATTTGGTAATTGAAGAATTTGATTATGTACCAAGGCAAGTTCATTTCCTAGTCTCCTCCTCCCACCTACCCACGGCCATTTTTCTTCCAAAGTCCCAATTTCATTCATTATCCTCAGCACGATCTTGTTCTTAAGAGGAAGCTGGGCCACAACCCAAGTCCAATAAAGCTTAATGGGTCAACACCAGTTATGAGAGTGTCATTCACCTTCCCAAGTGATTGGCTTTGGCCTTTACATGTGACACAATTACAGCCAATAAAAATGAGAAGTCTGCTGAGTGGTTCTGGGAGGAATTTCTTTATTCCTTAAATGGGACACAAGAGAGGTATGTTCTCTTTTCTACCTTTCAATTGTCTTTGTTTGCCACCTGGAGTTGGGAGAGCAAGTAATCTCAGGAAGGAAGCCCGGCTTTAGAGTGTATGCCAGAAGCAAATATTAACATAGAGATTGGGACATTTTCTCCTTAAAAAAGAAGAAAATCCTACCATTTGTGACAATATGGAGCAATATGGATGGACCTGAAAGACATTATGCTAAGTGAAATAAGTCAGTCACCAGATGACAAATGCTGCCTGGTTTCGCTTACACAAGATATCCAAACCAGTCAAATGTATACAAGCAATAAATAGAATATTGGTTTCCAGGAAAGAATTGTTGAATGGTTATACAGTTACAATTAATACAAGATAAATAAGTTCTAGAGACCTTCTTTACAACATGTATCTGTAGTTAATACAGTAATGTGTGCTTTAAAGTTTGTTAAGAGGGTAAATCTCATGTTGAATGTGTTCATCACACACACACACAATAAGCTAAGGGACCCAAGGAATATTTTGAGGGTGATGGATATGTTTATTACTTGATTATGGTGATGGTATCATGAGTGTATGCATTCCCTCATTCATAAAAGGGGATGTTTAGACTAAGTTATCTCTAGGGTCCCTTCTAACTTTAAAAATCCTACAATTCTATGAGCCATGCATTTATTTCTGCTTAGGACTTTCTATTTCCTGAAGTACATTTTCAATAACAGCCACCAAATGATAGCCATCCAGACACTTTCTGCCTAAATCGCCCGTCACCTGATGTCACCCCTGAGGGCCTCTGAACACCTCAGTGGAACAATAGACTCAGGGAAGCTGTCAGCTCCCTTCTGAGCTGTCATCCGCTGAAACGCGTAATCATATCTGCTATGTGCAAGCAGCCAGCCAGCTCTAGGCACAAAGCATTCCCTACTGATATCTGTGTTCCAACAGGCTGTGAGCAGTAGGAACATCTTATTACAGGAACTTTGGGGAGCCAGCTAAAGGACACCCCTTTGTACTTTTTCTTATTAAGGAAGCCATAGTTCTTTACAGCCAATTAGCCTTGATCTAGGAAATAAAAGTATATTTGCATTGATTTGATTTTTCTTAAATCAATTACTTCCAAGGGAAGCACTTACCTATCCTCAGCACATGAGGACCCCCCCCCCCAAAAAAAAGTACAATTGGTCCACAAGTCTTTGGTTCTATCAGTAGGCTCACAAAAAAAGATACCCGAATGAACAATAAGCACACAAAGAAGATACTCAACTTCATGGGTACTCAGGGAGATGCAAATTAAGTGCACAATAAGATGCCACCACAAAATTCCTCCCCCCAAAAATGGCTAAAATGAAAAATACTGACAATGCAAGTTTTAGGGAGGATGAAGGGCACTGGAACTCTCATACACGCTGGTGGGAGTAGAAGCTGGGACATTCACTTTGGAAAACAGTTTGGTAGTTCCTAATAACTTTAAGCACATGCTTCCCTTTTGACCCAGCAATTTCAATCGTAGGTATAAATCCAGAGACATGAGAGGATATATCCACAGAAAGACTTATCAAAGAACGTAGATAGACTTTTTCATAATAGTCAAGTGCTGGACACAACCCAAATATCTTTTAAGAGGTGAAAGAAAGGAAGTACTGACACCTGGGTGAATGAAAAAACACTGTCTAAAGCAAAAGAAGCCAGACCAAAAGACATAATGTATGGTTCTCTTTATGAGATTTTCAAGAATAGGCAAAATTAATCTATGGTTATGCAAGTCAGAATAATGATTACCTCTGGACAGGTGGAGGACACTGACTAGAAAGAGGCATGAGGGATCTTCCCAGCTGTGCTATATTTTGATCCGGTAGTAATTACAGAGGCACATAAATATGTAAGCATTCACTGAGCTGTACATTTATCCTATGTAAATTATACCTCAATTTACAAAACAACAACAACAAACTGTTCTGTTTTGTTTTGTTTTTTCAATAAGTTAAGAAGAGCAGCTTTGTTTCATGGAGATTCTACTCAGGAAATGCTGCTCTCCTTCTGGAAGTAATATTCCCAAGCAAGTTGGACCCTATTCGCGCCACCTCACATAGACATCCATAGTTCACACTGACTGGGATTTAATGGAGAAGCCAAAGGAAGTACCATCTATACGAATGGCTTTCATGTACCACACACTGTGTATGTCATGACTTCTCATTCCCAAAAGTTCCTGCAAAAGGCAGGTTGCTATTAACTATATTTTCTAGATGAGAAAACTGATGCTCACAGCAGTTAAGTAGCTTTCCCAATTTAACACAACCGCTAAGGGGTAGACCTGGGACTCAAGTGGAGTTCTGTGTGGATATCAATCCCTGATCATTTTCATGCATCCTGCCCCTTTACAAAAGAGAAGTGCTAGAGGCATGTAACCCGGCAGGGGAACTATCTATGCATATTCTTTTTTTGCTATTTTGATGATGGCTCCACTAGCCCTAGCTAAGGCTGAAGTGGGTCAGAGTGGAAGCACCTCAGGTGTGAGAGAGAGCTGTCTTGTATGAAGTGAGAAGAAATTAATGAATCGCCCAGGCTCCCACTGGCCAAGCAAGCATGGTCTTCACACCTGTTCAGGGGGGAAAAAAGAGCAAGAAAAGTCCCCACACACACTCACCTCTACACACACAAGTAAAACTTAAATCTGTATGAACATGCTCCTTAGTGGTTTCACAACATATGCATTTTTCATTTAAAAAATTTTGACGACACTATTTCTTCCTATAACCCACATTTCTCTCCACTCCAGGCTGCCAAGCATTCAGGTCAAGGAACTTTGACGTCTAAAATAGTTTCAAACCAAACAGTTCCTTAGGGATGGAGACGTGTTTAAAACTGGCAACTGTTATGAGCCATGTGAAAAGGGCAATGAAATTAATGCTATTTTTCTACAAATCTCAGCCATTCTCTCTCTGTGCTTTTGCAACAACTTTTTAAAAGTTGTTATTAAAAATATATTGGGGCTTGGTGTAATTATAAACACAGAGGAAAAAAATGAAAGCAAAACACACTAGCACCCACTGTAATTTGAACATACCACTGCTTCTTACATGTATGTGCTGGGAAATGCATAATAAAAGGCTGGAATTTTTAAAGTGAGGTTTTTTAATCTTTCGGTTATTATCTGATGTTTAGCAAAACCCAGTGGTAATAAGGAGCCCAAGCTCAGTGCTAACAGCTTCTTGTGGCCAAAAAAGTCAAACTACAATAACAAATACACAAAAGCATATGAAAGCTTCATGCCAACAACTATACCATCGTTATACTTACTGGGAGGTTACTACAATTCCTGTGAACTAAGATTGTAAATATGCACCAGACTTGTCTAAAGGAAAAGTAAAATAATAAACCCTGTCATCAGACAGACATGTTCATGCAAATCAATTCATAAAATATAAATGTTAACCATTTCTTGGAAATACTGTGCAGATGTATCCTCTGTAAATGTATCTCCTCAAAAAAAAAAAAAAAAATAGTAAGAGCTGTCATTGACCAGATTTGTGACCCAGGGTAAATCTCTTAAACTATTGAAGACCCAGTTTTCTTATCTACCTAGCAAAGGTGATGGTGAGGATGAAAGAAATTAAATGTATGCGAAGATCAATACAAAGGAATGTTAACAGGTATGGGCGGCTAAGAACAAGAATGCTTTGTTTCACCAAGAGCTCAAGATGTCACTTGGAGCACAAAATACTGACCCCCGCTTCCTGGTGGGTGGGTTGGGGCACTTTTGCACCTGAGGGAAGGATAGCAAAACAACATTGTCTTGCCCTCACCCTCCGCCCCAGTGTCTTGCATCCATTGGTTATGCTTATATGCATGCATACAAGTCCTTCGGTTGATCTCTTACCTGCCCTACCCCCCCCCCCAACCCTCCCCTGCCTTCCCGCTGTAGTTTAACAGTCTGTTCGATGCTTCTTTGCCTATGTATCTATTTTTGTTCAACAGTATATAATGTTCTTTATATTCCACAAATGAGTGAGATCATGTAGTATTCATCTTTCACTGAGGGCAAGTGCTGGGGAGTAGGGGAGGCCGGGGGGAGGTCAATGGTGGGGGGGAAAAATGAGACATGTGTACTACTATTTGTAATACCTTAAACAATAAAAAACAAACAAACAATCAAAAAACATTGTCTTTTTCTCAGTATAGTCTTCATCTCCCAGGCCCACTTTGTCTTTGAACTCCCCGACAATGATCACTTTAGGAAAACGAGCAAAACCAGTCACCACCAACCCTTAAAATAAAGCCTGGAGATTTAAATAAATTACAAATCTCTCTCTCTCACTGTGATCTTGCACTTGGAATTTTAATCCCATTTTCTTGAACCATATTTTAAATGGACATTATTTGCAGCTGACTAGAATCTGAGTCGGTAAGTTGGAAACTTCCAAAATTCTACCACAAGCCTATTCTTCCAAAAATTCTATAGCAATCTAGCAGGCCCACTCTGCCAAGGTGTATGCTGGTTAATAACAAATATTATTTCACTACTGTCTTCTCTTTCTCTTGTTTGCCCCGTCTTTGGTAGCTATGGGTCAACACCTTGGTCATCCGTTGGCCACTGGGAGGGGGGAGGGGGGTCTTCTTTTAAATGGCCTCTTGGTCCCTCCTATGTGACCAACCATTTGATTGCATAACCCCTGCATCTGAACACCAATGCACAGCCTCCCAAAGACATAGGCAGCCACCCACACAGAGACAGGAAGGCATTAAAAGTAAGTCAGCTGTATCGAGCTGGCCTGCTGGCTCCTGCAACTTACAGGAACAAAGTGACTGCTAGCAAGAACACTGAAAATTGCAGCCATTCATCCTCAAGCCATCTGGCACTTCCGATCACCTCACAGATCAACTGCTACACAAGGACAGACTAAAAGCTGTCACGGAGCTGGAAACCAAACCCAGAGTCCGGAGCCCAGAGTCCGAGGAACACGGCTTAGGGCAGCTGTGAATGCGAGGTGACTTTCCGAATGGCAGTGTCCTGTGAGCATGACTAAAACTAACATAAACCTGACCAAATTTAGGTAACTGTTCTTCCATATTTAATGTTGCTGCCCTGCTACTTTTGATCTTGGCATATCTTGCCTGTAGACAAGAAGAACATAGTACTAACCTCTTCTGTGACTGGTTTGCAACTTCTTCAATTCACACAATGGCCCAAGAGGGTAGGTCACATAAACAGGCAGATGGAAATAAACTGTTTCGGGGCATAAACTGATCAGTAAATAACTAAGTGGTCTACGTTTGGCTGCTTTCATCTGAGCAATTCTGTTTCTGGTGGTAACCTGACCCTTCTCACTAGGGAAGCATTGACTGGGCACTGGGGCATAGATCTTCTGCGGGGGTCGAGAACTAGGTGGGGCCTTCACAGGGATCAGGAATTTTCTGATATCACTTATTTTATTTTTCAATTACAGTTTACATTCAATATCATTTTGTATTACTTTCAAGTGTAGGGCATAGTGGTTATACAATCATATGCTTTACCAAGTGCCACCCCCCCCCCCCAATATTTCCCGCACCCACTCGGCACCATACATAGTTATTTACAATAGCAATGCAATATTATTCCCTATACTGCACTTTACATCTTCGTGGCTATTTTGTAACTATCAATTTGTACTTCTTCATCCCTCCGCCTTTTTCACCCAATCCCCTTCCCTTCTGTTCTCTGTATCTCTGAAAAGTGAAAGAGAAACCCTATACTCTACACAGGCCATTGTACTAGCTCCTTACTGCTGCTGTAACAAGTTACCATCATGTTGGTGGCTTAAAACAATACAAGTATGTTCTCTTACAGTCCTGAAAGTCAGGAGTGCAACATCAGTCTCAGGAGGCTAAAATCAAGTTGTCAGCTGAGCTGCCTTCCTTCTGAAGTGAGGACGGACTCTAGGGGAGAATCCGTCCTCACTTCACTAGCTCCTAGAGGTAGACCTCATTTCTTAGCTCATGAGATATATCGCATTGCCTTTTCTCCCTCTGCTATCATCCTCAGAGCTTCTCTCTTTGTCCCTGATCCTCCTGCCTCCCTCTTATAAGAACCTTTGTCATATGGGCCCACCTGGGTAATCCAGGGTCATCTCCCCATCTCAAGACCCATAATTTAATCATATCAGCAAAGTCCCTCTCACCATGTAAGCTAACCTAGGCACAGGTTTCAGGGATTAGGGTATGGACATCTTCAGTGAGTCTCACATAGTCATCAACCAAGCATGGTCCATTTTATGAAATCTATTCTTATTAAAACTGCACATGAATTTGGGAGAAAACAATTTACAGAATAGAAAATAATTATTTGTATATTAGAACACACTACTAGTACAGAAAATGATAGATTTTAATGATCTTGCACTAATTAACAGGAAGCTTCCCTTTTGATAATCTTGTATTAATTGAATAGAAAAGGTATCTCACTTTTTTAAAAAATATATTTTTATTGATTTCAGAGAGGAAGGGAGAGGGAGATAGAAACATTAATGATAAGAGAGAATCATTGATCGGCTGCCTCCTGCACGCCCCACACTGGAGATGGAGCCTGAAACCCAGGCATGTGCCCTGACAGGAAATGGAACTGTGACTTCCTGGTTCATAGGTCAACACCCAACCATTGAGCCACACTGGCTGGGCTCTCACTTTTTCTTTTTCTTTTTTTTACATATCTCTGATTTTAGGGAGGGTGAATTTCATTTTATCTCTAATGGCCATTTTGTTTTCTTTCCCGTGATTTGTCCACTTTTCTTTTGAGTTGTTCAGCTTTTAATTATAGGGTTATATTATGTGACCTTTAGATATGCTTAATATTGAACTTATTCTATTAGATACATTGCAGATACCATGTTTCAGTCTATAATCTTAAACTTTATATTTTGTAATAAAAATTTTAATATTTGGCTAAATTTATTATTTTCCTCTGTAATATGTGCTCTTTTGTGAGGTATTTTTTTAACAATTCTTTTCTATATTTAGGTCATTAAAAATGTTTTCCTATGTTGTCATTGAAAATTTGGAAGTCTTTTTCTTTCTTTCTCAAATTATAATAACATTTTATATTATACTAAATATTGACCTAATTTTATTTGTAATAGACAGGCAGCCACATTCCAATACCATTTCACTAGATCACTGTCTCCCCAGTAATGTGAATACTATCTCTACTGTATGCAATTTCTCCTAGGTGCCTGGATCTGCTTTGAGTTTCTATATAATGTTCTGTTGATCTTGTCAGTACTTACACCAATACTGTGCTATTTTATTCACTTTATCTTTACAATAAAAATATGGCTTTGATATGGCAGGACTTCTCTCTTCCCATTTTTGTCCATAAGAATTATCTCAGCTATTATTAGAACTCCAATCATCCATATTAATTTTTTTAATTACTTTGTGAGGCTTCATGGGAAAAAGCTTAAAAATTCCACTGGAATTACAATAAATTTATTAGCCTGAAGAGAAATTAAGCTTGACAAATTGATAAAATCCAGTCACTCTATCCACAAACATGACTCTCTCTTAATTTATTTTATCTTCTTATGTACATTTCAATAAACCTGAACATTTTATTCAAAAAGGTATTTTAAATGTAATTTCAGATTGATTTCTTGATACCTTACAACCTTGTTACTATTACTAATGGAACTGTTTTTGTCATTATTTTTTGAAGTCAGCTTTTCCTGGAATATGAGGAACACTATTACATTTTGTATACAGATCCTTTATCTAGTGATTTTCCTTAAATTAATGTAAATCAGATTTAATGTAAAACAGATTAACATTAATTTATAAATTTGACTAGTAAATTTCTTGAGTTATATTGTACACCTATGTTGTTGTTTTTTTGTGTTTTTTTTTAAAATATATTTTATTGATTTTATTACAGAGAGGAAGAGAGAGGGATAAAGAGTTAGAAACATCGATGAGAGAGAAACATCGATCAGCTGCCTCTTGCACACCCCCTACTGGGGATGTGCCCACAACCAAGGTACATGCCCTTGACCGGAATCGAACCTGGGACCTTTCAGTCCACAGGCCGACGCTCTATCCACTGAGCCAAACCGGTTTCGGCTAGACCTATGTTTTATCTATAAATAATGATTATTGTCTCTCTTCCTTTTAAATAACCTTTTCTCCTCCTTATCGTACAGGCTGTGAATACCAATAGATTGAAGAACAGTGGAGGTGATAGCAACCTTACATGTATTGTTTCTGATGATAATTGGATGCTTCTAAATTTAGACCACTTACTATGCTATTGATACGTATCATGTATCAGACAGAGGAAATTACTTTCCACTGCTAGTTTGGTAAGAGATTTTTAACATGTGTGATTGAACTACACCAAATGCTTTTTCCATATCTTTTAGGTTATCGTGCATACTGCTTTAATATATTAATAAGTAGACTACATTAAATTTTCATGTGGATCATCCTTGTCATTGTGAGATAAACTCTACCTGATAAGGTGTGGATTTATACGGTGCTAGATTTTAGTCACTATGTTTTATTTAAGCAGTTGGCAACTACATATTCATAATAAGTGAGTCATCTTAAAATGGTTTTTTTTTTCCTTTACAGTATTGTCAGGTTTTTCTATTAAGATTTTTTTTTTTATGATGGTAAAACTAATATGTTGGGTAAATACTTCAACTGTTTGTTCCATAAAGGCTCGAAAATGAAACTGTGAAACTGACTGAATCTCAATTTTCTCTTCTAGTGAGATGGGAGGAGATAAGAAGGAAGGGACAGAAAATTTGATTAAATCAGTGGGTTTCTCCAGCATTTTGATCTCATGACCTTTTTACAAGCTTTCAAGCTATTGAGAACTTCAAAAAGCTTCTGTTGATGTCAGTTATATTTATGAATATTTACCATGTTAATTTAGGCAGCAAATATCACTATTTATATATTAATTCTCTGGAATTTGTTGAGACTTAATTTTGGGGCTTGTAATAAATAAGTTTATACAAGTTTAATAATTATTAGAAAAGAAACTATATTATCTATTTGTTGGATGAAAGATTTTTATTTACATTTATTAGTTTAAGCTTATGAATTCTGTGTTTGCATTAAGTTATTTACTTACAAATATTATCTACTTTCTCATTCTTTGTCTGTGTTTTTGAAAAAGCTGGGCTGAATTCTCCCAAAGTGTAATTATTTTCATTTTATGGGTCATGAATCCTGCCTAGGTTGTTAAATGCATAAAAGTCTTGGGAGTTATATATTCTTAGTAGACTATTTCTTTTCACATAAAGTGATTTTCTTCTTTATCACTTTTATATTTTCGGTTCTTATGTACTTTACATTTCAGTCCTTCATTTTCAAAAGTCCTCCCGCCTTAGATTTTAGATGTCAGTCCTATTAAGAGCAAATAGCTGACTCTTTTTTAAACCTATCTAAACTCTCTTCAGTCAGTAAATTAATTATTTTACATTTATTGTACTACTGATACATCTGGCCTTGACTATACCTCCAAGTAGGTAGCCTTTGACCCTACAGTACAAGACTTACCAATAGATTATTTCCTGAGCTAATATTCTCTCATTGTCATATCTCACCTTATTTAATATCCCAAATTCATACTTTCAATACAATGGTTTTATGTGATGTTTATGTAGAATAAAAATTATATTTGTGTCCATAAACTCAATACAATGGTTTTAGCAAAATTTTATGTGGGAAAATTCTTGAACTATGTTTTAAATACATTAGCTAGAATGACCTAATCAGTCGTATGAGAACCTACCTGAAATACATCTCCGAACTGTCCCACTGAATGATGGGGAGGCTGTGCCATTCAGGAGGACCAGGCTCCCATGCCCATTGTTTTCGGGTTGTCCCAGGGTCATCAACCACCCACCCATAGGTAAGCTCCCGTGGCACAGGGGAAGGTGTCAGTATGTGAGGCCCTGTGTTCCCTACATACCGGTGAACTCAGATGGTCTGCAGGGATAGAATCAGAGCGCCAGCGATCTCTGTTGCAGCCTGAGTGCTGATTTCCCGAATTGTCATCCCTGTGGAAATGCATTGTGCTCCTTTATGTATGTATGTTACATGTTATCTAAAAAGTTTACTTAAATATTGTTTGTAGGAAATATATGAGTGATGAAGAGGGTATCATTCCAGAAAAATAAATAAATAAAAACTGAGATGCCTTACCCTTAAGATCAAAACTGTTTCCCGGATTATTCTGGCTGGAGTTTCAAGGGGACCTGGTCTGCTGCTGCTTATCTCACCAACAGTCACGTCCCAGAGTTCCTGACATGACATAAAAGTCTTGCCAATTTGGAGGATGTTGCTGACCAGCAGTCCAACTCATGCTTACAAATATAATTATTTGTCTGGTCACTCAGTCACTTGTTCACCCAGTATTGGCTGAGCACTTAGTTGGTTAAGGACTGAATGGTCTGGTATCCTATATAAAAAAAGGCTAATATGCGAATTGACTGAATGCAGAACAACTGGTCACTGTGACGTGAATTGACCACCAGGGGGCAGACACAATACAGGAGCTTCCCCCTGGTGGTCAGTGCACTCCCACAGGGGGAGCACGGCTCAGCCAGAAGCCAGGCTCACTCTGGCAAGCGCAGCGGCAGTGGGGGGAGCCTCTCTCACCTCCACAGTGCTAAGGATGTCCGACTGGTGACTTAGGCCTAAGCCATCAGTTGGACATCCCTCGAGGGCTCCCAGACTGCCAGAAGGTGCAGGCTGGGCTGAGGGAACCCCCTCGCCGAGTGCATGAATTTCATGCACTGGGCCTTTAGTTGATAAATAACATGATGAGCAAGTTCTTCACCCTTCAAGGAGCTCATACACGAGAAAAGAGGATAGATATGCAGCCAATTAAGTATAGAGAGTTTTTAAAACATCAGGATAAGCAACGTTCCATGAGCATCAATTTTGTCCAAGAAGTTTGGGAATGGCATTGAAGAGATATTTAAAGTAGGATTAGGACTTTGATGAGACCAGAAAGCAGGGAAAAAGAGAGAAATGCAAACAAAGTTATGAGGCTGCACGGTGCATGCAGCTGAGGATGAGCAAACTCTCGATGGTGGGGTGGGCGGTGGGGAACAAGGAATGAAGCTGATCTGGTAGGTATTCTCAGGTTGCATCAGAATTTATTCTGCAGAGAAAGCAGAGTCAGAAAAGGTTTTTAAGTGAGGAAATGACATCGACAAGCCAGTGTTTTAGGAACTGGAACAGTACTAGGTGTACCAGTTAATAATGCGGATTTTGTAATCAAAGAAAGCACGATAATTTCAAGAGAAGCTTCAAAAGCGCTTTATTCAAAGTAATGTCCATCGCTAGCTACACATCTCCCCATCTTTCAGGAACTTTGTGGATACCATCCCAATAGAACTTTTCTTGTTTTGAGGAAAACCATTCAGAGACCCAATTTTTCACTTCTTCATATGTTTTGAAGTGCTGCTCAGAAAATGCTTGTGCCATCGATCAGAACAAGTGGTAATCTGAAGGAGCAAGGTCTGGTGAATAAAGCGGGTGGGTTAATACTTCCCAGGCAAGATCTTTTAACGTGTCTTTAACTGGTTTTGAAGTGTGTGATGGTGCCTCATCATGAAGCAAAATTACTTTGCTGTGTCTTCTGGCACATACTAGTCTTTTCACGATCAAACCATGATCCAAATTGATTATTTATTGTCGGTAGCGATCAGTATTAATGGTTACACCTGGTTTTAGAAGCTCATAAAACACCACACCTTCCTGATCCCACCAAATGCAGAGCATTGTCTTCTTTCCGACGCGATTTGGCCTTGCAGTCCATGTTGATGGTTGACCTGGATCAACCCATGATTTTGTGCATTTGTAATTCTCAAAATAAATCCACTTTTCATCACCAGTCACAAATCGATGCAAAAAGTCTTTCTTTCATGCTGTTGAAGCAACATTTTACTGATGACTTTTTGGTTTTCCATTTGTCTTTCGTTCAGTTGATGTGGCACCCATTTTCCTTCCTTTAAAATCTATCCCATTGCTTGTAAATGATCGGAAATGGTTTGCTGAGCAATATTTAATCTTTCTGCAGGTTGTTTTTGAGTTTGACACGCATCTTCATCCAATAATGCTTGTAATTGTTGGTCTTCAAACTTTTTCGGTTGACCTGGATGTTCTTTATCTTTCACATCGAAATCATCACTTTTAAAGCGTTTAAACCAGTGTCCACAAGTATCTTGAGATAGAGCATGACCACCATAAGTTTCCCGAAGTATTCCGCAGCACGTGTCTTCAAAATAAAGTAATGAATTAAAACTTCCCGCAAATGCTCTTTTTTTGGCACAAAATTCGACATTTTTAAGCGTGAAAATATCTATGATATTAACACCTTCAGAAAATTTGACATATGAAGTTTTGAAGCTTGTTATCAATACAACAAAATAGCATACATATCAAATCGCATATATATCAACATATGTGTAACTCCATCTATTGAAAAAATCCGCATTATTAACTGGTACACCTAGTAATTGGAGGACAAACTGGAATGAGAAGGAACTACAGCAAGGAGGTCAGTGGAGAAGCGAATGAAATACTTCCAGGGAAGATGATGAGGGCATGTATTTAGGAATGTTCTGAGGTGATAGCTCTACAAATGTTTGAGTTTCACCATTAGATGTGTAGTCATGGCCCCAGGCAGCCATACCATATGCTGTTCAAACAATAAGCACCTTTGTTAGACACATAAAGGAAGAAAAAGCCCTCTCTAGAAATCTAAAATTTACCTCCGGAGGTGAGACAAGGCAAAGAAGCACAATTTAAACACCCTGATATAAAACCAAATTAAGACAATAAAAGAGAAAATGAGCAAATAAAATAGAGTGGTATGTGTAAAGAACTGATAAGGATGTTTCTAGTGGCTAAGGCATTAAATTGACAAAAAAAGAAAATCAAGCTTTTGTAAGGGAAAAGTCACTTGGTACAAAGTTTAGTTTTACAAAAAAAAAAAATACAGATATAAAACTAATTTATAGCAGATTGAAAAGTATAAAAAATCACCAGCCCTTGCCTGGAATTTCAGAGATATTCAATGTGTATGTATAAAATATGCAGACTGATTACCAAAAAAAAAAAAAAAAAGATGCATTTTTTCCTGTGAAAAAATATTAAACCTCTAATAAATAAAGCTATCTTCTAGGTGATGATGACTAAATGAGTTTTGTGTCACTGTAGCCTGAGGAAACTAGTCTGTGCACAGGCCAACAACCTCAACCAACCTACCTGCAACTGAAAGGTCAGAAAAGGTGAGAAATTAAGTTACAAAAGGTGATTTGCAATGCACCTGTGTTTCACCTTCTACCTTCTCTAAGCATAAGACACAGCCAGTTTTGCTCAGTTTTGTTACAATGCAATGTGTATAGCAATATGTGTGTGTGTGTATTAATTCATCCTATATAATAAAAGGGTAATATGCAAATTGACCCTAACGACCAAACAACCAGGAACGACTGGTCGTTATGACGTGCACTGACCACCAGGGGGCAAATGCTCAACGCAGGAGCCTCCCCCGGGTGGTGAGTGTGCTTCTCATGGCTAGCCAACGCAGTGGTGGTGGCGGGAGCCTCTCCTGCCTCCGTGGCAGTGCTAAGGATGTCCGACTAACGGCTTAAACCTTCTTCAAATCTCCAAAGTCACAAAAAAATGCCAAGGCTGGCTCTAAAATCATTAGACATGCTGTTTTGCCTCCAATTTGGTGGCAATCAGGGCTTGGGTCATGTTTATGTGGCCTTTTAGTCCCAACAATATTTAAACTACAAAAGCTGAGACGCATGTGTACAGACATAACGCAGGGCAACCCGAATCTGGAAAAAGCACTTTGATCATCCTGTTGATTGCACAGCGGTGAACTCATGCGCACTGACTTTTCAATCAACCTTTTTTTGTTTTCTCTCAGTCAGCTCAGAAAGACAGCCTCAACTAAATAAACATCCCTGACAATTGACCTGTAATGCAATAAGTTGCTCATAAAGGGGGAAAAAAAAAAGGAGAAACATATCTAAACTGCTGCTCAGCTTTTATTTTGGTAATAGGAGACCTTTAGATTCATTGAGGATAATTGCAACTTGTATATACTACTAGAATCATAATATAAAACCAAAATATAAAAGAGAGGTCAGAGTATCATTCATTCTACATTAAAATAAAAGGACATTCAGAACAAATGAAAATAGCTTTTTTAGAGGCAGCAGAAAGATAACATTCAGGTCACAGAGACAGCCATCTCTACCTCTGCCCTCCTCATTACGGGATGAAAAGTGGAAGAATGGGGCCCTCCCTGCCCAGGCTGAACTCTGCCCTGCAGCTGAAAAAGTGAACCCACAGACCCAAGAGGCAGGCAGGGGAGGAATTCCACACTGAGTCAAGCTGGGGTGTGACCTGGGTTAGCCATTTCATGGCTGAGCCTCCATATTCCCACCTATGAAAAATGGCAGAAATGTTGCCACTTAAGCACACATTCCATTATTGGGACATGAGAAGCACATTTATACAACAAAAATACTTATTTCATAATTTACTCTTATTTTTGAAGATTTTCTTTAATGTCTGAATTTCTTTTGCACTTAACTATATTTGAAATGGGTAAGACAATGCAAGATCCATAAAATTAAAACTCCCCAAGCTCTGGCTGGGTGGATCAGTTGGGTGGAGTGTCATTCGGTACACCAAAAGGGTTGCAGGTTCAATTGCCTGTCAGGGCACATACTTGGGTTGTGGGTTTGATTCCTGGTCGGGGCATGTAAAGAAGGCAACCAATTGATGTTTCTCTCTCACATGGATGTTTTTCTCTTTCTTTCTCAAATCAATAAACCTCTCCTCAGGTGAGGATTAGAAAAACAACAACACCTCCCTCAAAAGTCAATGAAATCTTTTATTTGTGAAATTAATTCCTGATTATTTGAGTCAACATGAATTAACAACGAAAGATGATGAAACTGCCTCCCTCTGAAATTAAACTGTTCCATTCCAGAGTGAGCGCCTCCTCCATGGCAAGGAAAAAGACACTGGAAACATATTAAGAGTGCCAGGCCAATACAGTCAGTGATGATAAGAAAGCTGTTGTACTGATAGAAATTCTTATTCTATTTTTTTACAATCTGAAGATATGAATTAATAATACTCTAAATGAGCTCTAGCCAGTTTGACCCAGTGGATAGAGTGTCAGCCTGTGGACTAAAGGGTTCCAGATTCAATTCTGGTAAAGGGTTCGATTCCGGTAAAGAACACGTACCTTGGTTGCAGGCTTGATCCCTGGCCCTGGTCGGGACACATGTGGAGCAACCAATCAATGTGAGACACATCAATGTTTCTCTATGTCAGTCTCTCCCCATCCCTTCACCCACTCTAAAAGTCAATTAAAAAAAAAAAAAAAAACTTTGGGTGAGAATTAACAACAAAAATTCTCTAATTGAGACAATAAAAACAGGCCTGGTTAACACTGACAAAGTTTTGAGCTGACCAGGAGAATGTGGTGGGCCCTTTTTTAATTTGGGTAGATATAGCTGGCTATTTATGACAATAATATATAATCATAAATAGAGAGCCAGCTATATCTACCACCATATTTCTCACTTTGCTATAGATGCTAGGAAGCTCGAGCCTATTTTTATGCATAGTCTTCATCCAGAGTTTTGTTACAATATTTCCCTGCTTTTCCTCTCTTGCTTGAGAGGATAGGGATGGGAACTATAGACCATAAGCTGGGCAGGGAATTTTATATCCTTTATTCCATATAATCTGTTTGACAGCTGTAAAATATAGCTGTCCAGATTCCCTTTCTACAAGTTTTGATTGTAAGATGCTATAAGCCTTTGTGGAAGTAAAGAGGATACCTAAATAAATAATGTAAACCAGTAAGTAATTTCAACATCAAAATGTCATTTTAGATAGTGCTGAGCACTAAAAACTGGTAGAATTTTAGAACCAGAAGGAAATCAATCATCTCTTCAGCCCCATCTTTTGACAAGCCAAGTCCCAAAGAGGTGACCTCAATGACCTGAGCAATAGAACTGGCCCTTGGCTATAGTTCTATCTCTTCTCTTCCAAAATAGAGTGGAATCATCTTTTGTGGCTCATTTTTACTTCCTGTGCAAGGATTCCACTGCCTATTAGTCTCAGGATCCATGAACTCCAAAGGAAAGGAAGTGAGATTTAAACATTTTTTTAAAATATATTTTATTGATTTTTTACAGAGAGTAAGGGAGAGGGATAGAGAGTTAGTAACATCGATGAGAGAGAAACATCGACCAGCTGACTCCTGCACACTCCCTACTGGGGATGTGCCCACAACCAAGGTACATGCCCTTGACCAGAATCGAACCTGGGACCTTTCAGTCTGCAGGCCGACGCTCTATCCACTGAGCCAAACCGGTTAGGGCGAGATTTAAACATTTTAATAAAATAAATTTATACTAGAGAGCAATGCAACTATACAAATCATAAACATTCAAACTTTATGTGCAAAAGTCATTCTTACTAGTCTTCAATACAGTATATTTTAAATTAACTATTGTTATCATAATAAGATCTCATATCCTTAAGGGAAAAAAAAAAGGACTAAACATAAGTTGATACCAATTACATAAATTAAAATCTCTCTAGAATATATCCTAAGGAAATCAACAGGAAATGAACTATGTACAAAAATATTAATTAAAGTATTTATGTTGTTTTTAAAACTGCAATATGTTTTTTAAAAAATGAAAATAGAAATCATTAAAATGTCCATCAATGAGATTTAAATGATACATCATACAAAGGAATTCTAAAATGCAATTAGAAAATCATGTTGCAAGCCTATATTTATTGACATGGATAAAGGATAATCCCATTTATCTAAGCAAACAGATATTGCTATCTGCTGTTAGGCTTATCAAAATACCTAGAAGGATATTCTAAATGTAACTGGAGTCATCTCTCTATGGCAGAACCACCTTCTGGTCTACTTCCTATCCCTAGTACTGTAAGATTTTAAATAAATGTGTGCTATTTTAAGCCACCAAATTGGTAATAATTTGTAGCAACAGAAAATTAATACAAGTCTTAATATTGCCACATGATTTTAAAGTTAAATGTGAAGGATATGTTCTTTCTTTAGTACTAAACTAATATATTGTTGTCATATATATCAAACATTACCCTGGATCCAGGAGTTAGCCTTTATCTTATTAAGTATTATTTTACCTGGAAAGCGATGTGTGCATGCTCTCTCTCTCTCTCTCTCTCTCTCTCTCTCTCTCTCTCTCAGCTTTCATTCATTATTCATTCATCTTTTGAACAAATTTTTAAAAATTTCCATTCATTCCCAGTATTCCTATCTCTTACAGAATAAATTCAATGAAGTACATTTCTTTACCCTCCCCACAACTTCCTATTATCATATCCCCAGTTCTTGTACTAAGTCTGACCAGAAAATAAATTCCGGACCCCAGGATTCTCACTGGCTTAAAAAATAAGGCTATTGGAGGAATTAGAATGTACCTCTGGATGCAACCACAAGGGGGTAAACTATCCACAGAATAGTGCTTGGTTTGAAAGGGAGCCAGAAACACAGTGGAGCTGATTCTTAGATTCCTGTTGGAACCATGGGCTCTGACGCACTCACACAGGTCCACCATGTGGATGGTCTTCCATGTACTGTCCCCGCCTTGGCTGCAGCCTACTACAGAATTCATAGTCAGAGCGAGCTAAGGAATCATGTAACCACAAAAACAGATCTTGGAGTCACATATGCCTTCCCTTTCTCAATCTCCTCCTAAAAGAATGAGGCTGCATCTTTCAAACCTTATGCACCCAAAATATCAGGCTACTGTTCCTTCCTGAACAATGACTTTCTGGCCACCTCCTAATAGTGAGGCTGGATAGTAAGAAGCTAGGAAAAGTCCTTGGCAAATAAAATGGGGAAACCAAGGCAGATATATTGTACCCAAAAGATCAGGCTACTGTTCCTTCCTGAACAAACTGGCTAAGGAATTTAGGGCCAGATGCAGAAGATAACATCTAGGCCTCTGTTGTATTTCAGATCCAGGCCCAGAAAACCATGAGAAATAGGCGGCCAATGCCAGGACCACTGCAATGACAGATGGCCCCTGCCCTGGCACTGGCCAATCAGTAAAGACCACCAGCCAGAAAGAGCACACCTGGAAAACAGAAAACACGAGGGTTCCCCTGATGCCTCTCCTAAGATTCCAGCCTGCAAGAGAGAGATAAAACCCTCAAGACAAAAGACCCAGCACTTGTTCTCCCTCCGGCGAGCACTCCTGTGCGATTCTCTTCCCCTTATTCTTCCCCAACTTCTTCCCCCGTAGGCATGCATCTCCTAAACTCTAAGGGTTCCCATGAGACTTGCAACCAGGGGAGCAATGGACAGCAGCAGCTCATCCCCAGTTAACTCCTGAATCTCTCTCCAATGACCCCTCTTCTCTGACTTCCCAGGAAGCCAAAACCACGAAGCCTAGGCTCTCCTGTTGCTTCTTCTATTCTAAGCCTTTCTGGCCCCACTCCCTAGAGCAAAGGAAAACAAATGGACAAATAAAAGCAAAACGTACATCCCCAGAGTGCATCCCATTACATATAACAACTAAAATAGTCATGTTGTTTTAAACAACAATTCATATGTCCCCAATTGCCTAATCTGTACTATTCCCTCAAAGCAATTGTGTCATTTGTTACCTTTCTCTTTCTATAGAAGATTTTTAATTCACCAAGGTCGAAGTCGTCTCCCAAATAAGGCGACGCTCTCCTGTCTTGGCTCACCCTGTTTATGAAGAAGGGGTGTTTAATAGTTGAACCTTTAAATATGTCTTGTTCTCTTTGTCCCACATCGTCCTTGGAAACCCACAACTTTCCGTAAATGTTCTTTAAAAGGGACACACTTCATTTCCAAAATGTTAAAAGCATTCTACAAGTGCACAATATATATGTCAGAGATTTGTTTATGTCACAAGTGAGGCAACCAGCAGGGATGGTAATCGGCTTCTCACAGCATTGGAGAAGCAGGTTTACTAGGCTATTTAGCCTGTCAGAGAAAATCTGCTGAAATAGGCTTGCTAAGAGGAAATGAAGGTTAATGTTCTACAGAGCAACACAACCCTAACCACTGGGGTTATCTATTCATTTGCATCGGTACCAGAAATCATTGGCTTCTGAGATAAAAATCTACAAGTTAACATGTAATTTTACAGAGTCTGGGCCACAGTCAATAGTCAATAACAAAACACAGATACCTTATCCTAGAAAATAAAATCATCCTTGGGTGGGGTTGTGCATGCTCAGGCATGACATTGAGAATACATGCAGTGCTTTTGCTCTATTTTCAAGTTTTTGGTGATTTTCCTTACCACAATTAGGTGGGAAATCTCCATGTACCCATATCACTCTTTACCCAGGATTCTTTCTTTCCTGATTAATGTTTTCAATTTCTACATCTTTGGTCTGCCCTTATATTAATGTGAACTCATTCACCTAACATTTTTTAGCATCTTCCATTTGCCAGGCTATGGTCTAGATACATCTGAATAACAGTTTATACTTCATAAAATGCCTTGATAGCAATAATCTCAATTTTCGTTAGTATTTAAGGAGATAAAAGGTAATTGAAGCAGAACTAAATAAATTTTAAAAATTATTATTCAGTAACTAGATTTACATGAATATGAAATGTCTACCTTTTACTTAATCCTCACAAAAACCTTGTAAGATAGATTTTTGTTACCGACCAGGAAACGGAGGCCAAAGAAACTAACTTCCTTGAGACAAGTAAGCAGATAGGTTTCAATGCCTGTGTCTTTTCCACGAGACTCCCTGTCTTAAGCTATTATTCTTTTAACCATGAGAAATGAAGTTTTCCATTTAAAGTTTAGGTTTATCTTGTTTATAGTTTAAAAGCCAATCTGTGATTTAAAAACAAAGAAGCTAAACAGATAGTTGAAAATCATTCACTAAGTAATACTCTATAACTGATAGCTCTTTAATAATTAGGGTAAGACCCCCCTCCCCAATTTAAATTATTGATACAAAAAAAACTGCTCTTTCCTGACATCTATTAAATGTGTACTTTTCTGTGAGATAACTGGCCCATTAAAGCATTCCTTTAATCATTTAGATTTTAATTATTGTCAAATCTGAGCTAATTAATCTCCTTATGTGTCTTCCCTGAAGTTTCAAAGTCCCTGGAAACAGTTATATATAAACTAGAGGTCTGGTGCATGAAATTCGTGCACAGGGTGGGAGGGGTTGTCACTCAGCCCAGCCTGCACCCTCTCCAATCTGGGACCCCTCGAGGGATGTCCGACTGCCTGTTTAGGCCCGATCAGACATCCCTCTCACAATCCAGGACCGCTGAATCCCAACCATTCACCTGCCTGTCTGCCTGCTTGCCCCTAACTGCTTCTGCCTGCCAGCCTGATCACCCCCTAACCACTCCCCTGCCAGCCTGATCGATGTCTAACTGCTCCCCTGCTGGCCCAATTGCCCCTAACTGCCCTCCCCTGCAGGCCTGGTCCCTCCCAACTGCCCTCCCCTGCAGGCCTGATCACCCACAACTGCCCTCCCCTGCCAGCCATCTTGTGGCGGCCTACTTGTGTCCACATGGGGGTGGTCATCTTGTGTGTTGGAGTGATGGTCAATTTGCATATTGCCTCTTTATTAGATAGGACTAGTGTCCCAGTGCACGGATTTGTGCACATTGAAAGGCAATTAGAAAAAATATTTTAATATCGCTAATTGCGTCCTGCTAATGAAAAGAAAATAGTATTCTATTGAGTCTCCTATCTACCTACTCCAGGACTTCTGTGAGGATCAAATGAGATGAAGCATGGGAAAATGCTTCACAAACATTTGGTTAAACCGTGAAATGTTTGCACCTGGCTATAAAGCAAGTCAGGTTCCTGGGCTGAAGAAACTCCAAGGATGCTAGTCGCTAGGGAGAGGAAGCCAGGCATTGCTATGTGACGTTATTACTTGGCGCCCACAGCCACTGTTTCCCAGCTGGGCTGAGCTGTGGGGCACATTTTGCACTATAGGGTCTTGGCAGCATTGGCTTCAATTTGGTGGGGTGTTGCTCTGGGGTGGTGGCGGGGCCTGTGTCCATCTTGGGGGAAGCCAAGTGTTAGTTTGTCGGTGCTGTTTATTTTTAAAATAGCCAGAGTGCGTCATGGAAGCTCCTGCATTGAGCATCTGCCTCCCTGGTGGTCAGTGTGCATCATAGCTACTGGTCGGATGGACACTTAGCCTTTTATATATAGATATAGATGTGTGTCAGTGTGTGTGTGTGTGTGTGTGTGTGTGTGTGTGTGTGTGTGTGTGAATACACATAAGTGAATGAAGAGGTGTTTTCTAAGATTGAACAGGTATCTGCTAAAGAAAGAATTAGATTTCTCCAAACTCTGAGGATGATCTAAAAGTGTTTATATTAAATATCAATATATTAGAGTGCATAAATTAATGATAGAAGGGTATGTGAACTCAGCATGAGAAGGTTGATGCTCCATTGTAATTTTGAGCCAGGAACTTACTTCATCCCTATTGACCTTACTTACCTATATGTCAGCTGCAGTTATTATGAGTGATAAGCTAGATATGCATGAGAAAGCACTTAGGAAAATTTAAAGAGCAATACAATGTCAGGTGTTAATGCGCTAGGACACACACTCCAGCACATCGAGCCTCCTTCAGGTCTTTGAACTCTCCATGTTCTCTCTGGTGCAGGAGACCTGTACGTGCTCTCCCCTACGCCTGGGACTCTATTTCCTCACCACCTTTCTTTCTATTCTCTAACTGCTACTGCCCTGGAGACTCCTGTTTAGAGAGCACTTCCTCTGGACATTTTCCTTCATTCCCAACTCTGGGTTAGTCGCCAATATGCCCTCTTTTGCCATCCGAATATGTATTTCTGTGGTTTATTACTTGCCCACCCCACCATTAAAATTGAGCTAATAGAAGGGATCACATCTATCTTATATCTCTACCACTTAAGGCAGTTCACAGCATATGGTAGGCACTGGATAAATATTTGTGGAATGAATTTTAAACTGGCAAGTGGCATATCTCCAGCTCATTACATGTAGACAAAGGGTACTGAGCACCAAATACACTTCATAAGTAGTACAGATGATATTTAAATATGCTCCCTACTCAAAGGGATTGAAGTATTGAGATTTCTACATAAGAGACAATTGCAGAATAATGAAAGCATGCTTATAAGTAAGCAGGAAATATATTTAACAAGGACTGCTGCATGTAGATAAAAAAGGAAGCATTTTATAGGAAATAGGGTAGTTGGAGGCATTATTCTGTAATGGCCCTAAGTCATCAGTATCCAAAACTACAAACTCAAACAGAGCACTCCTAACATGGCGGGGAGGTCACTCCTGAAACAGGACAGGGGCAGGACAAGGCTGTGAAGGAGAATACTCAGTTCTCAGTCACTTTTGACTCTGTTTCACATTTGTCACCATCTGTCCTCCGGTTTCACTATTTGGCCTTCCTTGCTGAGCTCCAAGGGATTCATTCACAGCGTGAAGTCTGTCTGTCGGATCATTATTTCTATACACGCAAATCTACTAGTGTATTCTGTGCTCACTACTTGGCAGTTCCAAACCCCTTCCCAGGAAGGTCCCTGATTCACCAGAACTCACTAGTTACCTCGATGTCATTACACAGCTTTCGAACAAATGCTTCTCACCACAGCAAGTGCTGAAAGAAAATGTATCGTGTGTTGGGTTCAGGTTTATCCTTCATAGTTTGGGCAATGGGTCCTACTAAATACATTTATCATTATAGCTTTAACATAATTTTAGAATCTGAAAGAAAAAATATGACTGCAAAGCCATTCTTTCCTCCAAGGCTTCAGATAAAACAATCACTTTAGTGTATTGTTTTATGTTGATAGACATTCACTCACACACACATGTACACATGAATTTGGTTTGTGAATATATGCATATCATAAAATACGTGCATATGATAAATTATACACACACATCATGCATATATAATACACTTTCTATTTGTGAGGATCATCCCTTGCCTGAGTAGCCCTCAGTGCACACCTGAGATGCCCTGGATGCTCCACGGTGTAACATCCTACAACAACGCATGTATACATCAAGCTGAGAA
Organism: Cnephaeus nilssonii; assembly: GCF_951640355.1. NCBI lineage: Eukaryota > Metazoa > Chordata > Mammalia > Chiroptera > Vespertilionidae > Cnephaeus > Cnephaeus nilssonii. The sequence goes on along the minus strand of NC_137088.1, from coordinate 19,707,106 downwards.
CATCATTCTTAAAGAGCAAATTATGTTGCCAAACTAAGGCAGTATAAAATGCAGTGTTAGAATATTTCCATCCAAAAGAGCTGAAAGTTTTTTTAAAAAGTGTTATTTCCTAAGCACAGGTTTATTTGCTCTTCAGAAATATGGAGCACCCCAACTGGAGATTATCAGTGTGGGCCCAGGAGTCCCATAACAGATACTGGTTCCTTTTCTTGATTCCTTCCCTTCTACCTACAGAGCATCTCGAAGTACCTATGGGGAGGTAAACCTGTTAGGTCATCATTTAAAGCATTCTGTCCCTGGATGAAGTAGTGTGGTACTTTGTAAATGTGCTTTATGATTTTTTTTTTTTAATCACTGCTGCCAAAAATAGGGATTTGCAGAAATCCCCAAATGCATCAGAATCTATGGGGAAGGGTCTCAGAATCAGTATTTTGAATAAACATGAGGCCAGTACTTCTCAATACACAAACTAACACACACGTCACCTGGGAAGCCTGTTAAAATGCAGATTCTGCCGTGGCCAGTTTTGCACAGTGGTTGGAGCATCGACCTGTGGACCGAAGGGTCACAGGTTTGATTCCTGCTCAAGGGCATGTACCTGGGTTGCAGGTTCAATCCCCAGCCCAGGATAGGGCATATGTGGGAGGCAACCAATTGAGGTGTTTCTTTCACCTCTCTCTCTCTCTCTCTCTCTCTCTCTCTCTCTCTCTCTCTCTCTCTCTCTTCCCCGCCCCCACATTCCCTTGGGCAATGGGCCCTACTAAATACTTCTATCATTATGTATTATCTCTAAAAATCAATGGGGAAAATATCCTCGGGAGAGGATTAACAAAAATAAAATTCTGATTCTGATTCAGTAGAGGTGAGGTCCCACCAGAAAGTCTGCATTTCTAGCAAGCTCCCAGGTACACCAAGGCTACTGCTGAAAGGACTCTGCTTCGAGTCCCTTGGCAAGTCCCTCACTGATGGTTACCATCAGACGTATCCGGGAAACAGTGGTCCAGTCATTAGTTCACAAAGCATCAGACAGGAGCTTGCTTGAATAGTTTGGATTCAAAGTACAGGACTTGCTTAAAGAGAAAAAAGACTCAGCAGGAAGGAATCTCTTAAACCATTGTGTTGCTGCTCCATACACCATGGCAGTCATGGTGGAGGTGAGTAAAATCTGACCAGCATTTCTAACTCAGTCTTCTGTAACTTAACTTCTATAGTCTATATTGTTTTCTTTGTTTGGTTGATTGTTGGGTTTTCTTGTTCTTTTTGTTTGTTTGTTTGTTTATTTCTTAAAAGTTACCTTTATTTCTTAGATTCCTTCAGTGCACATGTATTGGGTATCCACCATGTGGAAGGTTCTGGACTGAATGGTACTGGGAGTCAGAGCAATAAAAGGCAGACTCCTTTCCCTTCAAAAAATATGCAGCCTTAGAGGAGAAACAACATATGAGCTGTAATACCTTAACTCAGGTAGGATGTGTTTGACTCTAACAGAAATTCCAGTGCTACCGCTATGAGAATTCAGAAAAGAGATTTGTTTTCTGATTGCAGGTAAGGGCAGGAAAAAGATTTAAACCTAGGTATGCCTGACTCATCATTACTTCATTGGAGAAGGCAACTCGGGCCAGACTGTCAAAGCCACAGGACACTGACCTTGTCCTCAGGTAACTGGGGTGCTGGCAAAGGTTTTGTTGAAGCCTAGCCATCATGGCCCCAGATGTGAGTTTAGAAAATAAACCTTATGTTTCTCCTTAAGGCTAACCAGCATGTCTTTTAAGGGCACTGTTGAATAAATTTAATTTTAGTATATTCACTTCACATTCATTTCCATGCTTTCCAGTCTTCATCTGCTGACATCACCCCTCCAAGAAGTATAATTTTAATTATATATTTTATAATCCTAAAACTGTTTAAAGTAGTCTTCTTCGTAGCCAACTGATATGAGGCAAAGTTGTCTAGTGCTATACGAGGATTGCAGTCACTTTGTATTGCTCTACTTAATTGTGGCCATTGTTATTTTTGATTCTATAACAAAAGGCTATGAGATAATAATATCAAATTATTTTTAGCATAATTCAAAATATGCCAAACAAATCTAATTTGTGCAAAACATTTTGACTTCTAATTTTACTTTCACGAAAAGCCTTGAAAATAGGCTTTCTGTTCAGAAGCTATTACAGCAAGGACAAATCCTAAAACAATTTACTGGTTCTATGGCTTGGAGGAAAAAAATGTCAGCTTTATTCTCGACCGGGCACCTAAATCTGCATGATTTTCTAAAAATGAACCATTAATAGTTTTATGAAAAACAGAATTGTATGTTTTGATACATGAAGCAACGTATATTTATGGAAGAAAATATATGCAAAAATTTTATTGCAGAAAATATGTCATAACATCTCAGCAACATGATATTTTGACAATGGTTATTTGTGGTTCGCCTGTGTACTGAGATAAGAGACAAGGCATACATTTTTAAAAAACAATGCCCGCATTGCCTTTGCAAATTAATCATCTGTAGTGTTCCAAATCGTACACATATAATTACATTTTATTTTGACAATGTTAATCATGGGATATTTCTATAACCATGTATTCATCGAGCAACGTCACCTGTCAAAAAGAATAACAGTTTGAAGACTAAGCCCATCCCATTCAAACCATCATATTTATGGTTTGCAAAAAAAAAATGTCATTCATAATTTGGCCTTGGAGTTGAGCCCTAGGACAACTTATTGTGATAGACACTTACCTTGCATGGCTCTCACATGCTTAAAAAACCCCACGAAACTATGGGAAGAACCATTGCCGCGGCTGTGGAGCACGAAGGAGAGCAAACTCAGGCTCAGTACACACTGCCTAAGGTGCTCAGAAATTCTCTCAATCATTCTCAGCAGATGCTCAGGAAGCATCTGTGGATGGAACAGCCCTAGGAGGCTTCGTACTGCAAACAGTCCCTCGAGGAACTGCACGTATGCCAGGTCCTCATTCTGCAGCATGGCTGTTACTGCTTCTGGCCAAATACACAAGGAAGCCTAGGGAGGTAGAAGCCCCTCTGATTGTAAATGCAAGCAATGAATGGCCTCTAGAGGTATTACCCACCATGCGTGGATGAAGACAGCCCTAGACTTCTCTATGAAAAAAAAAATGGAATCACTATAAAGTCAGAAACCAACAAGGCCTTGCCTTTTTAATCACCTCTGTAAAAAGGGTCCCAAAGGAAGAGTTTGGGAGAAATAGAAAATGACAGAGAAGGTACATTCATAAGTATAGTTAGTCCCACCCTATAGGCCCAAATATGGAATGAATTATTTTTTCTCAAAAGTTCTCCCTTGGCACAGGAGTTATTTTTTTAAGTCTTTATGAAGTTGTAATATTTGGTGAAACTTTCTCAGTTGCTTTATTTTTAAAGAGCAAAACTGTTTGGGGAAGATACATTACCATAACACCAATCAACAGTAGTTTTAATGTCTGCAGAGGTCACATGACAGAATCAGTAAGAAGAGACTTAAAATTTAGCATGAATTTAGTAATTATTCCTAGAGATAAGACATCACCATTGCATTAATGCATATAATTGTAAATAAGCCTTTAAACAATCATTTTAAAAGGTAGGTATTATAATAAGTAGTTACTTGGTGGACACCATTGTATCTATCCATAGGAAGGATGAGAAAACAATAATGCTAATGCTATGCATATGGATTCTTGTAGCATAGTATCATTATCTCAATTTAGATAACAGTAAAAACTATATCCTTACTCTGTAAAAATGCTAGGTGAATAAAAAATGAGAGCAATGATCTCTAAAACTGCTATGAAAATTTCATGTAAAAATTTAAATAAAATTGTTTTTGAAATATAAGATTGTAAAAATTAATATTCAAAGTTGATACTATTAGCATATGTAATAGTGAATACATATAGGTAAGTAAATATTACACTAATGTAATAATCCCATCAGATGATATCACTTAGAGATTATATTACTATGAGAGTAGAGATATTTGTGTTTTGTTTACTGCTAGATCCCATGTGCAACAGACACTAGCATATGATGGGCAGTCAATAACTACTTATTGAATGAATAAAATGTAACTGACTTAAACTCTCTTTTAATTTTCTCTTTGGAAAAGAGTGAATTTTCTTATGCTCAGGATACCATTATATTCAAACATATATGGTAATAACATTTTTGTTGAGTTTGAGGTGTGGATTCATGAGGGAAAAAAATGAAAATAGCTTTACATTAAGTCCTATTTATGTAATTACCAATAATGACTCTATTATTTCTTTAATCTTTCCATAAAAATGTTAGTACCTTTCTCAAAGTACCATTCTCAAAATACCTAAGTCCTCTTAATATGAAACATAAAAGTGTGAGTTAAACCAATAAAAATCTATTAGCTAGAAAAGACAGATTATATAGACAAATCTTTTATTTATTTTTTTAATCCTCACCCAAGGATATTTTTTCCATTGATTTTTAGATAGAGTCATAGGTGGGGGGGAGAGACAGTGAGAGAGACACATCGATTGGTTGCTTCCTGCACACGCCCTGACAGGGGCCAATCCTGCAACCAAGGTACTTGCCCTTGACTGGAATTGAACCTAGGACCCTTCAGTCCACAGGCTGACACTCTATCCACTGGGCCAAACTGGCAAGGTCTAGGCCAGTGATGGGCAACCTTTTGAGCTTGGTGTGTCAAACTTCGCCAAAAAACTGAGCATAACTCGGGTAGTGTGTCACTTTGAGGAAAAAAACTAACTCCAAGACTCTAGTCGCAAATGTTTCATCCTCAGAAGCAGCAAATGTTTCATCCTCGGCATGCGGCCGCGTGTCATCAGAAATGGCTACGCGTGTCAGTGCTGACACGCGTGTCATAGGTTCGCCATCACTGGTCTAGGCAAATCTTCAAGAAGCAGATAACATGAGCCCTTCAAAGTATGTTCTTTCTCTGTGCTTTTAACAAAGAACAATGGACATTTCTACATGTATAAAAGTACTGGCTTAGAAATAAATCTGTGTTATGTATGGGCTAGGCCCACCTGTTTGACCAAGTTGAAAGGATTTCCTGCCAAAATTAATGAAGTGGACCAACTGTTAAGACAACTTTAGGAAAAAAGAAAATATTCTGATACAGTTTTCTCACCAGTAATAAAAAAGTAATTGGTGTAAGTACTTTATAAAGATTTTGGCTCTAAAATTTTCATAGCTCTTAACTAGTATCCCCATATATATATATACATATATAATTAGCTAATTGTGTCTTGGACCTTCAGCATTTACTCCCTTTGAGATTTTCCTTTACTCTGATATAAATAAGGATTGAGAAGCAATTTCCACTTAAAGCCAATCATTGTGGCTTAAAGCCATCCACCCTTACAAAAAGTCTATGGCTTTCCTTCACATTGCACAAGCTATAAAGGTCTTGACTGCCTCAACTTGTTTGTGCATTCAGTTAGCATGTCCTTCAGCTTCAGTAATTGTCAGAAAAATGAGGAAGGCTAGATTTCCATGTCGTCATGGAAATGCTTGCTTTTCATGTGGAACTGCTCCAGGCTGCTGATTTTGCAGTAAGTCCCATGTACCGTGGGTATTCCAATAAAGGCATGCGCAGTTCCTGCACAATATGTCCTGCGACTGGAGTTTCTCTTTTCAGATTTGGTTCTCCTTTGTTTTAGAAAGTCAGTAACACTTAGTTACACACAGAAAAATAACAGGGAGAACATTGTATGGAGTAATATACTAGGTCTTTTGGAGTCAGAGCTCTTGAATTGCATGGGGAAATTATATTGAACTCCAGGTTCTCTTTCAACTCTAAAATTTCATGATACTTTCTCCTTTTACTTTCTTAAATAATGAAAAACGAATGCAGCAATACATGAAGCTGCTTGTTCACATTTCAATACTTTGGCCTGTGTGTGTGTGTGTGTGTGTGTGTGTGTGTGTGCGCGCGCGCACTCACACATGTGTTTTAATCTTTATTGTTGAAAGTATTACAGATGGCTCCCCCTTTTTCCCTCACTGACCTCCCTCCACCCTGCTCTCACCCCACCCCCCTGCCTGCACCACACTATTGTCTATGTCCATGGGTTATGCATATCTATAATAATAAAAGCATAATATTCTAATTAGACCGGACAGCTGAACAACCTCCTGGACGTCCTTCCAAACTAAGCCAGGGCTGCAAGGGTCAACTCCCTTGCAGGAATTTCATGCATCGAGCCTCTAGTATGCATATAAGTCCTTTAGTTAATTTCTTCCTACCCTTTATCCCCCTCTTCCCTCTGAGATTCATCAGTCTTCATACTAGGAATGCCTCCTGATACCTTCTCCCCTAGTAATCTTCAAGACTCAAGACAGGCACCCCTCTAACGATATCCCAGCTCCAAGTAGGTGATGCCTCCTCTATGCTGTCATGGCAACATGTGCATATATGTGTAACTCTTCATTTTCTTGGCCACAGGTTAGCATTTTTTTCTTATAAACCTTTTTATACTCATACCCTAGTTGGTTGCTCAATAAATGAATGTTCAAAAAACCTTTAGAAATATTGACATCTAGTACAAAATATAGGCAGAATCTTGCATCCAGCAGTTAAAAATCCATATTGGTCTCTCTTCTGACTGGCCTCCACTTTTTAATAGAATTTATGGGACCTACCAAAAATGAAATTACCCAGCGACTAGCATGTCTGATCCAACAGAATGTGTTTGAAGGCCTTTGTGGAGGAAAATAAGACCATTTCAAATTCAAAATTTATTCAATAAACCAATTTCAACACTTGTTACTGTGGTTGTTGTGGTGGTAGTGGTTGATGTTGTCCCTGTCATTGCAAGTAATAATAGTAGTCATATCTGTTTCTAGCTCTATCTTCTTCGGCTTTTTAACATTCTTAAAGGCAGAAAGTGATTTTGGTTTGTAACCTTATAACCAAGTAAGAGACCAACTTAAGTATCCAGTTTTCAAATTTCCATCTACATATCTCATGAAAGGAGAAAGTATAAATGAATTTTTCCCCTGCTACATCCTTAGCTTTTCAAAGAAGGATTCATTCATTTGTGCATGCATTCATTCACAAACATTTATTGTTTGCCTACTATGTACCAGGAAGTATGCTAGACACTTGAGTTAAACTGTAAACCAAAGAAATGTGATCACTCACTCCATGAACCCCACAGCCTATTAGAAAGTACCGGAAGTACCTGGTCACCTATATTACATAGCGGAAACTGGTATGAGCAGGGTCTATAGGCGCACCTAAGAGAGGCCCTTAATGCACATTGTAGTATTAGGTTAGCAGAGGAACCATTAACATAAAATATGTATTATCAGGCCATTTACAGAAAAGTTTGCCAACCTTTGAGCTAGATGAGGGGGGGATTGATCTTTTATTATTAGGTAGTGATATATGCCCCCCTCCCAAGAGACGGGAATAACTTTCACTTGTTTGCATTCATAGATACACTAAAACTGATTTTTGGGAGCTTGCTCTATACCAAGTACTGTGCTAAGCATTGGAAGATCAGAGAGGCAAGTGACAGTCGCCATCTTTAAATTTCTCGCTATCTGTAAAAAGAGGACAAACATGTAAACAAGCAGTTGTTCTTATGTTCCAAAAGCTCTATAATATTGTTGTGGAATGCAATGATATATAAAGGAAAGGTTCAATCTCAGTGGTATTAAAAACTGCTGCAGAGAATAACAAATGCTTGAAGAGCGTTGAAAAATCGTAGAGAACACTCATTTATATGGTCAGGAATTTGGACTTTACCCTGAAAGGCATGTTTTTGAAAATGTGGGAAATCACTTGGGCTACTAGATAAAGATAAGACTTCTGGGCCTGACCCTAGAAATAATAATCAGAACATCTGTGGCACAGACTGAGATCTTTATTATTATTTTTAATATTTATTGTTAAAAGTATTATATGTCCCCAGGATCTTTAAACAAGAGTGATTTTCTGAAATTTGAGAACCCTATATTTAATAACAAGGTGACATCAAAGGGTGTTTATGGTAATACTAGAGGCCCAGTGCACGAAATTCATGCACTTGTTGGCGGGGGGGTCCTTCAGTCTGGCCTATGCCCTCTCGCAGTCCAGGAGCCATCAGTCTGATGAAGAGGTTTATGGTAATACTAGAGGCCCGGTGCACGAAATTCATGCACTTGTGGGGTGGGGGGGACCTCAGTCTGGCCTATGCCCTCTCGCAGTCCGGGAGCCATCAGTCTGACATCCTTAGTGCTACTACAGAGGTGAGAGAGGCTCCCACCACCACTGCTGTGCTGACCACCAGGGGTCAGCTCCTGCACTGAGTGTCTGCCCCCTGGTGGTTAGTGTGCATCACAGCAACTGGTCATTCTGCTGTTCAGTCAATTTGCATATTAGCCTTTTATTATATAGGACTAGAGGCCCAGTGCACAGATTCGTGCACCAGTGGGGTCCCTTGGCCTGGCCTTTGGGGATCGGGCCAAAACTGGCTCTCCAACATTCCCAAGGGGTCCCGGATTGCGAGAGGGTGGTTCTCGGGTGACACACCCCAGAATCGGGCTCCCTCCTCCCTGGTTCCAGGTGCATCACCCAAGAACCATAGCTGCCAAGTCACCGCAGCTCAGCAGCTCCTGCGTTGAGCGTCTGCCCCCTGATGGTCAGTGCATGTCATAGCTTCCGGTCGGACAGTCAGATGGTCGCTTAGGCTTTTATATATATAGATAAACTCATTCTTAATCCTCACTTGGCCTCTGCTAAGTCAACTATTCTACTCAACTAGTCTCATCTTGGCTGTTCTTAACTTCTTCCCCATTCTGGATTCCAAAAGCACCAACTCGGTTACTGTGACCTTCAGTAGGTCACTATGTCTTCCTCCAGACCATCTGATCTTCCACTATCTTGGTCTCAGTTCCTAGGGATCTTCTTTTCACTCCTTGGCTCAATACCCAAACCTATTACTTTTCCCAAGAAAAGCCCATAATCCTCTTGACAGTTCTGTTTTCAGAAGACACCTTCCTGCATTACCTATGAAATTACCAGGTGTACTGGTTGATAATGCGGATTTTGTAATCAAAGAAAACATGATAATTTTAAGAGAAACATCAAAAGTGCTTTATTCAAAGTAATGTCCATCGCTAATTACACATTTCCCCCATCTTTCAGGTAATTTGTGGATACCGTCCCAATAGAACTTTTCTTGTTCTGAGGCAGACCATTCAGAGACCCAATTTTCCACTTCTTCATACGTTTTGAAGTGCTGCTCAGAAAGTGTGTGTGCCATCGATCGGAACAAGTGGTAATCTGAAAGAGCGAGGTCTGGTGAATACAGCAGTTGGGTTAATATTCCCAGGCAAGATCTTTTAACGTGTTTTTAACTGGTTTTGAAGTGTGTGATGGTGCATTATCATGACGCAAAATTACTTTGCTGTGTCTTCTGGCACATTCTGGTCATTTTACTATCAAAGCATGGTTCAAATTGATTATTTGCTGTCGGTAGCGATCAGTATTAGCGGTTTCACCTGGTTTTAGGAGTTCATAAATACACCACACCTTCCTGATCCCACCAAATGCAGAGCATTGTCTTCTTTCCAAAATGATTTGGCCTTGCAGTCAATGTTGATGGTTGACCTGGATCAACCTACGATTTTGTGCATTTGAGATTCTCAAAATAAATCCACTTTTCATCGCCAGTCACAATTTGATGTAAAAAAAAGACTTTCTTTCATGCCATTGAAGCAACATTTTATGGATGACTTTTCGGTTTTCCATTTGTCTTTCGTTCAATTGATGAGGCACCCATTTTCCATCCTTTAAAATCTTTCCCATTATTTGTAAACGTTTGAAAATTGTTTGCTGAGCAACGTTTAATCTTTTTGCAAGTTGTTTATGAGTTTTACACGTATCTTCATCCAATAATGCTTATCTTCATCCAATAATGCTTAAAAAGTCTTCAAACTTTTCGGTTGACCTGGACATTCTTTGTCTCTCACATCAAAATCATCACTTTTAAAGCATTTAAACCAGTGTTCACAAGTATCTTAAGATGGACCATGTTCACCATAAGCTTCCTGAAGTATAAGATAACTTTCAGCAGCACTTTTCTTCAAAATAGAGTAATAAATTAAAACTTCCCACAAATGCTTTATGGCATGAAATTGGACATTTTTAAGCATAAAAATATCTGTGATGTTAACACCTTCAGAAAATTTGACACATTAAGTTTTGAAGCGTGCTGTCAATACAACAAAATAGCATATATATCAAATCGAATATATATCAACATATGTGTAACTCCATCTATTGGAAAAAAAATCCGCAGTATTAACTGGTATACCTGGTACTCCTCTGTTGATTTTACATAGTCATGCATAAGAATAGATAAACAAAAATGCTTCATATGGCAACATGAGGTGAGAGATATTTGACAGTAACACAAGAATGATCAGAAAATGACTTCTAGTGGGGGAGTGGAAGGCAGAGAGAAGCCCTTTCATAATCGTGTCAGACTAAAAAGTATTTTTCCATCAAAGCAAAAAACCACTGTTATTTAATGCGGGTAGGTTTCATAGATGCAAGCATTCAGAACAAAGAGAGCCAGCAAGCTATGATAAAAGCCTAGGAGAGAAAAGTACTCAGAGAAACAGATAGCAGCCATTAGAAAAGCAAATTTCCTTAAGTTTCAGAAATGAATTGACACTTACAGGACATATTAATCAGAGGAGAAAGCTATGCAATACAATTGATGAAGCTGTTATATATCATTGACATGAATTTCAAACACCACTGACAAAAGCACTGAAATGTCTCTACAATTAGGATGAGGAAGGAAACCATTCAAACACGGACATTGTGGGACTTGGAACAGATGGGACTTACAAGAGACTCACTGAATGACTAAAAACCAGAACAAGAGAAAAACAGCAGCAGGGCGGAGATATTTCCCTAAGGTTTTCATGAGTTCTTTTAATAAAGATGTACTAAAATTTTAACATCAGAACCATACTATTTGTTGGGAGAGTTTATTGTATATAATTTATAGTTATGCTTTCTTGAACTTTACCTTATACTACCTCCCACAGAAAATTTTAGTTATTCAAAATCCTCTTATTGTCTTTAGAAAGTCTTGATTCAAATGTTCATGATGTATTTCAGAATTGTATTGACTTAACTAACAAAAGCAATTAAGATTCACTCATCGAGAATAGAAGGCCAGATAGACAGTCTCCATTACAGAATGCCTTACTGAGGCCTAAACTGGGATGTGGGTATCAGGCCATATGGTCACCCTCATATAGCCCTAAATTAATCTCAATTGCAGACACAGCAAAACCAAGCTCATTGGCTTGAATTTACATACACAAAGACTTTCATCACCTCAATATATGTGTATGAGACATTAACTCTGTGGGCACATTTAGATTGTGTTACCTGTTCTTTCTGGGAAGCCAGAACCTCTAAGTATCTGGTCCAATAGAATCTGATATAGAAAAGCTGGGGGTCCTTCCAGGGGCTCCATGAAGGCCATAATACATCATGGCCCTCATCTCAGGGGGAGACTAAGCTAGACAGAGGTGTTCAAGAAGTAGTCCTCAAATTTTAGCACACATCACAATTGCCTAGGTGGCTTGTTAAAACATAAATTGCTGCGCCTCACTTCAGAGTTTTTGACTCAGTGAGTCCAAGGTAAAGCATAACATTTCGCATCTATTACAAGCTCTCAGGTGATACTGATACCACTTATCCAAATACCTCACATGAAGAATTACTGTTAGGAGTGAGATGACAGTGGCCTGGGACCATGGAGCAAGATGGAGTGGAACTGAGAAAATGTGGGGATACATGTCAATCAGATCCAGTACACACATGCTTCATTCCTTCATAGATAACCTCCATTTGATTTCACATAAACTAGAATATCCAGAGGTGCGCTATAAAGTGTGATTTAATAAAAGCTAATGAGACCACCCTTTCATCCAAGACACATTTATTGAGTGCCAACTGTGTAGCAGATGCTGGGCTAGGCACGAGGCATTCAGAAATGAAACAAGATCCTTGCTCTTGTAAAGAGCATTCTATTTTGAGATGGTTAAAACAACGATAATTCCATCCCCATAAATCATGTTGCCTCTGGCTTCTGATGTAATGGTTTATTCATTTCTAAGGAATTTAGATGCCACCTAGAATAAAGAAGTCATTGTTCAGCTTTAAACTTCAGAAAATATTTTCTTGACTCAATAGTATGAAAATAGTCTTGGCAGCCCAGACTAGTTTAGAGACTAAATGCTCTGCTAAATGTCAAAGCCTTACTTTCACATATCAAGAGTCAAGTTTGGAAGTATGAGCACAGAGTTTGAGTCTAAAAAAAAAAAGCGTTCACCAATGGATCAGATAAGTTAGAGGTTGGAATATAACGACAGAAGCATGTTCAGCAACATGATAGTAATTAGAAGCACCACTATCAGCTATGTGATTGGTATGGATAGCCTGGCATATAGTAGGTATCTATCAAAATATTTTAAATAAATTACTAGTAGGTAGAAAGTAGAATATGAAATTATTATGAGTTATAGGATGGAAACACTTAGAACATTTATAGACTACATGGAAGATCATGAAAAATTTGAAAGGGAGATAACAGTAACTATTAGCCATTTCAGCCACTCTCCCTCATTTTTTATAGGGGGGTGTGCTTGGTGGAAAGTATGAGATCCTTCTGATGGTAGAAGGCAGGTACCACCTGTATTTCCTCACTAACTTTAGTGCTGAATCTTGTCTAGGAATCCAGCATCTTCTGGTAACCTCTTCTGGTTCCAACTCTGCATCCTGGAGCGGCCATTGGGACAGAGTCTCTGTGTCTGCCTCAATCAGAGCAGTGGAAGAATATGATGAATCCCCTCAGACAATAGCAGTAGGATTCCAAAGACCATTGGATTATGACCATTGTTACCTTGACAAACATTCCCCTGCTTTCAACACTGGCTGATAGCATTTCTGTTCTCAATGACTCCAGGATTTCAGGGAAGAACAAAAAAGATGGGAACCACAGTTTCAGGACTATGTTTTTTCTACCCAACACTCCTTCCACTCATCCTCTCTCATTTTGTCTGATAAAGCCACAGAAAAATAAAACCGTAAATAACCCCATCATGTTATCTTGTTATAATGAAAAACGTTTCGCAAATTGTTGACACAACTGTAGCCCAGAGCTCAGACAGAGTGGTCAACCTGGGATTTGAGTTAACATCTTCTTGATTTCAAAATCTTATATTCCTCATGTATGCCATGCTTTCTTCCACAATGTATGTGAAAATTCACATAGATCCTACCTAGCACCAATCACATTAGCCGGGTATGAGAAGAACCTATGGGCTTCTATTTAAAGCCTTCTTCATGGTTTTTTGTTTGTTTGCCAAAAGTTGTTTAAATTAAGTCTGAAATAAATGATTCTAAGGAAATAAAACTTGGTAATTAAAGGAACTGATTTTGAATCACAGATCCTCCAAGGAAAAGCGTTCATGTTGTCTTAGAACACTGAGGAATTGAGTACCCTGTCCCGCTTAGTCTTTCAAGTAGAATTGACTTTGTGTTAAGGAAGCAATTAAAGCTGAGCCTCTGATAAGCAGCTGCGAAAAGGCTGAAGTCAAGGATAAGCAGCCAAAAGCTATAGAAAGTGGCCAAGAATGATGCTGTTAGCAGAGGGAAGTCAGTGTTCAGATAAGTATCCTTGGAAATTGTGGCAGGGTCAAAAGGACCACAGTCTGGAATCCAACAGTCCAGGTTCTATCCCAGACTCTCGCACCCATTCCTAGGGTGACTCATGCAGGACAGTACACCTTCTCCTGCCTCCATTTCCACATCTGTGAAATGAGGGGATTGAATTATACAGCCCTTGAAGCTTTATAAGCTTCATCATGTTCTGAGAATCCATATAACCTGTGTGGTTAGTGTGCCATCTTTAATCTAGTGCTTTCTCAGAAATTCATAGCACCCTAAGTATCACTAATTAGAGACTTAATTAATAGCACCCATTTTGACTAGAATTATATATTTTTAAAAATATATTTTATTGATTTTTTACAGAGAGGAAGAGAGAGGGATAGAGAGTTAGAAACATCGATGAGAGAGAAACATCGATCAGCTGCCTCCTGCACACCCCCCACTGGGGATGTGCCCGCAACCAAGGTACATGCCCCTGACCAGAATCGAACCTGGGACCCTTGAGTCCGCAGGCCGACGCTCTATCCACTGAGCCAAACCGGTTTCGGCTAGAATTATATTTTGATAAAAACAAATACATTGTTGATTTTTTGCTAGCCTCAATTATCCAAAGGTAAGAAAATGAGAGCTAATTCCTTGTCTCTACCACCTGGGTTTTCTGGAAAAAGTGCCAATTTTATTACTATGTTGAGTTGCCCATTCCCACCACGATTTGAAATTTCCAGCATTTTGTCATCCAAAGCATGCCTCCCTGAGTACTATTTACTACCCAAAGTGGCATAACATCGTTGTCAGAGATGTTCTTAGCTTTTTGCCTTGGAAAATGTTGGTCATAGTGCCTGATATGCAGTGGTTCTGAGTAGACCAGTTCTAAGGTCCACATGCCTCTCCGTGTCCTGCAAGAAAGAGAGGTGCACATACATTGACAAAAGTATATCATGATAAATCTAAGCTCTTCTGCGTATCCCCTCAAACCAACAGTGGTTTATAGTGGCTTGAGTGATGGCCACCCCAAAGGATAAGTCCACCAAGTCTGAAAACTTGTGAATTTGACCTTATGGGGAACAGAGGGGGGCAGGTCTTTGAGATGTAATCAGGATTTTGAGATCATCCTGGATTATCCAGATGGGTCCTAAATCCAATAACAATTATCATTAGACTGAATCATTGTTACTATTCAGAGTGTTTCCTGTCATAAGAGAGAATATGAATTCGGTTTTGAGCTTCTTGAGGAGGTGATTTTGTTCTTTTTAGCATTGATCTTCAGCACTAAAGAGAGTGTTTGGTAAAAAAAATTATTGTAAGAATGAGTGGGACACAGTCTGTTCAGCTACTGGTTCACAGTTTGACTTTTGAACTATTTCAGGGTTTTTGTTGTTCTTTTTGTTTTGTTTTGGTACAGAAATGCCTTCATATAAATATTTTTCTTTTGTAGTTCTTTGGAACACATTTCTATAAGCAATGGTATCACCTAGGCAAATGGCGTCATCCTCATGATTCTTACTTCATATTGCCAAATTTCTATTTACAACCCTGGGTCCACTTATAGCTCCTGTGGCAATACATGATTATACCCATTTTCCTTTGTCATCAGTGGGATGATTTTTATCATTATGCCAATTCAAAAGATGCACTATGGTGATGATAATCAAGTTTGGGCATGAAATTTCTAAGTAGACTTCTGAGACAACTGGGACACATTGCTTGGCCTCAGAATTGGTCTGGCACATTTAGGGCCTTTTGTTGGTAGATTGTGTGGCTTTATCCATTTGAAACTTAAATTCCTTTTGTTACTAATAAGCCTAGACATTTATCAAGGATGTCCATATATACCCACACAAAGCATATGGACGTTGGATCGAAAGAGACACATTAAACACACTAAAAGGGGGAGAATGAGACAAAGTAGATGTATGCTTTCGAAGGCTGCCACTGCAAATTACCAGAAACTAGTGGCTTATAACAACAGAAGTTTTTTTCTCTCATAGTTTTAGATGCAAAAAGTCTGAAACCAAGGAGTGGCAGGGCCAAGCTTTTTTTTTTTTTTTCCCCTCCAGCATACTGACTAACATACACTATTAGCCACAGTTGTACTCTGGTCTTTACCTGTGTTTCTTTAGCTAACATTTAAGCCTTTTTACTTGAAAACTGAAAGTTCAATTTGCTAGCTCATTTATCACCTTTTTTCCTTACTTAATGAAAAGCAATTCTACTAAGTGCCTGCAAATACCTCTGGGAGGGCCGACCATGCCTATCTCGACTCTACAGTCAGACTTTTCCAAAGATAACCTAAATTTATGCTACAACCAATCACTGTACTGAAATCAGTGCTTGAGATGTAAGCCCGGCTTTCCAACTGCTGCGTCTCAGAGACTATGCATTCTTGCTGGAAGATAAACTGTGGTGCTGTCAATGATCCCAATTCCCAAGTTGGGCACATTTCACAACTTCTCACTTTTTAGCAAAGTTAATGCTAAATGGTGCCACAGAAATAATTTTTATTCACTTATCTAAAGGGCAATAGGATATCTTCAAATTAACAGAATAAAAAATAAGAATAAAACAAGAGAGGCAGAACTTGCAGAATGGCATAACAAGGAGCTCTGTGGAGACTCACCCCAGCAAAACAAAAATATGGCTGATGAAAGTTAGTATTTTTAAATCAGTTTGAAGTCTGTAAATTGTCCTAAGAGACTAAAGGGTAACAGTCTTCCTTGGTATCCTTAATTCCTATAGAGCAGAGCAACTTTTGTGTGGTAAGTAGGGCATCCCTTCAGTTTCATGTGTGAGAAAGCAGAGATGGAAAGGTGTATTAGCCAGGGTTCAACTAGCGGAACAGAACCAGTAAGAGAGATATAATAAGGAGTTGATTGCAAAGAATTGGCTTGCATGATCAAGTCCAAACTCCTCAGGGCATCAGGAGGGCAGCCCGAAACTCCCAGGCACAATCTGAAGCTGCAGAATTTCTTCTTCCCCAGGGAAGCCTAAGCTTTGCTAATAAAGCCTTTATAGTATCCAGGCGTCCTCAAACTATGGCCCGCGGGCCACATGCGGGTATTTTTGCCGTTCTGTTTTTTCACTTCAAAATAAGATATGTGCAGTGTGCATAGGAATTTGTTCATAGTTTTTTTTAAACTATAGTCCAGCCCTCCAACGGTCTGAGGGACAGTGAACTGGCCCCCTGTTTAAAAAGTTTGAGGACCCCTGCTTTATACTGATTGAATCAGGTGCACCCAGATTATCGAAGATATTCTTCTTAAAGTCAACTGATTATGGACTTTATTAACATCTAAAAATATATTTACAACAATATCTAGATTAGTGTTTAAGTAACTGGGCACAGTAGGGTAGCCAAGGTGACATCAAAAGACCATCACGGAAGACTGGCAGAACAGGGCATCTCTGCTGACAGACTCGCCAAATATTACCCACAATGTGGGAGAGATATTCACACACACACACACACACACACACACACAAGTGATGGGAAGATACCGGGGCGAGTCACTGGATTCTGGGCAGCCACAAACAAATGCCCTACAGAGGCTGGAGAGGAGACTGCATAGAGTGAGTGGGCCGTCTTTGATGGCAAGGGGGCTCTCCCACCAGCCTGAATCTGCCTCTCAAATCCCCTCCTGTCATGTGCCCATCCAAATGAACCACGCAATCTGTGAGACACCACAACTTTCCTTGTTATCCTTAATCCCTATAGTGCGGAGCAACTTTCATGTGGTAAGTCATTTAGGATCATCAGGTACACGATGAATTTAGTTGTAGGCATTATGTTCAAGGCATAGGTGCCTATGGGAACCCTCCAATTATAACCTATTGGAAGGTAATGTTTCAGCCTGTGATCAGGTGCTAACTTAGGCTGGAGAATTACTAAGGTGCATAAATCTTTCTATTAACAACATACCCACAGGGACTGAGAGGAATTAAGCACAGTCAAGGATGTCTACATTTCTTAGGATTTCTGAAAATGCTGAGGATCAAGTTGAGCTGGAGCCTCACCTTTGTCTTTTCCATCACCTGGACTGATTTTCCCCCCCTCCTACCATTCGTTTTGCAGGTCTGGATAAACTCTCCCTTTCTTGGTTGCTTATCATCTTTCCCACTCTCATTTCTTTTATAAACACCATTTCTGCTGCATCTTCAAAAGCTTATCTCCTCTGCACAGCTGTCTGTTCAAAGTTGAGAGCCTGACACTGATTTAAATGGCTTGAATTGCTCTGAAATAAATTCCTCGGGGCAGAGACCAATTTCTTACACATTATCAATAGATGAATATAGTGTTGGTGCTTCATAAACACCATATGAATATAAATAAAAAAATTTCTAAAAATACGGTAGTAATTTCTGTATATCATACAATTAAAATATTATGCTTTGGGTTGAACTCTAAAGACCCTACAACATTTATCAGAAGGTGGATGCTCTGTTCTATTGTACAGGAATTAGAGCTTCACAAATAGAGAATTGCAGATCTTTTCAACATGGTATGTATGACCAGGAAAACTGACCTCTTATTCCAATATGCCTCTGGTAGAGAATATTAGTTGTTCACAATGATTCCTTTCCCTGATGGCCTCCCTGTGAGTAGAATAGACTAGCTCTGCTGACTGAGTTTACCCACGTGGTTTGATTTGACTAATAATGGAATGTAAGTGGGCATGGCATGAGCAGGGGTCTTAGGTGTGTTTGCATGTTTTGCTTTAGCTTCTAGAACTCCTCAATTTAACTCTACGTTCAGAATGGAAGGCTATGGTTCCAGAAAGAGGAGACATGTGAACATAGCTGAATCCCCCTCCCCCACCAGCCTGAAGCCTAGCAGTCCAGCTGACCCCAAATGATCCAAGCTAAGCCCAGCAAAGCCACAGCTAACTTACAGAGAACAGGAAATAAATGTTTATTATAAACCACCAATATTTCACATAGTATAGTTCAAATCAATAAAACATTAGGATTTTTTTAAAAAATATTAAAGAGGAATCTGGTCCTAGTTATAGTTTTCTGGGAGCTCCCAGACCAATCACAAAAAATTTCAAGCCACTCCATGTGATGAGTCTGATATTCTTCTTTCAAGCATTTTTGCAATAAAACACCTTGGACCAATGCTCAAGTAGTACATGACCATTAGTTTGCACACAGATATAAATGAGTACCCTTGGAGGAAACAATTATTCATTGTGGTAGCTTCTCTCAGGATAGCACCCCTGCCACCCACAATGAATCATGCTTCCCAGTATTTATGCACGTATGTAGCCCCTTTACACACTGAATATGAACTGGTCCTATGAAACCAAAAGAATGCAGCACATGTGACACTTCATAATTTCTGAAACTCTTTGGTTTGATAGCACACTCACTCTTGAGTCCTGAGCTGCCATGCAAGCAGTCTGACTATCCGCTGAAAAGACCATCTCAATAGGGGGAGAGACCATGTGGAGACCAGTCTTCCAGCTACCCCTCCCCAAGCCACCAGACAAGTGAAACCCAAACCAGTGGAGACTTCCTGGACTTTCCAAGTCCATCCAGCCAGCAGTTGTAAATGATTAAGAGATACCAGGTGATGCCACACCCAGCTAAGCCCTGCCCAAATCTTTTTTTAAAATATATGTTTTTATTGATTTTTAGAGAGAGAGGAAGGGAGAAAGATAAAGAGAAACATCGATGAGAGAAACATCACCAATCAGCTGCCTCCTGCACACCCTCTATTGGGGATTGAGCCTGCAATCCCGGGCATGTGCCCTGACTGGGATCAAACTAGTGACTTCTTGGTTCATGGGTTGATGCTCAACCACTGACCCACACTGGTAGGGCCCAAATTCTTGATTTACCTTGTGAGGATAAAATGCTTTTTGTTTCAAAACACTAGGTTTGGGGTAGTTTGTTACACATCAATAGATACCCGGAACATCCACTTACATGATTTACCGAAGTGACATAACCGGCCAAAATAACAAAAGACGAAATTTACTAGATGTTGTTATATGTATGCTATGCACCATGTGAGATTATTTAATTTCTTCCTCACATTAAATGAGTACCTATGAAATGAGTAACATCATTGTTACTGGGCATAGCTGAGAAAGTTTAGACACAGCAATATGAATTAAGTTGCCCAAGCTCAGATAGGTGGTAAAGTGGTGGAACCAAGGTCTTATGTAGGAAGTATCACAGTCCCAATCTCTAACCACACTAATGAGAAGTTGGGAATATGGCGGGCTTTAGCTTTCCTGGGGCTGTGTTTATTTCACTCAGCCAGTCCACAGCATCAGGCAGCCAGTTTACAAGCCTTTTGATAAATGTTACAACATTGGCATTTGTGCAAAGAAACAGGCAGGAGATTAAATTACACCAGTTAAATGAAAGGCTGGTTTAGACCATTTGAAAATCTGGCCCACTAAGTCTTTGTGGTATTGGAAGGTCAAACGAATTTATGCAAAATAAAATGCAGTTGCCAGCTGGCCAAAAATTATTTCTATTCCTAACAAAAACAACCACTACCTGCCAATTCAAGAAAAACCATCAGAATTACGTGGAATTATAAAGCAAACTACTGTTCCTTTCTGGGTGGACTGGTCATTAGGGCCTGATTTAGCTGGACATGAAATTTGATTATGTGATTGACTAAGGTTTACACAAGGGCGTTGCCTCAAATATAATTACCCTTATGGCCAACCGGTAGGGAAAAGTTTTTCTAGTCATTTATACACAATGTTGAATCTAAGAGGAGTACAGGTACGGTTGGATTTCCAGGTAGTAAGGAAACGCTGGGTTTTCTATGGGCGGTGGCTAACTTCAGGAGATCTTATTGTTGTCAGCAAACAGCTTTGAAAGGGAGGCTGAACCAGGGGTCCATCCATTTTTGCCACTGAGCAGCCTCAAATCAGTGGGACAGGCCACTGCTTGAAAGGAAATAGAGAAAATAACAGACCAATCAAAAGCACGGTTAAGAATGTCTTCAGTAAGCAGATTGCCCAGGACCAATCCAGAGAGGGTCGGACCTGAATTACCACTATTTGTCCACCATCCAGAACTGAAATATCATTGCTGTTATGAACACATAAACAACTGTTGGACATAGAAACCGGGACTCAAAAGAACTGTTGGCCCAGAAAGAAACTCACTACAGACTGATTCATTTGCCTCTCAGCATAACTATTATTGCTTGTCTCATTTTCAGTTCCTATAAGTGTATTCCTAGTATCACATGAGCTCACTCATCTAGGGGAAAAGATGAACAACATAGACTGAAGAACAAGAACAGCATTGATCAGACGTCAGACCTCAGAGGGAAGGTAGGGGAGGGTGGGGACAAGGGAGATAGATCAACCAAAGGACTTGTGTGCTTGCATATGAGCCTAACCAGTGATTACGGACAACAGGGGGAGGGGGGCATGCGTGTGGGGGTGTTTGGGAAGGGAACGGGAGAAGGGGGATTTGATGACAAATATGTGATACCTTAATCAATAAAGTAATTTAAAAAATAAATAAATAAAAAATAAAATAAATAAAAAATAAAAAAAAGAATGTCTTCAGTGGTATCAGCACACCAAGTTGAGGAACAGTCTCCAAAATAACTGGCCCATCCTCCTCAAAGGTGTTAAGGTTATAAAGTCAAAGACTGAAAAGCTCTCCCAGATTAAAGGAGAACAAAAAGACGTGACAACCAAGTGCAACACAATATCTGAGATGGAAATGACAATTCCCCTTTTGCTTAGAAAGACATTAGTGCAATTGGTGGCAATCTGATACAGTAGATAAGAGGATAATATTTCATCAATTGTAATTTCCTGGTTTTGACTGTGATTTTCATGTACTGTGATTGCTTTTATAAGTGTTTAGGGGTAAAAGGACGTTATGTCTGCAACTTTCTCTCAAATGGTTGAGGAAAAAAAGATATTCAGTCCATCTGGAATTTATTTTTGTACATGAAGTACAATGGGAGTCATATGATTTCTTCCATATGCATAGGACATAGGATCAACGCAGTTTATTAAATAATCCATCCTTTCCCACTAAATTAAAACACAGCCTTTGTCATGTATTTTATTCTCCAAGTTCTACTTCTGGAATCTCTACTTTGTCCCATGTCATCTACTTTCCATTTCTAAGCCAATATCATATCAATGTAAATTTATAGTATATTTTAATATCTTGGTAGACAAGATAGCTTAGCTTCTTTTTTATATATTTTTTCATATATATAAAATGTATGTTTATATATACACACACATGTACATATCCATTATTTACATGAACTATATATGTATATATACTGGTACATTATTTATATGCATACAAATTAATGTGTATGGCAGTGCATGTGCATAGTATATGCGTATGTACTTATGTCTGTTTATGTGTATGTGAATATTTTGTATACATATATTGCATACTGGAGTGTGTGTTGCTGTACTTGAGCATTTCCCTTTTTCAAGGCTAAATGCAGCACCTCCTATCATTTTTAATAAACTATGCAGTTGTGTACTTTTTCTTGTAATTTTCTAGTAATTAGTAATTTTCTAATAAAATATCATTTTGTCTAGTTTTTCAAAATTGCTACTAAGACCCTTCTTGTAGACATCTCATAGAATTCTACCTATTGCTCTATGCATGGTTATTCCTTTCCCTTCTATATTTTTATAATTTTGCCTGTTCATCATTTTTTGTACACTCTAAGTGGTTTAAATAGTTTGTTTTCTTAAAAAACAAATTTTTGCTTAATCTTTTTCATAGCATTTTTCCCCAATACTTTTATTTTATCTTTATTAATAGCCTCTTCCAATTCTTTAAAAATTGGTAATAAGCTAAATTCATTGCATTGTCATCTTTCCCAATATAAAGATGTATTTGCTTTGACTATAGCGTGGGCTCTGTCGTGTGTTTCCAGTTTGCATTGGTTTCTACATAGTTTGCAAATTATGTTTTTTATTTCCAGTTTCATTCAATAGTGATCCAGAAATTCTTTCTTAGCTGTTATACATTTCATATTTTGCTATTACCTTCATGTCATTTATTTCTAATTTCTAATAATTGTTTAATTCAATTTCTGATATCAATTTCTAATGTTAGAAAAGGTGGACTATAAAATGTATACTTTATATGCAAAATGTCTCTGGATTAAGTACATGATCAATTTTTGTGAATATTTTATGAATATATAGAGGATATTCTTTTGAAAGATGTTAAAATATATCTATTAATTATATTTTTCTATGCTATTGCTTATTTTTGTGTTCAAGATATGCACAATTCAAAAAGAGGTGTATTGAAGTAATCTATATATATAAAAGCCTAAGCAACCCTTCAACTGGTAGCTATGACTTGCAATGACCACTAGGGGGCAGACACTCAATACACAGGCATGGAAACATGGAACAGACTGATGAATCTCAGAGGGAAGGGAGGAGGAGGGCGGACAGGAAGAGATTAACCAAAGATCTTATATGTATACTAGAGGCCCAGTGCATGTATTTGTGCACTGGTGGGGTCCCTCGGCCTGGCCTGAGCCCTCTCACAATCCGGGACCCCTCAGGGGATGTCAGACTTCCAGTTTTGGCCCAGTCCCCACAGGCCAGGCCAAGGGTCCTCACTGGTGCAAGAATCCATGCACCGGGCCTCTAGTCTTTTACATTTGTATTTTCATTGAGGTTTTTCTCATTAGTTTTAAGTTTTAATCTCTCTTAAAAGCTGTTGAGTCGTTGAGTTGTTAAGTGTGTACAAGCTATTAGCTGATATGTGTCTTTCATAAACTGTGCCTTTAATTTTTATTTTCACCATTTATTTTATATTATTTTTCTGCCTTGTTTTTCTGGTTTGATCATTACTATGTGTTATCCCCTCCCCCATGTTTGCTTGGAAATTTGCCAATAGATTTCTTTCTCAATTCCTACTGATTAGCTTCTCTCTTTTTTGTTCATTATCAGAAACCTAGTCCTCTACAATTATTTGAAATTTGAAAAAAATTTCCCCAAATAAAGTTCTCCATTTTCTATCATTTTTCACTTCTGCTTAAAGATTTTACATTTAGCACCTTTCCTTGACCCTCCCT
This sequence comes from Cnephaeus nilssonii, assembly GCF_951640355.1. Lineage (NCBI taxonomy): Eukaryota > Metazoa > Chordata > Mammalia > Chiroptera > Vespertilionidae > Cnephaeus > Cnephaeus nilssonii. The sequence continues at coordinate 19,683,343 of NC_137088.1, read as the reverse complement.
ATCAAAACTAAGGAAGAAAGATTTTTACCTCACTTATCTTTTCCCTTACTTCATCTCAAATCCTAGGATTCACTAAGAATTTAGTAATTTTAGCTCCAAACTATTAATTAAATTTCCATTACTTTGTGTCTCTTCTTTTTATTTACATCTTATCATAGTTAGCATATTTATTCAGCATATTTATATCACATTCTCAGTCTATCATTACCCATTTATGTCTAAGTAAATACACAAACAAGCACTCATTCCTTCTCAAATCTGTTGTTTACAATTTCTATTTCATCTCACATTTCTCTAGCTTGATTACTTATTTCTCCTTCACTTATTCATTCAGACTCTCTTTTAGCCTATGTGTTCCTTAGAGATATTTTCTCTGAATTACTTCCCAGGTGAATTATAGTTTTTTTGGGTAAGAGATTCTCAGGTTGAAGTCCTGCATGCTGTATTGTCTCTGGGAGCTATATCACTGTTTCCTACATTCCAGAACTGCAGACTTGAAACAAATAGTGGTCTGAATCTTCTCTCCTATGTGTAACTTGATCTTTCCAACAGGAAAGTTATCAGAATTTCTTATTTTCCTTAGAGTGCAGGAATTTTCCAAGTATGATGATACACATGTCTTTTCTCATCAATATTCCCTAGACTTCATTATGCCGTTTCATTCCTTGACTCAGGTCTTTCAGAGAAATTTCCTGAAGTTACATGTAGATTTAGATGTACAGGGTCTGTCCTCCATGTCTCATATTTTTTCATCATTTATCTCAGTATTTTTGTTCTATGCTTTAAGATATTTATCCCAATTTATTTCCTGGGCCACAAATTGAGTCTTAACTCTGACCAACATCTCCACCAACCTCTCTTTTAATTTAACCAAAAATGTTTGCGCAGAAATTACTTTTAACTCCAGAAAGTTGACTCTCATATTGCCTTGAGTGCTCATTATGTTTTTCAAGTTGGCATTTGGCTCCTCTAGTCTCTATTTCACTGGATTTGGATTTTGGTTTATTCTGACTGACCTTCATATTTCTAGCTTTTGGCTGCCTTTAATTTTATTTTTCTATGGAGTCTAAGATTTGATTATTGGAGTATCATAGGTACTTAGTCTCTGAACACATCAAATGAAATACTTGGTCTGATCCCTGGCCTGCTTTCACTCTCTCAGCCTCGGGGGCCAGGAGGACTTCATCCACCCCTCAATGTCCTTGGCCTCATGGGCCCCACAGAGATCAGCCACACACATGGCTAATGTTGACCTGCAGAGGGGTCCACATATAAGTGAGGTCCATGGCTTCCCCAAGACATGACAGTTCTGATCCTCCCTGCGGTTCCCTCTGAAACTGACCTTTAGAATCTCATCTACCAATAGAGTCTCTAAAAAACATACTCCTGTGACCCATCGTAACTCCTGCAGAACCAAAGCCTCCCTTGCAGCCAGCTTCCTCCCAGGCCCACCAGTAATATGGTTCATCTGAGAAAGACAGATTGGAAATAGGATTGGAAGGAAAGGAGATATCCTCTTCCCAGAATGCCCCCATTTCTTTATGGTTTAAAATATTTTATCTTTTTTTTTTTTAACAACTCTATAAGGTATAGGTTCAAACTCCAAAATTACAGGAGTAATTATTTCAATGTTATTTCCACTTTGGAGGAAAAAAAAACTGCAGTAAACAGAGAAAAACAAAACATAGATTGGGTCTGCTTAGGTGTGCATGCTTACTTTCCAGCACAATCATACTCAGGCTCCAAGGCCTACATCCAGCTATTGTATCCTTGAAATTTTTTGAGAACACAATCTCCACAAGGAGAAAAACCTGAGGTGTGGATAAGTGGAGACTAAAACAGCTCTCATATTCGGGGGTTGTGGGCTCAGTACTACCAAGATAGGCTCTATTAGCAGGACTGTACGAACACATCATCAGTTAACTTTCCTGGGCCGCTCGCACCTGGCACAGCTGGCAGCACAAGTGGAGGCTCAGGGACCACTCACGAGTTAGATGAGAATCAAGAGCCTGGATATGCCCCTGTTTAAAATAGCAAAAACTGCAAGATCTTCAGAGCTCCCTTTACCTTTAACACACTATAATTCCATGTCACCAAGGATCAAGGTGGGTAAGTCTATATTGATGAATCATGATGTTAAAATAAAATTTTTTCCATAAACAAGAATAATATGAAAGATATATTGCATTGATAGAAAGCTTGCTTTCTTGGGAAATGGGAACCTTTTGTATGATGTATTATACATACATTTCCTAGATTTTAACTATCCTTGCTGTGCCTTATTTATGAGCCATAAAGCTGTAGTCTATCTACCAGTGAAGGATGAAACATAGTGAAGTCCAGTGTGGTATTTGCACTCTTAAAATCAGATGCCACTTTGTCATCGTAATGGGGCGCACTATGATCAGAGAGAGAAGTGAGACCGAAGCTGTCAGTGGGTGGCAGAAAATCAGAATCAGATGAACTTTAATAATAATTAAAAACCTCAAGATGATGCTGATTCACTGAAAGGAACCCGTGTGCTACCTGTTTGACAGGGAAGAAGGAGGAGGGGAGTGAACATCAGGAGAAGGAGAGAGAAAGGAATTGTAAGAAGAGGAGGAGAAAGTGGATGAGAAAAGAAAAAACTTTTGGTCATGGACATAGAATTCACATTTATAACTATCTATGCAGCCCCAGGTGTTCTTTCATGCAGATTAGTCCTAAATCGAAGATAAAATAGATTCTCTGTTGCTGTCCTACTTTCTTACAGATGTCAAGGTAACAACAGAGAGGGTGACTTTTTAACAGATAAAAAATATTAAAATACACACGCACATATATATACACACTTAATGTAAATTTGAAATAAAATATTAAAATACATGTACATATATACACACCAATTTAATGTATATTTGAGAGAGGGGGAAAAAAAAAGATTTCCAGAACTGTGTCCCAAGCTGTCATCGCTATGAAATTACCCATCATCCATGGGGTGATGGAAAAGGCAGAGACTGTCAAATTTTCCCATATCAGTCCTTTTTTTCAGATGTCAGCTTTGTAACCCAGAGCTTCCCCATAACTGTAAATTGAGACATGTGTCAGTAGCAGCCCAAACAAATGTGAAATATTTGCTTTTGAAGTGCCTCTTTCCATTTCAAGGAAAGAGCATAGAAGTCCTTTCTCTGTGTGTCTCACTGCTCCAGTAAGACTTGGAAGAATCCCTTGTGGAAAAAACTAGCAACAGTGTCATTATTTATTTAGGAATAAGCACATTCATTTTCTTTTATGGGACTGATGCCAGCAGGGGTTAGCTCACAATGGGTAAGAAATAAGTTCTGAAGGTAGGAGGCAGAAAGCACAGCAAGAGGTCGATTTAGGACCTTAAATATTTAAAGGTATATGGATTGAAAACACTACAAGGTGTTTGCAGCCCTAAATACATGTCTATGGGAGCAAGTATGCCCAGGCATACTGATCTGTTTTTCTTTGCCCACTGAATCATTTTTATCTGATCATTGAAGTATATTCATATATTTATCCATTCAGCAAACATGACTTGGGAATCTACAACATAGAGCAACCAGAAGTATGATACACCTAACAAATTTTCTCCGTGAGAATTCACATTCAAGGGAAGGATAAAACCAACCACATAACAAGAATAACAACTAGCCCTAGCTGGTTTGGCTCAGTGGATAGAGCATCGGCATGTGGACTAAAGGGTCCCAGGTTCGATTCCGGTCAAGCGCACATGCCCAGGCTTGATCCCCAGTAGAGGGCATGCAGGAGGCAGCCAACCAAGGATTCTCTCTTATCATTGATGTTTCTATCTCTCTCTCCCTCTCTCTTCCTCTCTGAAATATATATATATATATATATATATATATATATATATATATATATATATATTTTTTTTTAAACAACAATAATTAATGCGTGGTGTGCTTATAATGTCAGGCAAGTAGGTATTATTGATATCCCTATTTTAAAAATGAGGAACTATGACTAGGAGAAAGTAATTTTTCCCAAGTATGTACATCTAGTAAAAAACTCACATAAATACTTGAATCTTTCACCCCCCACTTTTAACTACTATGCTACACTACATTAGTGTAGATGATTTGTATCATCAGAAAATAATCAAGCATCATGTGACTTTAGAGAAAAGAGAAATTTGCAGCTAGAAAGGTCAGAAAAGAATTCAAGGATAAAGTAGCATCTAATCCAGTAAGCTCTGATTCTTTAAACAAGAGGTTTCACATAGTTCGTTCCAGGTGAAGCAATGATATCTGCCTGTGACCTTAAAAATATGCTGCTGGTACAGGAATTCCTATCATTTTCTCTTAGGGATATGTATCAGAACCATCATACTTTGTATGTTCATTTAGAAATTGGAGGCTTATGGTTAACGTCCCTATCCTTGTAAAGCTTTCACTCCTATGGGAAGAGACCAAAAATAAACACTCAAACAAGTAAACATTTAATATTTTAGAACATTTCAAAAATTTTAAGTGCCATAGAGGGAAAGGAAGCCAGGTTAAGGCTATAAAGAGTGTGTGTGTATGTGTGTGTGTGTGTGTGTGTGTGTGTATGAGAGAGAGAGAGAGAGAGAGAGAGAGAGAGAGAGAGAGAGAGAGAGAGAGAGAGGAGATATGTAGGGGGGCTGCTATTTTATATCAGGTAGGTGGAAGGCCTCATCCATAAGGAACACTTGATCAGAGACCTGAAGGCAGCATGAACACACCTAGAGATACTCTCCAGCAGCAGAGTCTAGGGATGGTTGCTCTAAGCTCCTTAAAGACAGGAAGCCTCAGACTATGGATATTTCCAAGTGAGAAACTGCACATTTTCCATTAAAATAAAAATACCCCCATTTCTACAGTTTTTAGACTAGTTTTTAGACTAGTGCATATGAGTCAATCTCTTCACCTCATCTGTATTTAGTATGTGGTTTAGAAAACCTCTAAGATTTATTTATTTATTTATTTATTTATTTATTTATTTATTTATTTATTTATTTATTTATTTATTTTAGTTCATGTCTTTTATTAACCCAAATACAATTACTTGTCTTCTGGTTTGTTGAAGCAATAGTTCAGACAACATTTGCCACAATAATGTCTGTCAAAGTGACTGGCCATAAAAACTCCAGCACCACATTCATCTGAAGGGCACTCCCGGCGAAGGCGACTGATTTTGCCATTCTCATCCACTTTGTAGTATTTCAGGACAGCCAGCTTAACCTTCTTTCTCTTATGCTTATTCTTAGGAGCAGTGTAAGATTTCTTCTTCCTTGTCTTGTCACCACCACAGATTCTCAACACAAGATGAAGAGCAGACTCCTTTAGAATGTTGTAGTCAGACAAAGTACGCCTGTCTTCCAGTTGCTTGCCAGCAAAAATCAGTCTTTGTTGAACAGGAGGAATTCCTTCCTTAACCTGGATCTTGGCCTTCATATTTTCTTTTGTATCTGAGGGTTCAACCTCGAGAGTGATGGTCTTCCCTGTGAGGGTTTTCATGAAAATCTGCTTCTTGGCGGGGACTCCATCGCATATGACAGATCAATCAGAAAGGAAGCAAGAATAATTTTTATTTTTCTAAGTTTTGCTCCAGAACATCACCACTTGCCTGTTAAACTAATGTTTCCAGATTCTTCTGAGATAAGCAAAACATGCATCCTTCCAGTTTGATCTGAGTTTATGGCCTCCTTTACTTTACTGATCCATTAAGTTCTGTCATTCTTAGTCAAAGCTGCACTACAAAAAGCTGAACCATCTCCAGCAGGGCTCAGGAGCCCGACCCTGTCCTTGAGGAGCTCTAGAAAAGATTCTAGAATATTGGATACACATTCACCAGACTACTCATGCCACTTCCAACAACTCTGACCTGAGCCCAGAAAGCACAGTGGGTCACTTCAAAAACCCAAGGGAAACAAGTTTATTCTCTCAAAACCTTTACAACCTAAATTTTAAAAGGTTGCAATGGCCATCTGTAACCTAAAGCTCTCCTACTATACTTGATCTATTCAATAAGCACAAAAGCATCTACAATATACAAGACTCTGCACTGAGTGGCCAGATTATTATGATCTCTGAATGTATAATAGTCTGGCCACTCAGAGAGAGAGAGAGAGAGAGAGAGAGAGAGAGAGAGAGAGAGAGAGAGAGAGAGAAATAGAGAGAGAGTGTATTAGAAGCTCAGTGCATGAATTTGTGCATGGGTGGGGTCCGGCCAGCCTGGCCAGGGGGCAGGGACATGGGCAGTTGGCCGGCCTGCCTGCTCGTCGAACTCCTAGTCGAGGGGAAAATTGCATATTAGCCTTTTATTATATAGGATATACACTGAGTGGCCAGATTATTATGCGTTCAGAGATCATAATAATCCGGCCACTCAGTGTATTTTAAGTTCTTTAAAATACTAGCTTACTTAATACTTACAACAACCCTACAAGTATTATCACATAGTTGTTTTATAATGAGGAAACTGAGGCACAGAAATTCTAAGTTCTTACCTGAGCTCATATAGCCAAAAATATCTGAACTGAAATTTGGAGCAGCCTGGCTCTTAATTAAGATTCTCTAATCTCAATCACTTCATAACAGTATTCTGACCTTTTTATTCATTCTTTTGACTCTAGTTGTTGTTGAAGATTGGAAAGCAGTGATGTTGGGAGAGAAAATCAGAAGAGTAATAGAGAAAAAGATTTTAAATTAAGTGTACTTCTCCAGTTATAAAAATCATTTATTCATAGCAGAAATGTAAAATTATAGGAAAAATTAAAATGCCACTATTCCAGATAATTACTATTAATATTTTGTTATGAGAGCCTTCCCTTTTTTCTGTATATCTGCAAGGAAATGTGAGTTTCAGATAATTGGAATCTTACTGCCTTTGTCCATTTTATAATAAATCACTGTTGAACATTCTTGTAAACATTATTTCCAGTGGCTGCATAGCTTCAATTCATAAGCATATACCAGAATTTATTCTAATGTTCAGTATTTAGATTGTACCTATGTTTTGTGATTATAAGTACCATCACAATAAATGTTTGACAATGGTAAGATATGTACACATATAATACCTTAATTAAAAAATGAAAAAAAAATGTTTGAGCCCATCTCTGCTTATTTTTTCAAGTCTGTTTCTAGGAATGAAATTATTGAGTTAAAGGATATACGAGCTTTTAAGGCTTTTGATAAACTTCTTAATAAACTGCCCTCCCGAAAGACTGTAGCAATTTTGAAGAGCAGGATAATTATTTTTTCCTGCCTCAAGCGTCTGCTTTAAATGGGGTCTCATCCCATCTAAGAGACCTCCCAAGACAGGTAGCCACAGGAAATATACTTCCACACAGTTCTCTTTGCCACATCTCCTCTCTAGACTGAGCCAAATTGACTGCTGTTCTATGGTAGCAAACTTCAAACAGAATCAAACAGAACAGAGCTGGGAGTGTAGAATGAAAACCTATAAGGCTTAATTCTATTTAAATGGTTTAGAAAAGCAGCAACTGAATTCTGATTAGCCATCTGCACTTAACAAAATAAAATTGCATGCATTCATTTGTCATTCTCAACTCAAATATCTAATACAATCTAGACAGGTAAAGCAGACCAGAAATTCTGATTAAGAAACAAATCAATATGGTGAAATTTTGCACTTTCCACAATTTAACCCTTCTGGAGAGAGCTGTCACTACTTAGTAACAGCTGGTTTTGGTCACGTGGGAATGCAATACAATTTTCCACTTCTTAAAGGGAAGTTGGGAATCTGAGTTTTGTGTGTGTGAAATCTTCCTGTTTTAAAATATCGACAACTGAATCAATTTTTTAAAATACTGCACTAGATAGAGAATGTACTGTTTCTAATTTAAATTCTTAAGGTTCATTCCATTTTACTGTACTTACTTAGTTTTATACCAGGATTTTCAACATAGCCAAAGGAATAGCTATAGAAGAGAAGCTTTTGTAAGCCAGCACTCTGCCTGGGAAGCCACAGAGGTCCTTAAGAGGCATGGCCACCTGTCTTTCTCTCAAGTGTTGATTATCAAATAAAATGGGCTATAAAGAGGGTGGCAGACTAGACTGAGTGAGGGGGGGAAAATGGACTTTAAAAAAACTCTATTACCACCTACGGGCTTATGAATGACTGCCACGTTGAGCCTATCTAGTTACAGCTGAAACTGTCGAGGAAGAAAACGCATATTATCTGTGACATGCTGCTGCTGGCTTAGCCGTGACAGTCACTGGAAACAGTCTCCTCGTGATCTATTTTAATGTGTCTCTTGGCCTATTTTTATATTCCCGCACTGAAAAGTTCAGCTGCTAACTTAAGAGCCTGAGCACGTTATTTTCCAATAAAATACATTTTCACAAGTGGCTTTCTATCCCAGTTTCCTTTTAATGGGCTCGTTTCCGTTGTACCAAAGGAACTGATTGATCTCCCGAAAGTTGAGATGGAGCAAGTCTTTCAGGCGTTCGCGCCCAGGAGTGATCCCCAAATTCTGTCAGCTTGGAAATCACTTACACTCGAGGGCATGCGTGGTCTCTGATCTTAACTCACCCCCTTTTGTGGGAAGAGTACCATGTCGGTTCCAAAAACAAACACCGCTGAGCAAAGCTGCCGGCGACGGTGCGCAGGAAGAAGGGAGCATATTGATTTCCATTCCCTGCCAATGGGATTGTTTCCTTAGCACCTTTCCCGGTCATTCTTCACTCCACCGCATCCCATTTCCAGAATATCACTCAGATATCGAGAAAATGTAGGTTAGTGGGCTTATGAACAGCACCAATTATTTACTCCACCTCACTCACATTTATCTAGACTTGCCTAAAAGCCCCACAAATCCTGATTGATGTCAAGGAGTAAAATTGGTCTCAGGTAACACAAAATTAGCTGGTCAGAATGGAAAGCTACTGAATTCAAATTCTCTGGTATTGGTTCCTTTACACAAAATTATCTGATGTATTAAAAAGGCCAGGATGTATACACTTCTTATTCTATGCTATTAAAAATCAAAGAAGTAGAAAAAAAATGTTAAGCCTTCCTTGAGGTTTTAATCACACTTTGCTTTGCAGAAGCTCACAATGATTTATATACCCTGTCTCCAGCTAGTTCAAGGTCAGCAGAAAAGTGGTTAGTGATATCAAGTAGGAACTCCTCCAGCAAAACCCTAGCACTACAGAAGAGTCACCAGAATGATCTTGAAATTACAAAAGAACCAATGGCCCCCTGTGAATTCCTAAAGGAAAGGATAAGTTAAGAAGGGTTTTACCTTTTTGTTGGGGGCAGAAGGGGCAGAACAACAACAAAAAACAAAGCTGTTGGTAAGTTTCCTCAATGGAATATTACTCTGCCATAAAAAAGGAAGAATATCTTACCCTTTGCTACATCATAGATGGACCTGGAGAACATTATGCTAATTGAAATAAGACAGTCTGAGAAAGGCAAGTACCATATGATTTCACGCTTTGTGGAATTTAATGAACAACTGGCCTACCAAGTACATGGAGACAGACTCATGGATAGAGAGCAGGTAGACAGCTCTGCTGGGGAGGGGGGTATTGGGAGAGTGGAGGGTTGTTCTTCATTGTTGAGAAACTGCAATGACCTTACAAAGAAGAAATACAGAAGCAGGACGAAGGTTGTTGGGGGAAGATAATGCTTTATTTGAGTCATCCTGAGGATGTCAGATAAAAAGGTGTAAGAGGTAGCTGAAAATATGGAAAACATGAAAATAAAACTTGCCAAGGAGGTCAAGGCTAGAAGCAATAATTTGGGAATCACCCCACACTAGGTAGCTGGTAAAGCTGTGAGAATGGATGAGATTCCTCATCTGTGCCCCTTTTGTGCTCTTCCCATGTGGTCCCGTGTGCATGTTATTTTTCAGATCTCTCTTCAGATAAAATGTCATTTCCTTGAGAGTAGGAATTGTGTCTTATACTTTTTTGTGTACTCTTCTCCACACCAAATATTTCCTTAATGAGAGCAGGGTTCAACAAACATGATTCATTTGTTAAATTATTAATACCTAACAGCATAGAGTATTATATTCTCTTCATTCTGAATAATACTCATTTTTACACATCTGGAAATGAATGTAAGTTGTAATTGATATGGGCAGTTACTGTGAATGCAATTTTTTCCAATAATGCTATTATATTTTTCTGATGCACCTTAGGTATCTCTAAGTATCAGAAAAACACAAACAAACAAACAAAACAAAAAAAAACACACTAGACTGGAACCTGAGAAATCAGCATTTCAGTTTGACACTATACTTATGAGAAGGCTAAAAGGCTAATTCCAATATAACCCTGATATTTAGCGGGGCTGAATCTGTGCCAGAATTCTAATGTACATTATTGATAACCTATAATTAAGTCATTGCCCCTTTCTCCACAAACTGGTCTTGCAAGACCTGTTACCTAAATGCTCACATTCCACAGAGGCCATAAACCATGACACAGCCCCCAGAGGAGGGTTACCAGCACTGGCACCAGGCCAGGCCCTTAGATATGATCTCAAGACCCCCATCCCAACCCACGGGGCTTTTTGCAAAGCCCGCAAAAGGTCTGGAAGTATAATCCATATTTGGGGGACAAAAACAACAAAAGGGGATAAAAGAGGGGCTTCCACCATATTGGTTTGCTCAGATTTTGGAGGTGACTCCGCTGAGACCACCGGCGTAATAAAGCTGTATAACTCCATTTCTCTAAGCGTCACTTGGGTTTCTTCAGTCTCCTACAACACTTACATTATCTGAAACAAATAACTTACGTATCAAGACTTTTATTTCTTCTTATATAAAACTGGAGGCGCAGTGCACGAAATTCGTGCACTCGGGGGAGGGGGGTGGTCTCTCAGCCCGGCCTGTGCCCTCTCGCAGTCCAGGAGCCCTTGGGGGATGTCTGACTGATGGCTATTGGACATCCTTAGCACTGCCGCGGAGGCAGGAGAGGCTCCCATCACTGCTGCTGTGCTTGCCAGCCATTGAGCCCAGCTTCTGGCTGAGCAGCGCTCCCCCTGTGGGAGCACACCGACCCCCAGGGGGCAGCTCCTGCATTGAGCGTCTGCCCCCTGGTGGTCAGTGCACATCATAGCGATCAGTTGTTCTGCCATTTGGTCAATTTGATATTAGCCTTTTATTATATAGGACTAGAGGCCTGGTGCATGAAAATTCATGCACTGGGTAGGGGGTCCCTCAGCCTGGCCTGCCCCCTCTCACAGTTCAGGGAGCCCTCAGGGCATGTCCTACTGACAGCTTAGGCCCGCTTCCCACAGGGAGTGGGCCTAAGCCACAGTCGGGCCTCCCTCTGTGGGAGGCGACTGGGCCGATCAGGGAAAGGCACCGCCCCCATGACCCCACTGCTGCTGCCACTGCCGGCCGCCGCGGTCTTATCCAGAAGGACATCTGGAAGGATGTCCAGAAGAAGATATCCGGTCTATCTGGTTTAATTAGCACATTACCCTTTTATTAGTATAGATGAGCCCAATGTTTCTTCTTTGTACATTTAAACAAAGTTAAGAATAAAATGAGCCTTGAACTCTTTAAAAGTCAGATAACTATAGTTGTAATTAACAAAACAATTTACTGTTTTAAATTACCAGTAGAGCCTTTTTTATTTGAAAGCAGGATGCTTAAGGATTGCACTTTCAAGAAATATTATGTTGATTTTTATGTGGAGATTTCAAGATCAAAGTAATTTATATTGGTACTGCAGATATTTAAATAACTATTTTGGCCCCCTCAGTGACTCGATCCAATATTTCATATAAAATTATGTAAACTATTATGTGAAAACAGCACATCTTTTTAATAATGCAGTTCCTAAATCCTAGGACCCAAGCGATTCTAAGATGCATTATTAATATTTTGGAGACATTTTTGGAAAGAAGACAAATTTTCACATTAAATGTACACGTCAATTTTAAATATGTGAAAAATTAATGCAACTTAGAATCAAAGTAATAAATTAGTGAAAAGTATCATTTGGAGATTAGAAAGGCTATGTGTTGTTGTTGTTTTCAAAGGTAAGACAATGAACATAACCAGTAATCTGAACAAACATGTCCCATGGGTGTGTGCCCATAGGAGCTACTCTCTCGTCTCTCTAAACCTGCTGATGGAGCAGTTCTCCCCTGATTTCTCTTAGAGAAGATGAAAGCCTAGGCTGCTTTAAGTCCCCAGCACTCTCTCAAGTCCATAGCAAAAACGTCCAACTGCCTATCATAGTCTAGACGTGGCTGTACTGTCTCCTCTCCTTGAGCTAGCCCTTGCTAGAGGCCAACTCCTTTTATTTTTATTTTTTATATTTTTATTAATTTCAAAGAGAAAGGGAGAGGGAGAGAGATACCATAGAAACATCAACGATGAGAGAGAATCACTGATTGGCTGCCTTCTATAGGTCCCCCCTGGGGATTAAAACCACAACTCAGGCATGTGCCCTGACCAGGAATCGAACCATGACATCCTGGTTCATAGGTTGATGCTCAACCACTGAGCCACACTGGCTGGGCAGGCCAACTCCTTTTAGAAGCACTCCCATCACTGTTTCTGCAAACAAGAGGGTCTAGGTAGTGGGAAAGGGAAGAAAAAGAAGCAAGTTCTTACTTAAATGGCCTCATTCTAAGCTAGGCTTGCATTCTCTTAGCCTGGCAGATGTTTGAAGTTTATTCCTTCACTATTAAGTAATTTTGCGCCTTCTTCAGAGATTTCCCAACTGGGAACATTCTGTTGTTCTTTCCCAAGACCCACAGGATCCATCTTCCAGCTGCTCCCACTGAGCCCATTGATTTAGGGCCATTCACCACATTCAGACTCCCTTTGGGGAGCTCACAGAACTTTCAGGATAACTTTTTGGCTGGATTTCAAATGGCTCCAGATTAGATCTCTCATTTGTCCATCCTCTGATGCAAAGGTACAACTCATTCACCCTTTCCCCAGAGAAACTGGGACCAAGAAAAATCTAGTCACAGCAACTCCACTGGCAAAGCAGCTTTAATCAGATGCCAGTCCCCCGCACTGTAACTACAGGAATCCCATCTCAAAATCTCCATGGGCCTGATGAACTGCTTACATGCTTCCACAACCTTCTGTCAAGAGCAGGAATCACCACACAGCTTACACCAAAGAAATCATTTGCACCGATTCCTGAAAAATCTCTAACAACCTAATTCTTATGTTACCCTTTTTTGATGAAGGTATCTTAGAGCTATGAAACCTGTTTTTAATTTATTTGCTTTGAAAATTTAAATCTTGGTTTTACAACTCACATTCAAAATTTCCATCTGTTATAACTTGATTCCTCAACTGAAACTTTCAGTTGCAGAAAGATAAACGTGAAGTTATATATTATCTTAATGTCATTCTTAAATATTTCATTGGGGTAATTTCTGTTGTCTTTTAACTTTGGTTAATAAAAGGCAGAAATTTACTGTTTCCTTGACATTCTTCTGCAAGGAAAAAGAATCCCTGAAGAAAGAAGGGAGATAAATATAGCTTATACGTCAATAAAACTTATGATTTCAACATAGTAGAAAAGTTTGGAAATTGTACAGGGTCAAGTCTCAGTATAGCTAATTTAGAATGTTGCACTACAGCATAAATCCCTTTCATTCAGGCTTTCTTTAATGCAAACCAGGTTGGAAGGAAGTGTTTAATGTTTTAATGTTTAGGAACTGAGAATGTATGAAGGAAAAATTAGTATCTCCTGATAAATAAATTATACTTAGCTGTATAAAAGACACTCAGTGGCGTCAATCACAAATGTTTAGGAAGATGTGCAACAATTTATACTGAACACTCTACATATATCTGATATGAAAATTAAAGTCCTGATTATGAGAAGAACAAATACAAAAATAAATACTGGTAATATTTGCCTTAGCACTTGAGCCATACAATAGTTATAAGATTGAGTGAATACAATAAAGCAATATGGGAATTTACAGCTTTAGGATTATCAGGATGGATTACATCATGGTGCAGTGACAAGCCCAAAATCGAATTGACTTAAAACTGAACAAAGATTCTTTTCTTGCTTATATCATACTAGAGGCCCAGTACATGAAATTCATACACTTGGAGGGGTCCCTCAGCCAGGCCTGCACCCTCTCGCAGTCGGGAGCTCTAGGGGAATGTCCGACTGATGGCTTAGGCCCGCTCCCCCACGTCATCAGTGGGACATCCTTAGTGCTCCTGCCACCACCGCTGTGCTCGTCAGTGGGAGTGCACTGACCACCAGGGGGCAGCTCCTGCATTGAGCATCTGCCCCATGGTGGTCAGTGCATGTCATAGCAAACAGTCTTTTGGTCAATTTGCATATTATCCTTTTATTATATAGGATTTCCATTGGGACCCAACAAGGAGGCCCTATCGCTCATGGATAATTCAGTAATTATGGAAGAGTAATAACTCAGGAATAATTCTGACTGGTGGGAGCAAACATTTCCAGTGTTGTCAAGTGCTATCCCAAATGGAAAGAACTCCAGAGAGTCTAACATCAGTAATTAATTTCTGCACCCAGAAGTGATACATCATTTTCTCTCATGATTTATTGTCCAGAGAAAGGAACAAAATGCCATCAACCACAAGGAGGTCTGGAAATACAAATCTACTGTGTGCTTAAAACTCAGGGAGCCAAAATATTTACTAAAGAATATTAAGGATGACCAAGCTTTATAGATAGGCTCTATCCACATGACAAGCAAGATGGCCACTGGCTACCCATGGTTACATCCTACCAATGTAGCAATAGTATTAGAAAAAGACAATGTTTCCTGCTATGTCTGCCCTCCCCAAAAAAGGAGCCTCATAGAATATTATGTAAGCTTTTGTCAAGTATCTGTGCCCATTGGACAGAGTCAGTCACACTTCATCTGATGTTCTATCAAATGCATAGCTCTACCTCCCATCACAAGAATGGGCACATGACCCAGAGTGGCCTATCAGAGCTCCTCATTATAGAACATAGTAATTCAATCCCAGATAGTGACAGGAATTAAGTCAACACAGGAATTAAATAAAAATCATACAGAGGACTTTCCCAATCTAAGAAGCTCTGTTGCTTCTCTGGTATCACTATCTATAAAGATAATATAATTCTTGAAATGATGGAACCTATTTTTGATTCACATAAATAAGCATGAGCATAAAACCAACCAAGTAGAATAAAGACCTTGCAAAATATAAATAAATACGTTCTTGATGACATTGATTAAGCCCTTTTATCCAGTTACTTTTAAAGTGAGCCCTACCCTCGGTCTTTTCATTTAAGTGACCCATTTACATTTCTACTGTTTTGCCTTAGAAACAAAAACAGAAGCCTCTTTTTATGCTATTCACTGAGGAAGAAATATTTCTGATATATGTATATATAAATCCAGGTTTAAATATATTCCTTGGTAACAATTTTGAGGTATTATATTGATCATTCCTATGGAGTTTATTACTTTAAGAAGATAATAAAATGTTCCAATAAGTAACAGAACCCTTATTAATGACAGTAATAACTTTACCTTGTTCAAAAATTCCAGTTCTTGTGCAACATAAGCCTATAAAGTAGCAAAATATTTTCTCCTAGGAAGATGAACGTTAGTAGAACATAATCTATTCCTCAAACATCTGCACTTTTCTTATATTCTTCACTTTTACAAATGGGGCTATGTTAGATGCAACATCCCAAACATTTTACAACACTGCCATCGAACTTTTTGGAATCTTAGTCAATAAGGGAATCCCCATTTATGCCTGAAGACACCAATAAATTCTAGTTTATCACTAGTTATATAATGTGCAGCTAACATTATAAATGTGAAATAAAATGGAGTCTTCAGTTATAGTGTAAATTTTTTCTTGTCCCTTTTCATTTTAATGTCACATTCAATAATTAGCACCAAATATCTGCCTTTAATTATAAATTGGTATTTGTTGATTGCTAATTACTTATTTCCATGCATTTACATAGAGCCTTAAATGTATTCTCTAAGATGATCATTAATACTGATACTGCTAATCACATTTAATAGCATAATGCCTAAGAGTGTGCACTCTAAAACCAGAATACTTGCGAAATCAAGATTCATTATTTGTAAGTGTTTGTCCTCAGGCAAATTACTTTTTTGTGCCTCAGCTTTTTCTTCTATGAAATGGAAATAACAATAGCTTATTCATAAGTGGTTGTGGAAAAGAGTCTAATAAACAGAACAATATGTGACATGTAAGCAATCAATATATGTTAAGTATTATTTATTTTATTTCTCAATATTATTATACATTCAAGAATATTATTACTAGATATCCCCCCCCCAAAATGACTTCCACCTAAAAACTTATATTTCCTTAGAATCTTGCCACTAAAATCATGGGCTTCATTTACTAGATATCTTTAGATAAAAAGTTTGTGGATTCTAAAGAATACAATCAAACATGGCAGAAAATCAGATATGAAGCTAACTATAAAAAGTATGTTAGCTCTTTAAACAGAGTGACCTCCCACTTTCTCTTCTTTCCTCCCTACTGAATCCTCTCTATCTCCCTCAACAGAGCCTAAAATTTTACAATAGAAATGTATCTGCATTAAGTCAGAATACCTTCAGAAGGCTGTACATACTTCTCTTTATACTGCCATTTAAAGAAAGAAAACATCATTTATATTTACATTAACACTGTATTTATATAAAATCTTTATTCTCAGTGTTGACATTAATATGTTACTTATACAATATGCACAAAATCTTAAATTAGTTATAAACTAATTATAACTATTGTTCTCATTCAACAATAAAACCAAATGAAAACTCAAAAAGTTACCAAACCAATAAACTATAATTATTAGAAACAGTAATTTAACATAACTGATGATGCTACTGCACCAAAACAAATCCAGGAATCTCAACGGCAGGCTACTAACTGCAATGACACATACAGACTTTTGAGTTCTACATTCTTCACTACTTTGTGTTTTGCTGTAACTCCACTTTCTCGGCTCTTTTCTAGTGGAAAGACTGGGAGAGCTTTATTGGAATCACCTGCAGGGAAGACATTTGGCCTTCACTTGGTATTTATTGTAGTTAGACTTTGCTTTTTACTTCTTAGGACCCGGCAACTGAAGCAGAGCTTCCAGACATCAAACAGCCCAAAACTCAGGCATCGAAGGTTCTAAGCAATGTCCTGTTATTAGACACATTCTATGATTTCTTTTTTTAAAAATCTTACATTTAGCTTTATTATCATTGAAATAAAAATAATAATATTCCCACAGAGAACTGTAAAAACCTGTTACACTAACCCCCAGTATGAGAAACTCTAGGTTTAGAGATTAATGATCCTTTCATACATGTGGGTTATTCCAGTAACACTGCTTTCTTCTTCTCACCTAGCTGACCAAGTAGAGGGAGAATTAATACTTTTCCTGGGAGCTGTAGGACACTTTAAAATAGGGTGGCCAACTTAGCCCAGTTTGCCCTGTTCTCTCCCAGTTTTAGCACCATAGGTCCCATCTCCTGGGAACCTCTTTAGTCCAGAGCAAACCAGGATGGTAAGTCACTCTACTTTGGATCATGAGGCACTTGATGTGTTAAAATGGGGGCTTCGTGGAAGCTGGAAAAGGGGGAGGGAATGAGGGACATCTGTAATAGTGTCAATAATCAAAAGAAAAAAATATTTAAAAAACAACAGGCTGTGTCTGGCTCCACAGTGGGAGACAAAGATAAAGTCTATCACTAATAGCTTCCTCTTTACTCAGTCCCCACATCTCATAAAAATCTGCTTATCTTCAGACTTCCCTACACATGTCCTGGAACCAAGAATTTAGCCCTTCCCTGGCAAGACAGCAAAGTTTGGAAGTACTCCACATACAAGCAATAGCTCCTCTAACCACTTTTTGAGGAGGTATTCCCACCACCTGATCGGCTTCTGCCCACAGCCTTTGAATTTCCAAGATTTTTCCACTTAGCCTGCGTGCTAGAACCCAGGGGTGGGACATTTCCTTACACGTCACCTTAGCGGGGCTTGCTTTCAGGCTTCAGACATTAGAAGAAAAAACAACAACCATGCTTTATAAATATAGACACAAAACTCCTTAACAAAATAGTTTAAGTCAAACCTAGCAACGCATCCAAGGGAGTATTATATACACCTTGACCAAATATAATTTATTCCAGGAATGCAAATTTAGTTCAATACCTGAAAATCAACATGTAATATAACACATTAACAAAATAATATAATACTAAGGAGTCTAATAAAAAATTAGAATAAAGGCATTCAGTGAGTTTTCAGAATATAAAATCAACATATTAAAATCTATGGTTTTTCTATACAGTAGCAATAAGCAAATCAGGAAAAGAATTCTATTTAGTCTCAGGAAGAATACTAAAAAATAACAAAAGAAATGCAAAACTTACACTCTAAATGTAAGAAAAGAAAAGACAAATATATGGACGACATCAGAAGACTTAAACTTGTTAAGATGACAATACTTGCCAAATTGGTCTGCAGATTCAACACAATCCTTATCAACATCCCAGGAGATTTCTTTGCATAAATTGACAAACTAATCCCAAAATTTATATGGATTTTCAAGGACACAGAATAATGAAACGATCTTAAAAAAGAAGGCCAGTTTTCTTCAACCCATTTAACCCTCACTACATTTTCCAATCATTCTTAAAATATTGCAATTCAGAGAAACATCCATAATATTACAGATATAAGTAGCTTAGCAAACCCCCAAATGAGAACACTCAAACAAAACCCTGCCCTGACACTTCATAAAACTGCTGAACACCAAAAATGCCAGAAAACATTCAGAGAAAATAACATCGCACAAAAAGAAACAACTCAGATGACTGAGGACTGCTAAGCAAAAACCAGGAACAGAAACCCGTCATAAAACTGAGGGCTGTGGCTTTACTTTTCCATTGCTGTTGTAACAAATCACCACAAACTTAGTGGCTTCAAGGAACATAAATTCTTTACCTTACAGTTTTGTGGTTCGAACTTCAACGTGGTCTCCCTGGACTAAAATCAACTTGTCTGGAGGGCTGCTTCCTTCCTGGGGCGTCCAGGAGAATATCCAGCTCTTTGCCTTTTCTATTTCTAGAGCCTCCCCCCTTTTTCTGTGACCCCTTCCCTCCATTTGCAAAGCAAGCAACAGTGCGTCTCTCTAGCCATTTATCCCTATCCATGCCTCCCTCTGACCACAGCTGGCAAAAATTGTCTACGTGCCAGAACGCATGTGATTAAATTGAACCCACCTGCGTAATCCTGGATGGTTGTAAATAAGGTAACTTATCCATAGGTCCTTAGCATTAGAACAGGGACATCTTTGAGGGGATAAGCAGTTTTATTAAGGTTTTTTGGGGGGAAATATGTCAACTCAGAACTCTATATCCAGCAAAAAATATCCTTTAGGAATAAGGCCAGAAAAAAAGACCTTTTTCCTTAGAAGACAAAAGCAACGTGTCAACTTCTCTTCAGGAATAACTAAACTGCCAACAACTTCCAACTCTGAAGGAAAAAATTAAGGTAATAGTTTACAAACCAACCACAAATTAGTATCATCTGGAAGTTGTTAAAGCTACATTGGCCCCAGCACAAAACAATTAATTGGGTGTGTGTTGTTTTTTAAAGCTTCCCAGAACATTCAAATTAGCAGCCAACATCGAGAATCATTGTCTCGGTATCCCAAAGGCCCCAAATTCTGAATCTATTTGTTTAAACGTTATTTTTATTCATTTCAGAGAGTTAGGGAGAGGGAGAAAGATAAAGAAACATCAATGATGAAAAAGAATCATTGAGCGGCTGCCTCCTGCACGCCCCACACTGGGGATTGAGCCCTCAATCCCAAGCATGTGCCCTAACCGGGGAATTGAACGGTGACCTCCTGGTTCATAGGTCAACACTCAACCACTCATCCACGCTGGCTAGGCCAAACTCTGAAATCTAATGTGTCTACCTTCTTATAAGTAGCCTCAGGGAGGAAGAAAAAGTTTGAATAACTGCAGCTCTCTCTGCCTTCAGGCATTATGGCAAAATATGTATTTTACTTAAGGCTTATCTTGATTTTGGTAGCTTACATCTGCTTTTTTTAATTTTAAGTTGGCAGCATCTCTCCCTTACATCCATGGATTTCAGTCAGGGCCAGTGCCATATGCATGCAAGCGGTAGTAGCACCGGGGCTGGCTGGCACTCAGGGGCTCTGCACTCGGTCCATGGCTCTGCTTTTACTATGAATTATTTCACAAGAGTCTGTGCATTTTTATTTTTCACTGAGCATCATAAATGATGTGCCACTCTTGATATCAGGCTAAATATGAATTATAAAAATTTGAAGAACAAGCTGACATTGTTATAATGACAAGACAGAACTAGAATGGGCCTGCTATACGAGATTCCATTTATAAAATAAATAACTCCTAGGGATAGAAAATACAGCATGGTGACAATAGTTAACACTACTTTTATATATTTGAAAGTTGCTAAGAGAGTGGATCTTAAAAGTTCTTTTCATAAGAAGAAAAAACTATGTGTGATGATAGATGTTACTAGACTTACTGTGCTGATCACTTAACAATATATGCAAATATCAAATCATTATGAGGTACTCCTAAAAGTAGTATATTATATGGCAATTATACCCCAATTTTAAAAGGGGATAATAAGAAGAAAAAAAGGAAATAAAAGGCAACCTACCAAATGAGAAAATACTTGAAAGAAAATTAAAAGAGGTTCATAATGCTTCCCTACATTCTTAATCGCTAGCTCTTACTCTTCCTTCTTCTAAAAGCCCCAAACCACAATTCATAACCTCTTCTCCAGTTTGAACTCTTATTCATGGTCTAGTTTCCTTTTAATTATTTTTTAAAATACATTTTATTGCTTTCAGAGAGAAGAAGGGAGAAAAAGAAACATCAATGATGACAGAGAATCATTGATGGGCTGCCTCCTGCATGCCCCCTACTGGGGATTGAGCCCACAACCCTGGCATGTGCCCTGACTGGGAATCAAACTGTGACCTTCTAGTTCATAGGTTGATGCTCAACCACTAAACCACACCAGCTGGGTAGTTTCCTTTTACTGACAGGAGTTGTAGAAGATATTATGTCAGTGATGTCCCTACCAAAAAGCAGATGGTCACACAAATTAGGATAATTTGAGAGGGGTTTACAAACATGTGTACAGGTTCTAGGAAAACCAGAAGGTGCTACTGAACTAATTCAGAGTAAAGGCAACTGCCCATAGGCTTAGAGGCAAGTCATGTAGAAGAGGCTACTTTGAGTGAAATATTGAACTTTAGTCGAAGAGGCCAGCCAGAGGCAACTTAAGCCAGAAGAGTAAACACTTAGGCCTCACCTTTCTCTCTCCTGCCGATCTACAGCCTTGGCGACTTATTTGCCAAACCCAACCAGAAGGTGGAGGGCAAAAAAGAGCATACATTTAAGTCTTACAACTTGGTTGCTTGGGGCAAAAAAGGTTAGAGAGTAGATCTTGAAATAAAGAATGAATTTATATCACAGTCAACTTTCCTTTTCTCTCAGCAGTTATTCTTGCCCTTGTCCAGGTGAAAAGTTCATGTCCCCAAAGTAAAAAATGTTTGAAGTCCCATTGGCAACTGTATAATGGGGTGATGTCCATTCAGTCATACTCTCATCTCAAACCTTATATAACAGCTGATATTGCTTTCTTAATATAAAGTAAAAAGAAAAAAAAATAATTAGGAAACATAAATCATAGTTGCTTCAGTTTGTTTTTTTTCCTGTAGCTGGTTCCTAAGACCTAAGATTGTAATTATAGCTTCCTTCTAGTCCACAATTTTATTCCTCTGGCAAATGAAACAGTGATCTATCTTTATTGGGTTTTTCTATTGGAAAAGGAAGTATCAAAAGTCACTCCAGTGAATTCCTTGGATTCCAGATATATATATAGTTCTCTTTGCCCCTATCACCATGGAAGAACAATCCAATTTCTCTCTTTTTTTAAGATGTGTTTTTATTTATATCAGAGAGAGGAAGGGAGAAGAAGAGAAAGATAGAAACATCAATGAGAGAGAATCATTGATTGGCTGCTTCCTTCATTCTCCACACTGAGGATCAAGCCCACAACCTGGGCATGATCCCTAACTGGGAGTGGAACCAGGACCTCCTGGTTCATGGGTCAATGCTCAACTACTGAGCCAAACCAGCCGGGCAATCCAATTATGGGGATCAACTTCCCCTGCCAATACAATGATGCTATTCTCTGCCTGTTGGTTAAATGGCAGGAAAATCCCAGTAGATACATAGGAGCCATTTCATTTCATGGGACCTATAACTATGTTATCTGGTGAAAGCATTCCTCCCTTAACATTAGGAGTACCAAACACACTGAGCCCAGGGACCCAGCAAAGGCACACAAAAATGCTTGCAGAGGATAATCCTACCTAATAATAGACAAATATGCAAATTGACCGTACCTTTGCTATGCCCGTGATTGGCCAGGAGGCTGAGGGGGGCAGGACTAGGGTGGCTGGGGTGGCCGATTGGGCCGGCGGGACGCTGAGCTCGTGTCGCCAGCGGCGGCTCGAGCTCAGCATCTGCGCCACGGCTGTGCTGCGGCACAGAAGGGGCCTCTGGGGTAGCAAGCTCACGTCCCACCGCGAACCATCAAAAGTGGGGGAGCTGGGTGCCTGTCCGCTCAGGCACCAGGCCTTTTAGAAGCCTCCGGCGGGGTGGAGGCTTCTGAAAGGCCTGGTGCACCAGCAGACAGATACCCAGCTCCCCTGCGATCAAAAGCAAAAGCGTGGGAGTTGGGTGCCTGTCTGCTCAGGCACCAGGCCTTTCAGAAGCCTCCGCGGCACTGGAGGCTTCTGAAAGGCCTGGTGCACCAGCGGACAGGCACCCAGCTCCCCCGTGATTGAAAGCAAAAGCGTGTAGGGGACCCTACACGTGCATGATTCAATCATGCACTGGGCCTCTAGTTAGGTGTAATAATAAGAGGTGCAACTCCCATCTCCACCCATTAGTTTCTGACCCATGCATTCTGACTACAAGATAAAAGGCATGACAAATATGAACATGTGCATGTGCTCCTGTGATGTGTGTGTGTGTGTCTGGTATGTGTATTCCAATTCACTTTCTTCTTATCTATTTTAGTTGAGTAATCTTGATAAAAGTATTTTCTAAGGACTTAAATAACTATTGAATTTTCTGATGTGTTTGTGTATTTGTAAGAGAGATAAATGAAGGTCCCAAGCTCATCAAGCCCATTTAAGATAAATTAATTCACTTAAAGACTTTTAAGGTTACAATTAGCTCACCATTTTTTATGTCCAAAACACTGAACAACCAACAACAGATTTTATTAAATCTATTATATAGAAAGAAAGAAAAAGTAAGCAAATTGAGCAAGGAAAATAAAAATACATCAGAGAATGCACAGACTCCATTAAATGATTACAAGTTTATTAGGATTTTAAGTAGAGCAAATTTATCAAGTCACTAAGGTAATAAGACTGTCTAAAACATCAGCTCTTGACATGTAGGTTTGCAAAAGCCCAAACTTACAGACATTTCTTTTAATATTAAGTACTTATTTACAAGAATTAACAATTAAAATATACATAGCCTCTTTTTTCCACATTCTTAGTAAATTTTGCTAAATTTGATTTCCCTTGGCCTTTAGCTTTATGTCTTACTTTGCATATCATCCTGAACTCAGTACATTTTAATAAAAGTGTCTGATTTTAAAAAGGAACACTGAAAAAGCTATTAAATGTTATATCACAAGAATAGTATTTCTTACGGCAGGCAAATGAACAGAAATATGTTTGGCTTTATATTATAATTTTATTTCTGTTTTACCAATGAAATGCCAGAAGCAGAGATGCACGTATCTGAAATGGTTCCCTATTCATATATTAACTTAATATCTTGGAACACCTACTATGCACCATCCACGGTGGTAGACACTGTAGACTGTAGGGAGAAATGAGGATGAGCAGGGGTAAAAATATCCTCTCTAATAAAATGGTAATATGCAAATTAACCATCACTCCACTACATAAGCCACACCCACCAGCCAAGCCACGCCCACCAGCCAATTAGGGTGAGTATGCAAATTAACCCAAACCAAGATGGCTACAGCCACAGAGAGCAAGGTTTCCCAGGTAACAGAGGAAGCCAAGCTTTCCATAGCCGTTGCAGGCCTAAGCCTCCACTCAAGCTACAAAGTTTCAATTATAGAAGGTAAACAAATTCAAACAAATGGCGGCAGAATGGAGCTTGAGAGAGCAGGCCAGGGTTGCTGGTGGCAACAGGGGAAGCAAAGCTTTCCACACACCCTGGCCGAGCTCACCCACTTAAGGCTACAAAGTTTCAATTGTAGAAGGTGAATTAACTGCCGCAGAAATGGCTGCCGCCCCAGAGGGAGCAGCAGGCTTGGCTCCACTCCAGGCTACAAAGTTTCAATTGTAGAAGGAAAATAAATTCCAGATACCAGGGCCTCCTCTTGGGTCGCCAGGGTGCGTGGCCGGCCTGCAAACCACCACAGGCCCCTCACTCAGGCCACCCCATGCCCCAAGGGAACCCCACCCTGATCCGGGACACCCTTCAGGGCAAACCAGCTGGCCCCCACCCCTGTACCAGGCCTCTATCCTATCTAATAAAAGAGTAATATGCAGATTGATCATCACTGCAACACACAATATAGCTGCCCCATGTGGTCAAAGATCCTGCCCCCATGTGGACACAAGATGGCCACCACAAGATGGCCAGCATGAGAGGGCAGTTGGGAGGCACCTGGCCTGCAAGGGAGGACAGTTGTGAGGGACCAGGCCTGCAAGGGAGGGCAGTTGAGAGGGACCAGGCTTGCAAGGGAGGGCAGTTGCAGGTGATCAACCCTGCAGGAGAGGGCAGTTAGGGGTGACCAGGCTGGCAGAGGAGGAAAGTTGGAGGCAAACAGGCTGGCAGGGGGGCAGTTAAGCATGAACCAGGCTGGCAGCGGAGTGGTTAGGGGGTGATCAGGCTGGCAGGCAGAAGCGGTTAGGGGCAATCAGGAAGGCAGGCAGGCGAGCAGTTGGGAGCCAGCAGTCCTGGATTGTGAAAGGGATGTCCGACTGCCCGTTTAGGCCCGATCCCACCAGGATCGGGCCTAAACGGGCAGTCGGACATCCCTCCAGGATTCCCAGATTGGAGAGGGTACAGGCTGGGCTGAGGGACAACCCCCTGCCGTGCACGAATTTCGTGCACCGGGCTTCTAGTATATATATAATCTTAAATTTCAAGGGGCATATAACCCAGTGTGAAGGATTCAACACATACATGATAAATGATTAAGTAATTACAAGTATGTGACAGTGATAATTTCAGAGGACCTGTGTGCTATGAGAAGTCAAAATAGGAGGTCACTTTTGTTTGTGGGTTTAAGGAAACTCACCTTTGGGGAGAAGATTTCCTCTAAGAACAGAGTCCCGGGCAGTTGAAAAATGCTCCATGAGTTAAGAGATTGATGAGGCAGAAATATTTATTTAAAACTAGAAATACATAAAATCATCCATGGAAAGAATAAAATGATAAAAGAGGCCCAGGCCTTAACTTGGGATATATGAGCATTTGTCAAATGGGGGATGTGCAGGGATGGTCACTCAGGATGAAATGATCAAGTGAAGGACATTGAGAAAGAATGGTTTAAAGATAAGTAAGATAACATTTTACTATGAAAATAAAAGTTTCGGAGCATTTCAACTAGTGAGCCCCATTTTATTGCCTTTAACTGAAAGCAACATCCCAGCATGCACTAGGAGCTGGTCCTGAACCCCAGCCTGACTCATGGAAAATATCCTGGATCCCCTAAACTCATCTCCACATTGCTGCTTATCTCACACTCTGTTACACTGATTATTTCCAGCCTCTGGCTCCGTTTTCCTTTTGGCCCTACACCCAGCCTTTTAACATGACTTGTTCTCCTGCTCTGTGCTTTTGAGCATTTCATCATCTGCCGACCACTTATGCAGCATTTAGGGCACACATAGACCAGCGATTTTAGATTATTTTAAAAATTAAAATATTATAAAATAGTACCAGTTTAATAGCAATGAAAAATAAATTTTTCTTTCAGCAAATTTTCCAAAGCACCTATGGGACGTAACACGGAATAGCTTGGAGCACAGATCAGATTTTCTGTTCAGACAGTTTCAATTTCTTTTCTTATTCTTTATCTCTGTTCAATGTGAAACTCCAAATTTACAGCTGTCATCCTCCATGGCAGCAATGTCCCACACACGGGCTTAGGAATTACAGAGAAACATCTTCATGTAATGCTACTTTAAGAACTCCATCAGATGCTAAGTTAACGAGTACACCACAGCCCAAAATGGAAAAATTGCCTATTTCTACTTGTGAAATAACGGAGACTTGTTTTCTACTAGTACTTTGTGCTTTGATTGCATTCAGCTTCAGTTTTGTTTAGTTGTCATCTATTGCAGTTTTAGATATTGTTTGTCAAGATGTTCAATATGCCATTATTTTGTTTCTTCAATGAAAAATGAAAGTCATAAAATATAGCAGAGAGCTCTTAACAATCAAGCTATTTCTGGTTGTGATATCACCATGTGATCTTCATTATGAACTCCGGTGTTTTATCGGATCTTCTAAACACTGACATAAAGCATAAGAACATACTTTGAGTGGCATTACCATTGGTATAATTTTTTTTTTAAATCGTCCCTCATCTTAAAAACCCATGTGCGCTCTTTTTCTCTCCAAGCTGGAATATTCATACACCCACATTGGTTGCAAAATGAACTTATTGAAAATCTCCATTTCCTTCGTGGCTGACTCAAGCTCACAATAAGTACTTTCATTACCAGTTGTTTCCTGTACACAAACCCACGTATGGATGGACATGCATGTCACCTGCCTTTATTTGCATAGCAACACCCATCCTTCTCTGCATCCCGCTGGTGCTCTTTATCTACTGCTCCCAAAACAAATTTCTAATTTATAAAATAACCAGAGTAAAAAAATTATTAACACCTGAGAGCATAGGATTTCATTGAAAAACAGAACAAAAAGTCGTCAATGTGGGCCAGAGCTGATCCATACCATCCCAGCTGTGTTCATCCACCTATAATTATCTAAAACACACACAAGAATAATTGTACTTTCACGCAGACTGCATTTTATATTATGTAACAGCTAACAGTGTCTTTTGAAAGAGAAATTTTCCAATTCCTCTCCTACTTTTACTTTGAACATGATAGTTAATCACTTGCTTTCATTCTGGTTTTATTATCTTCTTCAAAATTGATGTGTGTTGTTTTTTTTTACCTGATTTGTTGTGAGGTGTGCAATTTTGATTATGCTGCCGTAGTTTGGCATTTTCTCCATATCAAGTGCCCAAGTTCAATAATTTCAAGAATTATTTTGCCCTTGATTTAGGGATAAAAAATATCAATTGTTTTAACCATGGCACTTAAAGATGGGTGCTTCATTTACAAATGATGTTAAATATTTTGATAAGTGGCTTTGTGCCACGAACTGATAAATTCTCATACAAAGAAAAAGAAAACTTGTTACCAGGCCAATAAAATGCAATATCCACGTGTCCGTTATCACATTTCCTATTTCGAGTTCATACTAGTGGGGGGAAATCTTCAGCAGCTCTTCCCTGTCCATCCAATACTTGGCTAGATCCACTTGCCTGTTTTGATCCTGTAACTTTCCTTTTCTTTCCTGTCTTTCCCTAATTCTTATCTTTGGTTCCTAACACTAGCCTTGGGTTTCCTGATACTAACCCCAGTTTCTCTGTCTCTGAATTCTCTCTTTCAATGTTGAAATCAGTCCCCGTCCCCAGGGCTTCACAGATGGGGTGAGAAGTCTAGCACTCCTCAGGAGGAGGCATACAGCCTGCCAGCCTGTGACTCCTCCCCACTAAGGAAGGAGGATCATGTAGCCTCTTTTAGAGTTTTAGTTTGTCTCTATTCACAGGTTTGCTGCAATATTTAAAGAAGTCCTTTTACCCATATTAACTGTAGGCTGGATGTAATGGCAGCATTCCAACTAGTAAGGTAAGTACTATTTGCTAAATCTTTTGGGATACCTTTCCTGCATATGTTAGTCCATTGGGATTGTCAGTGAAAATCCCTTCCTCTTTGCTGATAACCCAGCCATGTCCAGTTTCTTTTCTACCCTTTACAGTTTATGGAATTTTAATACGATAAATGTTCATCATGAAAAAAATTACAGAATACATAAGTTGAAACAATGAATTTCTATTCTATTAAAAATGATGAATTGTACGTTCTTGTGTCCTATTTCACATCTACATTGGATCTGAAAAAAATTGATGAAAATCACCATTCACTATACTCTCTTCTCTTTTGACATTTATTTTATAGGGAAAAATTGATATATTAACTTTAAAAGCCGACATATTTTCCCTAGAAGTTGGATTTAATTTATTTAAAGGCCTAGGGGTAGAATAATCAATGGAAGGGTCAAGAGCATGAGTCAAACACTATTTTTATATCAGCGTACTTAATCATCTGTCTTGATTGAGTGGACCAATTAGTTGGTTAAAGAATTAATCAATTCCCTGAATTAAATTATTTTATCTCATGGATGGACTAGGCAAGTAACTCCAAAGGGTGAAGAAAGGGTAGGGGAAGGAGAAACTATGGCAAATTGAAAAAGGAAGGTTTCATACAAAGAAGATGGCCACCCTTCTCTTGAAATGTGAAATGTGGAAATTAGCCTTGCCATAAATTCAGATTTATCAAAAATCAGATATCTAATTTTTAAGCAAAATCTCCAAATATTTGAAAGTTGTCAATGACTATAATTTTCAAAATGATGATACTGTTCATTGGATAAATGACTTATAGGTCAGCTATGGCTATCAGGGCACCTATTTTTGACCTCTTCTTTAGAATTAGATGTATACAATCTAAGGGGCAACCATAAGTCTCTTTACCAATGCACAATGTGAACACACATTTTCGCTAATACCCACCTTCACAGACACACAGAAACAAGTCATAAATAACATACTTATATGAGGGAGAATAAGATATACATGCATACATACATACATACATACATACATATATATGTGTATTCAATCCTTCCCTAGTGCTAGCCAGAATTGAGAGTTTACAAGTAAACCTAGTTCTTACTACACTATCAATAAACCTTCCAAAATCTTCCTGTGTTCAAAAGGGTTCACAGGGTATATCATATTCCTAAGATTTCTGATCACAATATTTTAATACCTAATTTCATCTCTTGTGCTGTTCCCTTTTATAATTTTCCTTATCAAATGCCCATCAGATTATCCTTATCATAGAGCTACCACAGCAGCCCTATTCATTCTAACTCCATATACTGAGGTGGGGCATAGAATTCTGCATTTTCAATAAACAACCTGTGTGATTCTGACACAAGTGGACCTTTGACCTTTTGACAAATACAAACCTCTAATCCTTTTATTTCCAGTCCTCTGTCTTATTTCTTTGCTTCTTATTAATGTCACCCCAAAATCTATATGCGTCTTCTGAGAACTCCTGACTCTTCCTCAATTCAGAAAAACTCTTATCTCTGAGTTCTGAGTCTTTCCTGCCTGTCCTCTTTGCTGTGCAACCAGAGCCCTGCTTCTAACTCTGCACTGTAGCTGGGCCACACCTGTAGCAGGATCTTCCTGACCCACACCATTGCCCCTTTCCCCTGTTTATGTTTCCCTCCCCCCTCCCCCCCCCCATAATCAGGGACATCGAATCACCTACTTCTGCACTTCTCCTGAGAGGAACTATCTCCATGGGCTTCTTTCCATCAACTACTTTTGGGGCCCATCCCAACCTCTACCATGTCCATTTGGGTCCATCCGATCTCTGGGGCCAATCATCCACAGCCTGGCCCTTTAATAATGATAACAACAAAAAATCTCCCATGCGCCCTTATAAGCACTAGAGTCCAACCATGCAGCTGATGTTAGGGACCAAGGGAATGAATAATGAGAGAGACCCTAGAGAGTGAAAGTGATAGGTTATACACCAGTCGCCAACAGGTGGTCCGTGAGGTCCGAAAGGTTGGCGACCGATGGTTTAAGGAAACCTTGTGCGCCATCACATACATTTTAAAAAGCTTATTTTCCCTCATTCTACAAATATGGATTGAACACTTTTACAAATAAAACACTACACTAGGCACAAGGATAAAGCAATGATCAAAAGAGACAGTTTCCTGTACTCAGCATGTGCATTCTAATGATGGAGACAGATAATAAACAATTAAATTAGCAAATATACAATATGATGGTGGTGCAAAGAAAAAAGGGCAAAGGAAGGGCAAGGAAAAGGGTGAGAATAAATGGAAGAACTGAATTTCACACAGGATGGTCAGAGAAGATTCGGTGGTAAGATGATGTGTGAGCAAAGACATGAAGGGAGTTAGGGAGCAGCCATGTTGATATCGGACAAAAGACTTTTCTAGGCGGAGGAATGAGCAAGTACAAAGGTCCTGAGGGAAGCATGTGCTTGGTGACTGAAGAAAAGCAAAGAGGCCAGTGTGACGGGAGCGGAGTAAGCAGAGAAGTGATAGAGATCGGGTCAGAGGACAACAGGGGCTCAGATTATACAGAAACCCATCAGCCACTGTAAGGATTTTGGATTTTATTCTGAGTAGGATAGTGAGTCCTTGAAAGATTTTTAGCCAGAGGGTGACATAATCTGACATACTTGAGCAGGAATTACTCTGGTGTAAGTGTAGGATATACAGGAAATGTGAGCAAGGATGGAAGCAGGAAGACAATTTAGGAGGATTTGGCAAAAACCCCAGAGAGAAATGATGGTGATTTGAACACTGCGTGGTAGCAGTGGTGGTGGTGATAAAGATGGTAAAATTCTGAATATATTTTCAAGGTAGATTTGCCAATGGATTAAATGTGGGGTGTGAGAAAAAGAGAAAAGTCAAGATTACTTCAAATTTTGGCTTACACAATTACCATTTATGTAGTCGAGAAGTCTGGAGGAGAAGCAAGATCGAGTGCAAGGGAAGAATTTGGTTTTGATATATTAAATCTGAGATAACTCTTAGACATCCAATGGAGATGTTCTTGAGCAACTGGGTTCAGAATGTGGATTTCAGAGAGAGTCAGTCTGAATATGTAAATTAGTTGACATCATAAAAATCATATTAAAACTAAAGGATTACATGAGACTACTGGATGTTGATTGAAAATAAAAGTGGGCCCTTAGGTAATCCAACATTAAGAAGACAGGGAAATGGGAGGAGAAGTGAGAAAGAAGACTAGAAAAAGAGGGTGAGCATAAGCAAGCAGTTAGAAGCAAAGCTAAGAGCTGATGGCTCAGAAGCCAAAGAGGGAACATGATGTAAGGAAGTAATCAACCAGATCAAATGGTATTGAGAAATCAAGTAAGATAAGGATCAAGAATTGGCTGCTGGACTTACCAATATCACAGTCATTAGGAATTTTGAAGGGAGCTGTTTGGCTTTGGTTCAAAAGAGAATAGAAAATTTAGGGAACACTTGGAAGACCGTTTTCAAGTTTGTTGTAATTACAGCTTCGTTACCACACAGCCACCTGAAATTTTCTGCATTCACTGAAGCTCTATGTGAGAAACAGTGGCCGTGGCATCATACTAGCCTTGTTTTCATGTAACTTAACTGGGTGAAACCCAGAGCTTTAGAATAACCACAGCCATAGTACCACAAATATTATGTGTCCTTTAAGGTCTTGAATTACATTTAGTACCTCCTGTGACTGCATTAGCTGCAAGGAGAGAGGGCAGTCTATAACCACCACTTACTTTAATGAAATTAACTGTAACCTGATTTTTTTGCTAAAAGTAGCAGGAAATTGCTCTATTATCCAAAAGTTCCTTAGGTAACAGTAGGAGAAAATTACTACATGATGTTCTCTTTGGTAACTTGAAGCTAATGAAAGCGTATTATCTTCATAAAGTGTATAGACTTAGTATACTGCGTGAAGCAATAATACATTGGCACACAGCTATTTTTCCCCTTTAAATGTCTCCAAATGTCAAATTCCACTTATCAACTCTTAAAGAGCCATGGCGAGTAAAAGAGAGATACCTATAGACATAAAATGTTTTCTTTCATTAAGAACATGAAAGAAGCCATTACCACTTCCTATTAAATATCATGTTCTTTGTGCTTACAGGGAAAAAACACGGTAGGCTTCTTATGCTCTCCCTGAGAGCCTGAGTCCCTTCGAAGAGTCATTAGCCTAATGGAGAAAGGCACCCATTCAACCCCTAAGAAGAAAGGGTATTACACAAATTAATTCCTATAGTGAGTGCTTTTTACTTTTTCCTCTGACTGTTCCATAAAACTGATTGGAGGATAAACTCCTTAATCATAAAGGTACTTAACCCTCACTCTCTATTGTCCCCCGAAACCCCTGCCAAAAAAAAAGAGATATAGAAGGAAACAGCTTTAAGGGTACTTCAGATATATTTGCTACATATCAAACCTTCCTAAAGGTGAGAGAGTACTAATTATACAACAAGTACTGTACTGCTTACTTTGTATTTATATACAAAGTATATAATACTTCTTTATATTTCCCCCAAAATTTTATCAGTTAAATGTAACAGAACTTATTCTAAAAGCAAGGAAGCTGAGGCTCAGAAAAGTTCAATGATCACCCGTAACAAATAGTTGCTAAGACCCAAGAAATATGGAACCTTTGGGTGACACCATCTATGGGTGTGGGGATGGATTATTTCTAATTGATCGAAACATAGCATTATGGAGTTTCATATCATCACAGATCAGAGAAAATGTACTTGTTCTAACTTAAGGGGTATTATTTTCTTTAAGTAAAATGGCATTATCAAAATCCTAAATCATTCTACGCTATTGAACCATGACCTTATTTTCTTTCTCCCAATGTAGGCAAATAGAAGTCTAGGATTAGAAATAGAAAGAGACAGCCAAAACCTCTGTACAAAATGAGATCAGATTTATCAAGCAGCCAGCCCTATTTTCACTAGTAAACCGCGCATGGAAGGCCCAACCCTCTTTTCCCCCGGAAAGTTGATCCTTGAGCACATGATCCACTCGGGTGCCGTGTGCACATTCTTGCACCTAAATCAGTACCTTGCTCCCTCCCACCCTCCTAGCTTTCCACTCCACCTTCTGGAAAGCCACCCCTCAGCCCAGCCTGCACCCTCTCCAATCTGGGACCCCTTGGGGGATGTCCAACTGCTGGTTTAGGCCAGCCAAGGCAGGTGCCAGCAGGGGCCCCAGAATCACTCCACTGGTTGCCCCGCAGATAGGCCCTGATCACCGGCCAGGCCTGGGGACCCTACCCACGCATGAATTTCGTGCACTGGGCCTTTAGTTAAATATAAGAGACTTAAAGACTCAATTCTTTTCTCACTCTATATTTTAATTCCAGGCCAGGAGAAAGTTTTATCCCTGTATATCCCCATCCGACCTGCCAGGGATATTTGGCAATATCAGAAGGCATTTTTGGTTATTACAGCTGGGAAGGGAGTGCTACTAGCATCCAGGGGTTTGAGCCAGGGATTCTTTTCCACTTAGCTTCTGTGTCAAGAAGGCCTTCACTGCTCTGGTCCCCACCTTGCTCTCAAAGTTTATCTCATATTGTCTTCACCTTTTGCCTTACCAGAGAGGCAGCACCTTTGTACCCCTCTATGTGCCCCTTATGGGCCATGTTTCCTTCTACCACAGTGCCTTTGCACGTGTTTGTCACTCTGCATAGAAAGTTCCCAACCCCCACACCTTCAAAATTAGTAACTACGTCTCATTCTTCAATTATCACCTGAAAAATCTCCTCAGAAAAGTTCGTCCTGACTCTTCAAAAAATATAAACCCCCTTTCATACAACCTCACATCATCATGTTTACTTCTTTCAAAGCACCAATATGGCCCTAACTGCAGATGCTGTTTTGTCATTTGGATTGTTTGTTTGTTAACATTGAACTATTGGGTCTCTGAGTATATCTTAACTGTTTCTCATAGATACTTGGTGAGTAAATAGCTGAATTACCCATTAGTTATCTTGGCCACAGCACATAATGAGTAAAAAGAAATCTAGGTCAAATATTCCAGGAGACATACTTAAATACAGTACAATAATGTATTGCCGCTGCTTATATTTACACAGATATAAAAATAGACTGCAACAGAATATATATCATCCTTGGAGCACACATATCTGGGAGGCCGTATTCTGGCAGGGGCTAGCTTTTGTGCACATTTTAAGAGTAAAATAATGAATAAAAACCACATGCTCCATTTGTGGAATGCAAGCACCTATTCTTAAGAGAAAACCTGAAATCAGTAGGTATTTAGATTTTTTTCTGAGCTCTTAAAGATTCCTAAATCAATAATTATAAAGAGAAGTAAGGAATCATCCCTTTATACAAAACATTTTCTAATTAAAACAAGGTCATGATAAAAATCCAAAAGAATTGCAAATTATCATAAAAATATTGAAGAAACTGGTAGGTAACCCGCAAACACATAGGCTTTCATATTAATAAAGGTATTTGCAATTTTTTAAATATTTTGATATCTTTGTGGGCTTTACACACCGATTAACTAAACTAGGTCTAAACCTTCGTCACTTAATGGCAAATACCACACATACATTTCTCTTATATGATACTCTAATTATTTTGGCATTCTCTGTGACTCTAACAGAGAAGGAGTTTCGTGGGGGAATTTCTCCTTTGTCTTTAATAAGGAGAAGCACATTGTTTATTAAGTAACATAATTAAAGCTTTTATTTATGTAGCCTGATACAGATTTGTTTTTCTTCCAAGATATAAGAATGTAATTCAATTTAAAAATAAAAAAACATACCACTTTCACAATTCCTCCCTCTAGCTTCTACTTTTTATATTGCTGATATATGGAAATACCAAGCACAGCCATTTGCTGTTTCCAAACATATATGAGAATTCCTTTACTTTTTTTTAATGTAGAAAATCTGTTCAATTTTATCTTTGCTAAGTAGGTCCATTTTCAAGTAGAAAATTGTGCTAGTCTGCAGTTATGTCTACATAATTGTGTCCCCGTCACTAAACATCAGCAGGTGGCTTGTGTATTATCAGCAGTGTATTTTACAGCTGTCCAAAACTTTGAGGTAGTGACTTTAAATGCAAAGGAGATAGTGAAATCAGACAATGACAGTGAGGACCAAGGGCATTCTCATTCCCTACTGTCTGTACAACTAGCATTTATTTCTTATAAGATTTTTTTTTTTTGTTCATCTTGCAAAATGCCAAAAGTATGCCTTTTAATTTAGAGTAATTAAATTTAATTTCTAACATTTTAACACAAATGGCTTTAAAAATAAAAGGAACAAAGTAATTACATTGAATTTCATGGTCTTAGATTCCTAAAAGCCATCATATTCTCTTGTGTAATTGAAGACTTCCATTAAGGAGGAGGAAGGGGAGAAAAAAATCTGTGGAACTTTTACCCTTCCCTTGGAACAAAAACAGAAAGAATTTATGCTGCTATTCCATTGAATATTTACTAGGAAAGAGGTCAGCGATGATTTTATGCTGCCCAGAAATGTGGAAATCATTCAAGTGGACCTTAATTCTGTTGGAAAAATGCCTCATAATTTCCTTCTTAATATCAGTTCAAGTTGAAAAAAGTCTCAGAAAGGATTAGCCTATTTTTGGATCACTTTTTTATATCTCACAGAATGTAACACTAGATTCTAAATTTAAGAGAATATGCCTAGAATCAAATGAGTAGTTCATTGACTAGAAACATTAAGAGGTCATCCAGTAACCTTTGTTCCTACTATTTCATTCCCATAGGAAAGCACAGGTAGACTTTTAAGAGTCAATACAGGTGAAGGCCTGGGGTGGGGCAGGGGCTGGGTAGAGGGTAATCAGGTAGGCCCCCTTCTCAGTTGGAATGCACCTGTCCTCTAAGGACTCTCTTTTTCACTCTTGGAAATCTTCCTGATCATTTTTTCAAGACTTAGTTGAAAATGCATGCTCCCTAGAAAGACTTCTCCGACCATTCCAGTTGGAATTAATCACCACTTGACAGTGATTACAGTGGGTAAAAGGTAAATGTAACACTCTCTCCTATTTTATGGATAAACTAGAGGCCCAGTGCACAAAATTCATGCACAGGTAGGTCCCTAGAGGCTGCCGGCTGCTGGCTGCCAGCTGGGGCCTCGCTTCCCCGGCGGCCGGCCAGGGCCTTCCTTCATTCTTCATCACCCCCCGGCGGTCAGCGCACGTCATGGCGAGCAATTGAACTCCCAGTCGGTCAAATTCCTGAGGGGACACTTTGCATATTAGGCTTTTATATATATAGATTTGATCTTGAGCTACCTTTCTAGATGGCTTCCTGGGAAACCTGATAAAGATAGAATGTCAGTTTTGTCACCAATTGATATTGGTTATGGCAGAAATGGCTCCGTTTTGATAAAATATTTTATTATAAGATTTTAAATAAACTATAGATACTTAGTGGGCAGCCATAGCTTTGAACTTCCTTGAGCGCAGTGATTAAACAAGACATATTCTTCGTACAGTGGCATTCTTAGTATATCTGACAACCACAGTGTACACTTTTTCAAACACTCCCCTCTTCTAAATGTATACAGTTTCCAATATACATGACAGAGTGGAAACTTTCTTTCCAGGTAGTAAGCTGGGGGAATTTTAGAGCAAATATCATTTATTTCTCATCTCTGGAGACCAATATCCTTTGTTGTTTTATATCAAGTGTTTTGGAAACTATTGCTTTATATATTTTTTTTCTGATGTATTTTTTAAATTGTTTTAGGTGGGAGAGTAAATCTAATACCTGTGATTTCATCTTGGGTAAAAGTGGAAGTTTGTTAAGAATATATATCAGTTTCAAATTAACACATTTTATTATTTATGCCTTAGTAAATGTTATCTTCATATGGAAACTATAAAGCAAAAACTAAAACAATTTTTAAGTAAGGATAATTGATTTGCTAAAAGAGGAAACAAAATGAAATCACATAAAATGCTCAATTAAGCCTAAAGCAAGAAATAGATAAGAACTAATTAAAATTAAACAGAAAAAAAGAAGTTGAAACAATAGAGAAAATTAGGCAAATCAAAAGCTGGTTCTTTAAGATCAATAAAATTAGAAGCCTCTAACCAAGCTAACCAAGAAGTAAAAAGGGACCAAGAATAAAGACAGCTATGCATATGAGGAATTAAAGACAGGCCATCACTACCAATCTCATGAACATTAAAAGGTAATAAAGAAATATTATGAACAATTCTATGCCCACAAATCTGATAAGTTAAATGAAATGCACCATTTCTTTGAAAAACACTAAAAACACAAAGAAAAATATCTAAATAGGCCTGTAAAGAAATATTAACATTAAATATATTAAATACAAAATTAATAACTTTCCAAAACAGACAGAAAACTTATCCCCACTTTTAAAAGAAGAGGTAAAAACTATGTTTTCAGATAACATTATCCTGTACATAAAAATCCTAAAGACCTCACTAAAAAGCAAGATTACAAAATACAACATAAATAAACAAAAATTGATTGTATTTCTAACACATGAACAATCCAGAATAAAATTTAAAAAGCAATTCTATTTATATTAGCACAAAGATCAAATATGTAGAAATAAATTTAACACAAGATGTTGTTTTTAAAACTTTTAAAATATTGTTTTAAAACTTTTCATTAACTTGTCAATTGCAGTTGACATTCAATAGTATATTAGTTTGAGGTGTACAGCATAGAGGTAGACAGTTATACAACTTATGAAGTTAGCCCCTCAATAAGTCTAATACCCACCTGGCACCATACATAGTTATTATAATAATATTGACTATATTCTCTATGCTATACTTTATATCCCTGTGACTATTTTGTAACTGCCAATTTGTTCTCAACGACACTGATCATAGAGATGCAAATTAAAACCACAATGAGATATCACCTCACATCTGTCAGAATGGCTACCATCAATAAATCAACAAACAACTAGTGTTGGCGAGGATGTGGAAAAAGAGGAACCTGGTGGGAATGCAGACTGGTGCAGCCATCGTGGAAAAGATTATGGAAGTTCCTCAAAAAATTAAAAATGGAACTCCCTTTTGACCCAGGGATTCCACTTCTGGGAATATATCCTATGAATCCTGAAACACCAATCAGAAAGAATATATGCACCCTTATGTTCACAGCAGTGCTGTTTACAATAGTCAAGATCTGGAAGCAGTCCAAGTGTTCATTATTAGATGAGTGGATAAAAAAAAGCTGTGGTACATTTACACAGTGGAATACTATGCAGCTGTAAAAAGGAAGCCACAGCATGGATGGACCTGGAGATTATTATGCTAAGTAAAATAAGCCAATCAGAGAAAGACAAATACCATATGATTCACTCATATGTGGAATCTAATGAACAAAATAAACTGAACCACAAAATAGAACCAGAGACATGGATACTTGGTACAGACTGACAAATGTCAAGCAGAGGTGGGTGGGGCAAACAGGATGAAAGAAGGTGAAGAGAATAGCTAAAGAACATATATGCATAGCCATGGACACAGACAACAATGTACTGAGGGCCAGAGGTGGGGGAGGGAGGAGTCTGGGTAGAGGGGGGCAAAGTGTGAGGGAATATAGGGATATGTGTAATAATATTAACAATAAAAATAAAATATAATTTTAAAAAAGAATCTGTAGACATATTATAAAAATTAATTAGTGAACTCACCCAGGTGAATAAATGTAAATTCAATATCCAGCTGTATTTTTAGATACCAGTAATAAATTAAAAGAATATGGTAATGAACATAATCATTTATAGTAGCTCAAAAACTATAACTAACAAAAGAATAAAGCTAACAAACATACAAAACCTTTAAGGAGAAAATTATGAAGCTGACTGAAAGACATTACAGAAGACCTAAATAATTAAAGGAACGTATTATGTCAATAAATAGAAGACAACATTGTAAAATTGTCAATTCTCTCCAGCTTTATTTCAAGATCTAAAATAATTCCTGTTAAATTACGATGATTTTTAATGGAACTCGACAAGCTCATTCTAAATTTTATTTGTAAGGACAAGGACTTAGAACAGTTGAGAAATCATTAAAGAAGGAAAACAAGGGGCTAAATTACCAACCATACATCAAAGCTGATTCAATGCTACAGTAATCACGGCAGTGTGGTATTGGAATGGAGATAGACAAAACAGGTCAATGGAAAAAAATCCACAAAACTCACAACAAATTCACACACTCATACATGTGTAGACACTTGATATATAATGGAAGTGGCTTTAACTTTCAGTGAAACACTGAATAGGAATAACACAACTGATTATCCAATATGGGGGATAAAAGAATTAATAATCCTTCCTCACTCTATACAAAATCAATTCCAGATGGATAAAAATAAAACTTTAAAATTGTATAATAAAATGAGAGACATCCTTATAATCTTGAAAACTGGAGTGTTTATTAAACCAATACTAACCTTGAAAGCCCTTATGCCCCACACCCATCAGTCACTGGAGGTGGGCCAACTTGAAAATGGGGTATAAACTTGGATGAGGCAGCTCCTTACTCTCAAAGAGTCTGAAAGCTGAGAGTAGCCTTACGGCAGCACTCCTAGCGATTGGGAGGCTAAGTCCATGCCCAGAGGGGCAGGCGATTCAGGGGGTGTATCACTCAGCGTTCACTATAGAAGAAATTCAAGGAAATTCTTTACTAATAGCCACTGTGGCTCTTGGATTGAAACTGTTTCCAGGTTTTAATTCCTTCATTATGGCCACTCATGATTTGACATTTCTGCAGCAAAATCTGGGGCCAGATCTGTGCCATTTATCAGTTGCTTATATCTGCTTCCTTCTCTCCTAGCTCTACCCTAGGGTTGTCATATTGCCATCTGCCTCCATCTGGGTCTTGGTAAGAGTCAAAATTTAGAACCTGACACGTGAAAACTGTGGGTTTGAATTTTGGCAGGCCTTCACATCAGTTTCAGTAACTAATGTTACTTCCAGTCACAGCCACTAACCCTTCCTACCACTACCCAACTACCACCCTCAGGATTAACCCAGGGCTGCCTTCTGGAGTCTCGTTTATCTTGCCTCTTCCCACTATCTGCAGGTTGGAAAATAAGATAAGACAACTTATTGAACATGGTGGTGGTTAAACAAAGATTTATTTTGCTAGGGATGAATTTAATTCTCGAGGAGGCTTTTAAAATAAGATCTAGTCTTGTCTGGGAGATAACATCCTAAACGGTTATTTACAAATGACACTTTAATCCTAAGAAGGTATATTAAATTACAAACAATAACTTAGGTACTAGTTGAATTTAGAGTTGTAAAGCTCCTAATATATGAACTCAGGATCAGGCTTGGGTAGGGGAAGGGAGATAAGTAACCAACTCAAGACCTTTCACAATAAGCCTGTAACAAATCCAAACACAGACCAAGTTTCCTTACTTCCAAGCCAAGAGGCCAATTTGTGTCAGTGCTAATTTTAAAATCCCTCGGTCTCAAGTACTATAAGGTCTCAATTAGTTTGTTGTTTTCATTTGCATGAGGGACTTGTGACTGGACCAAAACCAATTCAGTGGTTCTTATAGAAAAGTGGCAAGGATTGAAAGGGAAAAAGAAAAAGATGAAAAGGTGCCATTCTATTTAACTGGAAACTATTGTTGTGATTAGAACACAAATTAATAGTTTTTTCCTTCAGGCCAAAGTATCTAGAGAAGCACATAAGTTCTTTAATTAGTAAAATCAATCAACAGGATGACTTTTGGTCACTGTTGAGCAGACTTGCTCATAACCAGGGACACGGAGGGGAAATGTGCTACATCGCATTAGCAACTCCAGGAGCCACCTCTTCTCCACAAAGAGGATTAATTTAGTAAAACAAAGAAGTGGGAGATATTCGTTCTGCTCACTCCACAATACACCGTCTCAATTGTTCTCCTCGAGAGAAAAAATAATGGATGCTCAGAGTTCTGAATCAACAGCCAAATAGAGCTCTGTTCTTTTAGCCATTGTTAGCATTAACCCCATTTGAATATGCTGGCATTGTTTTAAATATAGTACATCATAATAAAAAATAATAAATAAAATCTCCCCACAGAGGATAAATAAATAAATAAAGTACAAAGAAACTATACAGTGCTAATTCACTTGCTGCAAGATTTTAAAGGTTTGAGTGGCACTTGCTTTCCAATCTGGCTAAATATAAAAGCAGGACACTTTTTTAAAAAGATAATTGTTTTCAATATAAATTTCAGCCCCTCACACTGACATTTGTTAGCACAAAGTCTGCTTGTGATGCTTCCATTTTTCCATCCTCACTGCTCTTTCATCCCCTCTTCTAAACTATTGGCCTGAGATTCTTCCATGACTAAAGCCAGACCTCAAAGACTATTACATTGTGACCACACAGGATTCCCACAGTCCTGGGGGTTTACATTTATGTTACCTGAAACATCTATCATTTTTACTTAATGGGTAACATGGATTTCTAAGTAAAAGTTCCTACAGCTTCCATGTGGCCTATGACAATTTTGTGTATTCAGCAGGCACTCAGTGTTTGTATTTAAAAGAATAACATTTGAATTCTCCCTGTTTAGTTACAAATTAGTAAATCAAAATCTGAACCATAAGATCAAATTACTTAATAATTATTCTTCCTATAAGTCTTCATGTTCCTGCTCACAAGAGTGACAAGAACTGGACCCTTTCTTCATTTTTGAAATGTTGAACACAGAACAAAGAACCCAAGATTAAGGGCACATCATTTCACAGGTTAGGTGCTCCCAGGAGAAGAACCTGAGACAAGAATTAGAGTGCAAATAGTTCATTGGAAAGTGACACCAGAAAGCACCAATAGGGAAAGGAAAGGAGCCAATAAAGTGTCTATAATTAAGTAGGTTATCAATTGATTAACTGGAACTTAATCCTACTGGGCAACCCCAAGAGCCAATATATAGCATGTGAAGTAGAGTTATCCTACCACAGAGTGCGTAGCGGAATCTATACACCAACTCCCATTGATCTTGAGTGAGAGCTGCGGGGGGGTGGGGGGGGGAGTATTTATTTTACATACTTTCGTCTTGCCTTGGGCATGGAGAAAGCAGGATATAGTGGGGGGCGGGGGGGAAAGCATAGGAAAAAAAAAACAGCAAGTGCTGGTCTTTAGAAGTTGGGCTTGAATGCAGATAAGGGATATCAGTGAGGCATGCAGAAAACTAATCCAGGTAATTTGGATTCTAAAATTAGCTTGGCCATCTCCATTGCTTGGTTCCTTGTATATATAGTGCTGCATTGCTGTGGAAAGAAAGACCTGAACTTAATGTCTCACCTAAAAAACATAATGCAAAATTAAAGTATGAAAGGAGATGGTATAAACCAGAAATCAGGATGAAATGAGTTTGCCAAATATGAAAGAACACTATCTAAAGATGCCAGGAGGCAGAATAAAAATATTTTCAGCAACTTCACAAATTAAGACAAAGTACAACAAATGTTTTTCCCCCCTCTCTAAGTCAAATCAAAGCATGGTTTGAGGCCCTATTCCAAGAGTTAGTGTGAAGTTCAAAGTCAATCATTTTTCATGGCTTCCTCTTACACTCCTGGGTTGTACCAAGACCTGAGAGCTCATATACTGCAAGAAAAATGAGGGCCTGGTCAGAAACCAGTTTTTTCTTATAGAAAACTAGTCATTTTCTAAGCCATGCAGGTCCATTTGAAGGCACCTGCCTGGAATCAGCTATTCCTTCTGTATCAAACCACAGCCATTCGTGGAGCCACCCACACTAAAGACGTAGGGTGTTTAGTACTTAACCATCCTTGAAAACACCTCAACCTCTCAGTCTCTTGGGATCTCATCTCACTTTCTTGCTCTGTGGTCAAGCCTGCCCCTATTCCATTCAAAGCACCAATCTCCCCCCAACTTTTTCAAGTGATTCAGTCTCTGTTGGTTCAGACCAACTGCTCTCCAACATCAGAGTTGTGGTAAAACACAGCTTCCTCAGGGGTTTGAGAAGTTGGCAGCTCCGCAGAACACAATGCAAGAATAATTTGCAAAAACATTGTTTGGGATGTCTCTAAAGTGTGGCAATTTCTTTTCCCCCAGAAACATTGAAAACTGCTGAATACCCTTGTGGTACATAAGCCCAGAAATCAAGAAGACAAGATCCTGGCTGCCTTTTCTGTAAGGAAGAGATCAAAAATGTTCATTACATCAGAAGGCACCAGTTCATTCCTCAAGAACCCACTCTGGCCCTAACCGGTTTGGCTCAGTGGCTAGAGTGTCAGCCTGCGGACTCAAGGGTCCAAGGTTCGATTCCAGTCAAGAGCATGTACCTTGTCGTGGGCACATACCCAATAGGGAGTGTGCAGGAGGCAGCTGATTGATGTTTCTAACTCTCTATCCCTCTCCCTTCCTCTCTGTAAAAAATCAATAAAATATATTTTTTTTTAAAAAAAGAACTCACTCTGTTACACATGTATTGTCATTTTGCTAACCATTGCTATAATGAAAGTGGGAAAAGGTTTCAAGAATGGTCAAATTTTGCTCGGTGTGTTTTCTTTTTACAGGTAATATCAATATAATTTACACAACTTTTCTAAGTTTGCGAAATTTAGAGCAGATACTATTTGCTTTCACAGGATTTGAAATCTAAACATTTGATTTTCAGGCAACCCACTTAATTAACTATGGCAAACGTGGAAGAATATTAGTGAATAATAAAAATAGTGAGCAATGCAGAATTCATTATATTTTATTTACAATGAGTTACAGGCATGTTTTGAAGCAGCTTTATTTTCCTAAATCTGTTAAAGTTCAGCAAGTATTAAAACTGATTTACATTCCACAAGCATATCTCCCATGGAAGATTATGGAAATTGTGCCTGGAGGCCACTACAGAGTGGAAACAGTGAGAAAATAGTGAAAATTTCCCATGAATAACCTAGCAGTGGCCCCACGGGCCATCAGCACTAAGAACTGTGTTTGAATGAATGAATGGACATAAGAAGAAATCACAATGGACTGCACAATTGCTTCCTCATGGATAATCTAGGACAACGTTTCTTAAACTTGAATTGCCTCAGAACTCCCTGGAGGACTTGCTAGAACACTGATTCCTGGACTCCTCCCCCTGAGTTTCTGATTCAGCAGGTTTGGGGTGGAGCCCTGCATTTCTATCAAGGTCTCAATCGATACTGTTGCTCCTGGGGCTGGCCTAGTGACCACACTTGGTGAGCCACTACCCTGGGGCTAGTTTCACATCATAAATCTGTTTTCATATACTAGTAAATATCCCTCATTCTTCTTCTTCATTTCATTAACTATACCATGAGAAAGCAGTTGAGAACCTGGCCAGCCTAGTACCTGGTTCATGGAACCACCTCCATTTTTAGATTGGAGAAAACTGAGCAGGCTAGTGCCACCCCCCCCCACCCCGCCACCCCCCCACCCCCGCCAGGTTCCCTGGAAACTGAGCTGTAGTTGGAGATCCTACTAGCTGTCTCCTGACAGTTCGCTATGGATGCCTCAAAGGTGACCATTTCAACAAATGACTAGTTGATATTAATGGGAAATAGAAATATTTTTTTGTCTCAGCTCTTAAAAAAATAAAGAAAAAACATTTGGAGAAAAGATTCCTATTATTATTGCATAAGTATTTCCACATCTATCTAGTTATTTCCAATTTAAAAAAGTAACAATGTGTTTGTTGAAGAAAATTTCAGAATATGGAAGGGTGAAAGTCTGGAGGAGGACTGGAAGATAATAGGTGGGGTGGGGACGGGGGTGAGAAATAATAGTGCCACCAGGAGGAGATTCCTCGGAGCTCTGAGGAGCTGAGTAGCAGAAATGTATGTTCCTCTCCCTGGTGGCTTTCATTCATACATAAAGTCAGGTGTTAATTTATTAGCACCTACTATATGCCAGGGGATACATCAAAGAGCAAAACAAAC
Organism: Cnephaeus nilssonii; assembly: GCF_951640355.1. Lineage (NCBI taxonomy): Eukaryota > Metazoa > Chordata > Mammalia > Chiroptera > Vespertilionidae > Cnephaeus > Cnephaeus nilssonii. The sequence goes on along the minus strand of NC_137088.1, from coordinate 19,638,366 downwards.
AGAAATTTATATACTTACTAGGGGTCCGGTGCACGAAATTCGTGCACTGGGACGGGGGAGGTCCCTCAGCCCAGCCTGCACCCTCTCACATACTGGGAGCCCTCAGGGGATGTCCTACTGACAGCTAAGCCACAGTCTGGCCTCCCTTTGTGGGAGGTGACCGGGCTGATCAGGGGAAGGCACCAGCCCCATCACCCCACTTCTGCAGCCACTGCTAGTCATCGCAGCCACCAAGGTGTTTTCATCAACATGGACTCCAGTCCCTTCACCATGAAAAAATGACAACTTTCTTTAGGCATTTTCAAGATGTGTCTTTCATAGGATATAACATTTCTTTATTTTTTTTTTATCCTCACCTGAGGATATATTTCCATTGATTTTTAGAGAATGTGGAAGAGAAAGAGAAAGCCAGAGAGAAACATCAAAGTGAGAGGAACACTTTGATTGGTTGACTCCTGCATGAGCCCTGACCTGGGCCCCAGCCAGGGAGGAGTCTGTAACCTAGGTACATGCCCTTGATCAGAATCGAACCCGGACCCTGCTGTAAGGCAGGCCTAGGCATTATCCACTGAGCCAAACCGGGTAGGGCAGGATCTGACATTTCTTAGCCCTCCAGCAGTGGACCTTCCTTTTTATCTCCAGGAGTGTGGTGGAAAAACCCTAGATCACCTTTTTGGATTCTTATACCCAAGTTACTAAGAATATTACCAGTGGCATACAGGGAGCTTAGCCAATGCACAGTCAGAAAAGGTGTTTCCTCTGTAGTTCACACCCATCACCGATCGCCGGCTCCACCCCTGCCAAGGCCTAAAGCCTTGGGGCCTGGGCAAGGGCCCCCCAGATCCCTCCGCTCACCGGCTCTGCCCCTGCCCAGGAGCCCCCTGTCTCAGGCCCTTCCCAGGTTGCTCAGGACCCACGTGGGGCCTACCTTGAGTGACCTGGGTGCCGAGAAAGTTCCGGGACCCAGGCTGCTGAGCGCCTACATATGCAAATTAACCTCCATCTTTGTTGTGTTAATTTGCATACTCACTCTGATTGGCTGTGGGCATAGCAGAGGTATGGTCAATTTACATGTTTGTCTATTATTAGGTATGATAAAGCTTAAACTTGAAGGTAGTTGGTCGGATCATGAAAGCTATTTGGGTGTTTTTATTAACTCACAAACCTTACAAAGCTTCTCATCCCTGAGTTCAGCAGGAACTTCTGACTTCAAAATAACTAGATAGGCTTGGACAATAAGGGGGTCCCTGGTGAACCAGATGGATTTACACTGAGAAAGCAATTAAGTCCCTAATCACTTTATAATCTTCCAGTATCCTAGTACCTGATACACAAAATAAAAATAAAATTGCTTCCATACAAACCTACACATGGATGTTTATGACAGCTTTATTCATAATTGCCAAAACTTGGAAGCAACTGAGATATTCTTTGGTAGGTGAATACATACATAAACTGTGTTACATCTAGACAGAGAGAGCATCTGGACTTGACATAGACAACACTCACTAATGGCTCCTCCATTTTCAGTAATTTGTGCTTCATATGACTGGTTTCTAGAATATCTCTGTATAATTACCAGAAAGAACCCTTTTTAGTATTTATTAAAAGAAAAACTTATGCACCCTTGTTCAACTTGGTTTTTCTGGCAGAAATATGGACTGAAGTTAGCACAGTACTCTGAGTTTTGAGGAAGATCATAATAATAGGGCAATAATGAATACCTGGCAATTGAATGAACCTCCACTGTGTATGGTTTTCAGGAATTGTCTGTTTTATTAGCTGTTCATGGACTGAGACACCCCCAAATCTAAATCTGGACATTGCGGAGTTATGTCTAAAGACCTAATAAACAACAAGGCTCCTAGGGCTGGAAACTCCCCCATATTGAGCAACCTGGAATTGCCAGCATCCTCCCAAAGTCTCTGCACATTTGGAAAATTACTAAGCATCAGTGACATCCTAGAGAGCACAGATTTCTAAGATCCTTTAAGAACTATAAAGATGATGTATGTGTTTAATGGTGGAGTGAAGTATAAAAGAATTTTATCTTAATTATTTAAAATTGAGGTTAACCTTTTAAACTATCATCTTATAATAATATATTAATTCTGTACCAACTGCTTTAAGCCATACCCTGTGGATCTTGGTGATGAAGGAAAATGTGTAGGCTGAAAGATCTGGACCTTTATGTTATCCCAGCAAATAAATCACCTTTATTGTATTCATTTAAAAGGCATGAGAGGCTACCATTTGCCTTTGTTTTTGTTTTTTTCTTGATGCTTACTGGCTTTTTATGAAACGTTTGATGCTTTGATAGAGTGATTCCTATCCAGCTTTGATTTTTAGCACAAATTTCATTTCAAGTTCATCTGCCAAGGTTGGGAAAATGCTTTTTGAAAATCCATAAGTAATCTAAACATTTTCCCCTGGCTAACAATTCTTTATGTTTATTAATCATTATCTGAAAAAGAACATGTATTTGTTAGTAGTGAATATTGCATAGTGATCTTGAATCAGGCTTTTTAAATATGATGGCAAAGGTCCCAAGGGATGAAAGAGTTTATAATAAAAAGGTAGTAGCATTTCAGCAGTTACTGCATTGGACTGCTTTTTTCAGAAGAGACCATCACATGCACTGTCGTTGCTGCAAGCATGGACAGCTGCGTAGCCTGACGTCAATCCCAGCTCCGTCACTTGTTATGACCATATTTTATGATGCATCTAGGCAGGAACACTAACGAGCCATTCTTGTGCTTCCTGGATGGAAACACTGCTGGGTTTTGTTTGGTACGTCTATAAATAGTTGCTCTATTTCTACTGAATATATTAGTGGTATTCAATAAATATAAACTTACCATTGATGGAATTGGCAAGTATCCTAGCCCCAAGTAAGCACAAGCTAGGCATAGAGTTTGTTTGATGGTTTGGGTTTGAGTGTAGGAAACTGATTCAATAACACTGGTAGGTTAAAAAAAAACCAAAAGCTATAAAATTTTCTTGCTAGTGCAACATGCCACTCTTCAGAAGTCATTGCCCACAGCACCGCAAAGTCCTGTATGAAGATTCCTCACAGTTGGAGAGAGGCATGGAACAGTGTTATGGAATCTCCAGGCTTCACTGTGCAAAATCACAAAGGATCAGTCAAGGAAACAAAAGCACTTGACCAAGAAGGAATCAGTAAAGGTGCTTATAAAACTTTTGGAAGGGCTGGTAGAGCACAAAGTATGGAAAGTCCTCCACACGGCAGGAATTTCAAGCCAAAGCTTAGGACAGGAGTAGTGCTAATTTTCAAGAGCCAAGAGCCAGAACATTATCTGCATTGCTTTATTTATTTGTTTGATAACGTTTAAAAGGCTTTTGCTACACAACCTATCATTGCTTTCTGAGAAATTCTTCCTTATAATTCTCTAGAGGTAATCTTGTCCTTCCTATTGAATACCCATCACAGGTAACAGTCCTATTGAATTGTACTTATTTATGTTAAGACTAGAGGCCCAGTGCACATATTCGTGCATGGGTGGGGTCCGGCCGGCCCAGCTCCAATTGGCACAGATCAGGGCTGGACCTGTTGGGAGGAGGAGATGGCCGGGGGCTGGGGGGGGGGGGCTGTTTTGGCCGGCTGGGGGAGGGGCTGTGAGCTATTGGCCTGCAGGCCCCACCCCCAATTGGGGTTGGGGGGCTGATTAGGGGTGGAGCCGGTGATGGGGGGGGCCGTGGGTGGTGGGCTGGCTGGCCCCGCCCCCAAATGGGGTGGGGGGTGCTGATCAGGGGCCAGCGGCCTGGGGGAGGGGCCATGGGTGGTTGGCCAGCCAGCCCTGCCCCTGATTGGGGTGGGGAGGCCAATCTGGGTTGGGGCTGGGCAGGGTAGGGGCTACAGGAGATTGGCCGGCCCTACCCCCTATTGGGATCAGGAGGTGATCATGGCTGGCCGGGAGAAGGAGGGAGAGCGTTTGGCCAGCCGGCCCTGCCCTTGATTGGGGTGGGAGAGTCCGATCGGGGGAGGGCCGGCCAGGGGGAGGGGCCTCAGGAGGTTGGCTGGCCAGCCCCACCCCCTGATTAGGCTGATTCTCTAGCTAACCACAGTGGGCGTCGATGCAACTGGTCATTACAGTCTTTATGGTGTTATGGTTGCTGGCTTTTTATATATATAGATTCTTGAGGACAGGATCTTTAGCCTCACATACCTGTTGAAAAATACTATTTGTAATAAAAACAATAGCTAATCTATAATAATAAAAGCATAATATGATAATTAGACCGACATCCTTCCAGACGACATTCTGGAAGAAGCTGGTGCTGCAGCCATGGGATCGAGGCAGTCGGCCTCCGCTGCAAGGAGGGGATCCAGGCGGCTGCAAGGGAGGGATCCAGGTAGCTGCTGTGGCTGTGAAGGCCTGCTTTCGCATGAATTTCATGCATCTGGCCTCTAGTATTTATTAAAAACCCACCAGTTATCAAGTACTCAGTTCTGCCTTATATTTACTCAATCTCATTTAATACCCATATCAACCCAATGGGGGGAAAAATCATTCCCTTTTACAACTAGGAAACAGATCCTCAGAGAGTCAAGATTTAGTGATGTAGTGGAGCTAAGGATTTAACTCTGATTTGTCAAGCCCAAAACCCACATGTTCCCATGTTTCCTTGCTACTATTATATCAGAGAATTGTGGAGGAAATGGTAATCTAAATGTTATCATAAATATCTCTGATGATGGGGAAGTTATCCCTCAAATAGCCCATTTGATTATGGAAAACCTTATTTCTTTTTTTTTTTAATATATTTTTATTGATTTCAGAGAGGAAGGAAGAGGGAGAGAGAGATAGAAAGATTCATGAAGAGAGAGAATCATGGATTGGCTGCCTCCTGCAAGTCCTCCACTGGGATCAAGCCCACAACCTGGGCATGTGCCCTTGACCAGAATCGAACCTGGGACCTTTCAGTTTGCAGGCCGACGCTCTATCCACTGAGCAAAACTGGCTAGGGCGCAAATCTTATTTCTTAGAAAGTTTCTCATAATGAACCTTATAAGGCATAATATCCTTCTCCATTTAGGTTGCTCCAGTGTGACCAGAGAGTACAGAAACTCTGTGAAGATGGAGGAAGTCTTTCCTTCGCTGAGCTTTATGAACAGCCCAGCCTGGCCTCTGCACTACCCCAGGGCTCATTACTCACATGGATCACCATGTGAATGGAATCCCTGGAGCTGTGCAATATGGTAATCCTTACCTTATGACAGAAATTAGAACTTATTAGGTATTTGACAAATATTGACTGCTGGATGTTGATGTGCTAGTAAAAAGAGGAAGAGAGAAGTTTTAAAAAAGAGTTCATGTAATAATATGTGAGCCTCCTGTGTGAAATAAGTGTAACTACTTTTAGGGTGGCTGTGGGATTCAATGAGTTATATGTAAACACCTAGAACAATGCCTGGCACACAATAAGCACCCAATAAGTACTAGTTATTTTGTTAACGATAGTAGTTGTCAGGCACATATTTGCAGAAGATACAGTAGAAACTAAGACATGACCTCTACCTTCAAAGAATTTTTACACCTTATTATTCTCCTAAACTTTGTTGCCTGTATAAGGAATGGGCTCTTCCTCACTCATACCTTCCAAAGTCCAGTAAAATTCTACAGCTGAAGAATTCCAATTCTTCATGGAGAAGTGAGTATTAGGTACCCTACGCTATCCCACCATGTTTCAAAGAACAAGGAGAAAAATTAATTTTTCTTACTGGTGCCCAAAGCCAATTCCAGCATGTCAGCAGGGCTGAATCATCTGGGATGGCTGAAAGGCATTTCCCCAAACCTGAATAGGATTGTCTACTGCCAGACAGCTCAGAGCATCTTAATTTGCATGTTATTGCCTCCTGTTGGCCAAACACCTTAACAGCTGTAGGCTATTCCTAAATCTGACAATGCTTCTATAAACCCTACCCTTTGAAACCTTACCCTTTGAAGTGTATTATCTCCACCTTGCCTTAGGACAAATTGTGTTAATAAATAGCATGGGGTCCTGAGTCAAGGGGAAGTCTTTAGCTCCTTTAGCTGAAGCTCTTCTGACCCCCAATGCCTTTCAAAACTATCTTTCGTTTTTGGACTCCTTATTGAATCTACACGCAGCTCCTTTCTCCAGATTGCTGAACCCTTTGTAATTCTGGGACAAGAACCCCAGCAACTGGGCTGCAATAATTATTAGGTATAAGGTCAGATGTGACATTTGGCTCATGGCCATTTCTTCTCAAGCTGCACCATCCCATATTATAACAACCAGACATATATAGTGATTTCAGTGCAGATTTTCATTAATTAAATTTAAACATCAGCTCCTCAGTTGTATGAGTCACATTTCAAGGGTTCACTAGCCATATGTACCAGAGACTATGGGACAGTGCAGACAAAGAACATGCCCATCATCACAGAGTCGTATTAGAAATGCAACCCTAAAGTGAAACCGAAAGTTTGAAGCATCTGTGGGATACAATTACATAGCTAGAGCCCTAAGACATTAGCTGAGTACTGCAAATGACTAAACATCAACAAGGAGTTATCTGGGCTTAAGCAGGTTTGTGGTTTATGTCAATAAAGACAAATACCCATAAATATTTCTCATGAGCGATGATTCTCACTGCCCCAGCCAAAATAGAGGACCTCACCCTATTTCCCTTGCTGAGCATATCACAATCACACAAGGCACATGCAGTGATAGGCATGCTGGAGGGCAAACTCAGCTAATTCACAGATTGTATTAGCAATGCAGCCAGCGCAAGGAGGCATCAAAACTGATATCAGTTTGGACTTTGGGAGCAAGGAAACTGAACCTGAGTTCGAAGACTGCATGACATAGACAAATGTTTACTCTCACAGAGCTCCAGTTTTTAAGGTAATAAAAAGGAAGTGTGATCAGTTGTTCAGAGGATAGAAATATGATCATGTAGCCCAGCTGGGTATGGCTCAGCAGTTGATCATTGACCGAGGAACTAAGAGGTCACCAGTTTGATTCCCAGTCAGGGCAAAGCCTGGGATTTGCAGGCTGGGTCCCCAGTGTGGGGCATACAGAAGGCAGCCAATCAATGATTCTCTCCCATCACTGATGTTTCTATCTCTCTCTCCTCTTCCTTCCTCTCTGAAATCAACAAAAACCTTTTTTTTAAAAAAAGAAATATGCTCATGTATATAAAGCACTTACCATAATGCCTGGCACATGGCAAGCTTTCTACAAATCTTGGCTAGCACTGCCTAGATGTGGAAAACCAGCAGAAATGCAGAGATGGTCACCTGAAACCGTGAGCAAGCCATTTCTTTAACCTGTGCCTTGGTTTTGACCTGACATTCACTTTCCTCAGCGTTGTTGCAAGGATAACATGAGATTATATATATGAATGTATTGGATAAACTTTCAAATGACATAAAAATATTACTTGTCATATCGCCTCAATAAAGCTGATTATTTTCCACACCTATCTTACATGGATTATTGGTATAAAAGTACATGATATATATAAAGGATTTGTGGAAAAAATAAGAAAGAACTACTCTAATGCAGTTATGCTTTTTTATGCTCCATTTCACATGGATAACCTCAGGTTAATACAAGCACTTAACCTACCCCTTGACAAGAATGAGCATAAGTCGGATTAAACCAGCATGTTTCTGGGAACCAGAGGCCATGAAGCACCCCTCCCCTCCTCTAAAAAGGTTCCAAGGCATTCCAAAAACAAAGTCATCGATCCTTGGTCAGCAGTATTTTGCATTTGTTAAGAGAGCAAATTCAATTTGACAACTTCTATTTATTTTTCTAGCAGAGTTAAAGACCTTATGGAGGATTTGGAAAATTGTTCCAAAGTAACATCAGACCCATAGCAAGTAGGGCTATCAAGGAAACCAGAAAATGCCACAAATCAGAGAGATGTCACCTTAAAGTTTTGTTCTTCCTGCCCATCCGGTGTGGCTCAGTGGTTGAGCATTGAACTATGAACCAGGAGGTCATGGTTCCATTCCCAGTCAGTGCACAAGCCTGGGTTGTGGGTTGATCCCCAGGAGAGGGCATGCAGGAGGCAGCAGATTGATGATTCTCTCTCATCATTGATGTTTTTCTCTCTCCTTCTCCCTTTCTCTCTGAAATCAATTAAAATATATATTCATTTTTAAAAAACGTTTTGCTCTTCCTCCTTTAAAGAAAATAGAATTTGAATAAAGCCGGAATCTAGAATTAAAATGTCATATTGCAAGTCACACATCAATGTTCTCTGGCATTCTATTAGCCCACTGGCTAACTTTACTTGTACTCTTGTTCTTATCACAGAGGAAAGAGGGATACATAAAAATATAAGTCTTTCAAAGTGAAAAAAGTGAAGAAAAGTGCCAGAATCTAGGATTTGGTCCTTGTTAGCAGCTCAGAAACTTCATTCCAGTGGGGGGAAATTTTCAAGAATTGAAAGTTGCATGGAAATTATCCAAATCAAAAAGTTGCACACTATTGCCTCATTGAAAGTGTGTACTCCAAACTGCATAGTCAGGCAGGGTTATTCACCTTCGTTGAGAGCAGATGTCTGAATTATACTGACATTTGAAATGAGGGCAGGCTGCCAGGAATGTCAAAATCTTCCAGGTCAACATCTAGGGAATTTTTATGACAGTTACTGCCCCTTGACATTTAGATGTTCATAGTTTTCTTACCTAACAACTTCTTGATAATCTTGTCACCCTTGTGAACTCATCTTTCAACACCTCCTACTTGATCAGTTCCATATCTGAGTCCTTAGCTAGAGTGAACTACCTCAATTCATTCATTCATTTATTCATCCATTCATCCATCCATCCATCTATTCATCCACCTCGTTTTTCATTTTGTTAATCCTCACCCACGGATATTTTCCCATTGATTTTTAGAAAGAGTGGAGAAGAGAGGGAAAGAGAGAGAGAAACATTGATGTGAGAGAAACACATTGATTGGTTGCCACCTGCACGCACTCCAATCAGGGCCTGGGCCAGGGAGGAGCCTGCAACCAAGATATGTGCCCTTGACCTGAATTGAACCTGGGACTCTTTGGTGTGCAGACCAACGCTCTATCCACTGAGCTAAACTGGCTAGGGCATCCATCCATCCACCTTTTATTCATCCATTCATTTATTTATACAAACCTGCAGTATTCATTCACTTGTATCAGGTTTTACTAGGTGCTGGAAATAAAGCAAAACCACACATTAATACAGGTCCTCTCTCCTGTGCCCTGCTTTCCCTTTCCTCCGTAATTTATCATAGTCCATTTTAAAATTTCACCTCTAGAATTTAATTTTGGTTGGAAAAGCTGGGCTTCTTTATGATATTTTTTTAAATCTCCTGTTGATTTCCTAGTACATGCCATATACTGTAGTTTGTTTTCTCTTCAGGCCTCCAATTTTATTCATGAAGGATGATTGTGCTGTCTGTGTACAAAGAAGAGATAAGGCTTCCCCATGGACCTCCATGTCACCTTGTCTTAAATCATGCACAGAAAGGCCATGAATTGTTACTATTTCTTTTCCTGGAGTTATCTCTTGGCCCCACAATAAGATAAATTTTTTTGAAAGCCAGGCCATACATTAATATTTTTTTAAAAGCCATACTGCCAAACATAGTGCTGTGGACTAGAAATTCAATAGATAATGTTGCATAAAATAAATCACAGACAAAACTTAGCTCAAGATCCAGCCAGTCACCACACAAAGCAAATAGGTATTTACAGTCAGAAGAGACACCAGGACTGAGGCTCCTAGCGCAGAATTTCGTGGCAGTACTAGGATTAAAAACAGAAAAACTGCAAGAAGTAGTCAGATGCCTGGATATGAAGGAGTTTTTTTTAAGTTTTCTGGTGATGAATCTGGCTCCATCAGGAATTGCCACTAATCCAAAGTCAAAATAGTGTTGTTATCAATCTTGGTGACATTAACATGTATTCAACTATAAAAGTCAGAATACCTGGGAGTTGTCCTTAGCATTTGTCTCTTCCTCCTCACCATTGCACCCACACATCCAATCTGTCACCAAAGACCACCCAATTCCAACTCTTAGATTTTTTCCCAGTCTCCATGGCTCCATCCATGCTCCCAACTACCTAAGTGTAAGCTATCATCATCCATTGCCCAGGTCACCCCAACAATCTTCTATCTTGTCTAGCCCCCTCCACTCTCACTTCCCTGCCAATCAATTCTCTCCACAATATCTACAGTAATCCTATATAATAAAGAGCTAATATGCTAATTAGACCAAACAGCAGAACGACCGTTCGGACCACCTTCCAGATGACCATCTGGACAACATTCCAGACGAGGCTGTGAGGGGCTCTGAAGGGCTGTGAGGGCCAGCCGGATCTGTGAAGGTGAGCCCCTTGCACGAATTTCGTGCATCGGGCCTCTAGTCTTAAATAAAGATCTAATCACAACTTTGCCCTACTTAATATCTTTCTGTGACTTCCTATTGCTCTCTTTGGAAAATTTTAATCCTTAGTTTCTCTAACAAATCTCTACACCTCCAATGCTTTTCCTGTGTTGTTCCCTCTGTCGGGGTCCCTTTTCCCACCACCTGCTTTCCCTGCCTTGCTCTTCTTACCTTGATGATCCCTTCCCGAGGTGTTCTTCCCTTAGTCCCTAAATCTATGTTTGTTGCCCTTGAAGGTAATACCTCTACATTCTCCACTTCTCTCAAAAATGCTCCTATCACACATGGTAATTACCTTATTTAAAATTCACTTTCTCTCACTAACTCTCAACTCCAAGAGTCAGGAGAGATAAACGTCTTATTTGCAGTTATATTCCCCAGGGCTTGGCGCTATGCTAAAATATGTTGACTGAATAAGAGTGCCAAAGGGAGACTCTATTCATTTGCCTCTAAACTCTACAGAGTTGTTACAGAATTAAATTATTATATATCTAAGTATGCCAAGTGCAATACCTGCTACAAAAGAGCTATTTAGTTTTGCCTAAAAATAGTAGTGACTCAATAAATAACATCAATTCGTTTACCCACATGTATTTATGGCTAGCACAGTCTAAATGTATTACTCCCTCTACTATAATGTATTTTAAATTGACTTTTTTGGGGGAAGTACAAAGTCTTAATTCAATGAACAGAACTAAGGTATCATGACCAACAATCAGTTTAACATCCATGCAGGTGATCTCTCTCATCCTTGAATTGCAGCACACACAATGGGACATTCCCTTCTATCTATATGGAAATCCAACTTTGCCAGAGTATCCCCTGAAGTTACTAAAGTCAGGGTAGATATGCCTGCTGTGAATGAAGGGTCCCTGGCAAGGCTCCAGTATCCACTGGAATGCCACCTGGGAAGAGGGGGAAAAGAAGTAATGAGAAGTCACTGGCAGCCTACAGCTCAGGGAACAGTAGAAATCTATTAAGTGATTGATACTATTATTAGATACTATTATAGTAGAAATCTATTAAGTGATTGATACTATTTACTGACATTACTAAGTCCCCTTGACCTATGTATTGTCATCTGCGCCTTTCCTTCTTAGTCCATTCTAGCACTTTCACCTGGTCCTCCATGCTGACTGCCTGAGCCTATAAACTGACTTTGATCTCAACCAGAAGCTGTGACAGTGAAGGAGAGAAGCAGACTGAGTTGCCAGCTTCGGCTCTCATAAAGAAGCTGACTGCTTCGTTTTTGGCTCATTACCTCTCTGGCATTTCCCCTCCCTGCTTCTCCTACCAGCTGTTCTCTTCTCCCCTTCTCTGCCCACAAGTCTCCCATTGGCTATATTTTATTCCTCCTTCTCTGCTAATCCTCTGTTTCCTCCTGCTGGCCATTACTTTCCTCCAATGCTTTTGCCCCTCTGGTACCCATTCCACTTCAAATGCTTTGTGGCAGAGAGAAAGATAAATCTAACAACAGTGAAGAGTAGAAAACTATGCCTTTTTTTCCTAATTAAATCCTTCTTACTAAGGATATAAAAAATAGATCACCTGAGCTGTTTCCACATAAAGTTAGTTAGCATTGTAACACCTTCATCGCCTAAAAGTGTAGACCTATCATTTTAAGAATTACATCATAACCAATCTCAGAGATAGCACTACATTTTTTTAAAGCAAGCCCGAGTACCAAATAGCATCTTGGCAGAGTAACTCTTCACCCTTTCAGAAACTGAAAGAAAAGAACTTTGATCTGCTTTAATCTTTAGTTCTTCCTGCAGGAGCTTCCCTGGACTTGAAGCTACAAGAAGCAGGAAAGGCAGCGTTAAGAGAGGAAGGAGAAATTAAAGCCAGCCTTTTAAAAAAAATCGGATTCCCCTAGGTTTGGAGCTATATCAATCCAGATATAGATATATATAGATATATAAATATATCTATTTTTTTCATTTTTATTTATAATTAAAGATAGATGAAAATCTCTAGTTCAGTGGTCAGCAAACTCATTAGTCAACAGAGCCAAAATCAACAGTACAACGATTGAAATTTCTTTTGAGAGCCAAATTTTTTAAACTTAAACTTCTTCTAACGCCACCTCTTCAAAATAGACTCGCCCAGGCCGTGGTATTTTGTGGAAGAGTCACACTCAAGGGACCAAAGAGCCGCATGTGGCTCGCGAGCCGCAGTTTGCCGACCACGGCTCTAGTTACTTATAAATATGAAAATCCTTCATTATCTCCATTTATGAGGAAACCCTTGGATAAGAAGACCTCCTGATCTCTAAGTTTACATAAGTCCCTATTTTTCTTAAATAAAAGATAAAAGTTACTCCACTAATTGCCTTTTTTACAGAGGTTACTTAGTCTCATCATTTCACATTCAGAAGCAAATTTGCTAACTCCACTCATTGTTCCTAGAAGAAAACTTAAAGTGATCATTTCAAGGAGGGGACATCTTTTGATTAGAAACACCCAATTAATTGCTTTTACTTCTATTACCTCCAAAGAAGACATCAAGATTAAACACTGTGAATAGCCAGGAAAGTAATGATTCTGTCCATTTTCTCCTCATTAGAGCCACCATCATAAATAAAGAAGTTTAAGAGGCACATCAACAAAATCTCCCAGGGAAGGTCACAAACAAATAGGGTTTCTTTTATAGTTTATTTTTTTTCCTCCAACAGGTCTGTTCCAATTAAACAAAGCTAATTTCACAGCTATTTGAAAAATAAAAATGCAATATTTTTCTTTAGTTATCAAGAAGAGTTCCATAGTCTTACATTTTGATGTTCTGGAGCTTCCAATTATAGTTTCTAAGTAGTCATATCCACAGAGACTTACAAGAAATAATAATAACAATAATGACAATAACCATCATTGTCACCAGCTATTGAGATCTTAGTGCCAAGCACTCTGCTAAATATTTCACATGCATGAGCTTCTTTAGTCTTTATACAACTCAAAGAGGTTGTGTTATTGACCACAATTTATGTGGGTAGATTTGTTAGAATTCAATGTAAGATACTTAACAAGATGCCTAAACCATGAGACCCCTATAAATGCTAATCATTATTATAATTGTACTAGAGGCCTGGTGCACGAAATTCATGCACGGGGGTGTGTGTCCCTCAGCCCAGCCTGCACCCTCTCCAATCTGGGACCCCTTGAGGGATGTCCGACTGCCCATTTAGGCCCGATCCTGTCTCGTTTTCTTCCTGGTGTGACCTGGAATTACCTCCCATAGAAATGATTTGCACTGAAATCCTCGTCTTGGGATCTGCTTCTGAGAGTTACAGGGTTATTATGATAATTAAATGTACAAGGTCAAAATTTCACTCCTACTAACCTAAGATTGGCCAAAACAAAATATGTAGCTACTTTATATTCTATACCTATTCTAATTTTCTCACAAGCCTTTAACATGCTAGAGAATAGTGGAGGGAGGATCTAAACGTTTTTAAAAAGAAATTACAATTAACAATCAGGTTTATTTTTTCATAAAATAAAAAGGACTGCTTCAAATTCAAACTCTGTTCCATTCTTCCAGGGATTTAATCCTCTTGTTTTTACTCAACAAATAGTTATATACAGACATGATAGATAATTTATTAAAAGATGATATATTATTGTTCAGCAATTAATGTACTTTCAAAAATCAACTCTGCTTTCACTATTTCCCAATACTTTTTAAAAAAAAGTTTTTCGAATTATTTTCAAATCCAGCAGAGTTATTAAGAAAACTTTTTAATTGTAACATAACTCCCTAAACAATTTAAAACATGTACTGAATTACTTGTCTAAACCCCTTCTAGTGAAATAATCTAAAACCTAATAATCATAATAAAAACAGACAATCTCATGCCGTTTGTGAGCAGATGTAAATATGACCAGCAAAAAAATTTCACAGTACTGAGATGTCCTAACAAATATACCTCCTAGTGTAGTATGAAGTATTATCATAAATATTTTACACTATATGTCATTTCTTAAAAATAAAGTACACTGGTGTCCAGATTGTCTGAGAGAGCTTTGCATAATTTCTAATTCACAACTTTGATAATTGCCCGAGTGGCTCCCAATAGTGCAGAGTAGCCAAGAGCCCATAAAAGCACGTTCCAATGAGGCTTTCAAATGTAGCAGCCACAAGGGCCAAACTTCTTTTGTTTTAGTCTCATGCCAGCTCATTCTGCACATCAAGGAGACTTTTAATTGTTTCATTTTGGATCTGCTCAAAAGGAAATGCTAATTTAAACAAATATCCTTCAGGGCACTAAATACCTTCATGCACAGCAGAATTAAACTTAATTTTTAAACACTAAAATGAAGCATTTAAAGTATATTCAGTAAAACTGGTGATTTCAAAATGGGAAAAAAGGAGAATTTTAATGGTCAGCCATAGGTACATTTAAAAAGACTTCACTGAAGCATGAAGAATTTGGCACTTGGGCCTATCTGATTTGGTATTTGAGTTCATCTGATTCAGGTCTTTATATAAACAAAATCTTCTGAGCAATATAAATCAACTACAAAAAAATGCCAAGCTCAACTGGCTAACAACAAGAGATTTACCCAAAGTACATATTGCCATTTAAAAAAAATAATTGATTTGTAAATTCTAAATTAAATAATTACATATATGTAAAATATTAAAAGCATATATATAATATGAACAGATACTCCATATTAAAATAGATTTTATTTTCATTGTCTCATTGGCATTAGAATAATGCAACAATAAAGTCTTGTTTGCTGGCTCAATATAACATATGAGAGGGGCTCACAATATACAAAATTTAACATCAATATTATTGCTTCTTTTTCCTTTTATAAATCATAACTCAAATATGCATGCAATATTTTAAAAGTATACCACTAAAAATGCACCTGCAATGATGAGATGGAGCAGGTTTGCAGAACCTGATTAACATTTCAGAGATATTGCCATTATTTTTCCTGGAAAATACTTTTGATGGGAAAAAAATCCTAAATTCAAAGAAAACATCAGTCAAAGGAATGTTTTTGGAGTCTCAAGTAGCATTTCTAAGGAGACATAAGTAGGCTGATCTCTTCCAGGAAGAAAATGAAGTAGAAAACTTATAAGTGATATTAATTCAGCACTGCAGAGACAATCCTGTGAGAGCACAGGCATTGTTTTCAAAGGAAACCGGCTTTTGTAACATAAAAAAGTTACAGCCTGGGGGCAGGGGGGTGGAAATTATACCTATGATATAGATCACACAATGCAAACTCCAAACTAAACCATCATCACTTGAAATCAAGGACTGGCTACATGACCAAGCCACTCCAGGTAAACTACCAGAGCCACCATAGGTGGCATTCATCTCTGCTTTTTCTTCAAACAAGCAGCCTACAAGAGATACATGAAGGAAGAAAATTGTTAGTTGATACACATTTTGCTCAACTACAGACAAGCTGACTGGGAAAGCGGAGGAAGGCATGACGGAAAGCAAATTTGAATGAAGCTTTTTTTAATTTATAAAAACATTATGTTTGAGTTAGATTCACTGAGCTCTAAGTATTGAGGAAATATATTTAAAGAAACCATACAGATTTGATTCAAAATCTCATTGGTACAATTTGAAATAAGGTTAATAGTCATGTGAAATTTGTGAATGAGTGATCCCACTGAAGGAGGCTATTCAACATAAGCCAGTGTAGGGGTTCAGTATATGTCACCCTAAAATATGCCACTCTGACATATTGATTTTTTTTTAATTAAAGGTATTTGAGAAACAGCCAGTGCAAAAGGGGTTCTCTGACCCTTCTTTGTCTCCCTAAAAACAGACAATACATCTCTGAATCTTTTACCAGATAGGTAGAGGCATTCTTATCTCAAGAGACAGAGAATTCAGGGCCAAGAAGATTTTGTAAACAAATCTTGTTACTTCTTCACCCTCGCCCAAATCCCTCTGTCTCATCAATTCTTCACAAATTTATTATTTCTTTATCTAAAAGATATAAAAGCTTCCTGCTCTGATCATTTCTTTGGGTGTCATATCTTTATGGAGATAGCATATGTAAGTACATAATTTACCCATAGCTAACATCGGGGTTACTACAAAGAAGTTGGATGCTTTTCCCTAAGTTCAGGAACAGGACAAAGATGTCTTCTCTTACAGCTATAGAGGTAGAAAACAGACCAATAGTTGCCAAAAGTTTGAGAAAGAAGGAGTGTTTGACTAGGGCAGTGATGAGCAACCTTTTGAGCTTGGTATGTCAAACTTCACCAAAAAACTGAGCATAACTCGGGTAGTGTGTCACTTTGAGAAAAAAACTAACTCCAAGACTCTAGTTGCAAATGTTTCATCCTCAGGAGCAGCAAATGTTTCATCCTCGGCATGCAGCCGCGTGTCATCAGAAATGGCTACGCGTGTCAGTGCTGACACGCGTGTCATAGGTTCGCCATCACTGGACTAGGGGAAGCACAAAAATTTTTTAAGGTGATGGAACTTAACTAGGGAACTGAAGGATCATAGCATGGAATGTATACTATGACAAGACTCTACCTGTATTAGAAACATAAAACAAACTCACTATAGGGGGTGGAGAAAATAGTGCTAATCTAAGTAGGATGAAGAATTGCATTTTGACTGGAAACTGTAATACTAAAGACAAAAGAAACTTCACATGAACAATGTAATCTACCTGATTAAGTTGTTTCTCACCAGATCTAGGTAAACAAATACTTCAACAAAAGAAACAAGGATTCCTTGGAGAAATGACTGATTTGGGGGCTAGAGCATGAAATGAAGATGATGATCCTGGAGCATCTTGTGGTGCTAGAAAGTAAGAAAATGCTTAAATAAAACAAAAACATGGGAACATGTCTATTGGATATAGAAGCCAACTGAAAGTGTTCCCAATGCCCAAAGCTGGGACAATTTGAACAACAAAATGAATAGCAAAGCATTGGATAATAACCTAAAGTACAACATAATATCCATAAGTTCATTCTTATTATAATAAATTATTGCATTGAGAAGGCTAAAGGCTAATTCTTTCTAAGGGAACTTTCCTCAAGAGGAACAGTGTAACTCAGATGAGAAAATATAACCTATTGCCCCTCTTCCTGAAGTCTGGGCTAGCAAGATTTGTTGCCTGTTTGCTCACATGTTACAGAGGCCATAAATCGTAAAACAATACACAACCCCCGGAGAGGGCTGTCAGTGCTGGCGACAGACCAGCCCCTTAGGTATGGTCTCATGACTCCCATCTCCACACACGGGGCTTTTTGCAAAGTTCCCAAAAGGTCCAGAAGTCCCAATCCATATTTGGGGGACAAAGAAGCCAAAAGGATATAAAGGAAAAGCTTCCACCAGATTGCTTTGCTCAGAATTTGAGAGGCATACTCCTCTGAGTCCACTGGCATAATAAAGCTGTGTAACTCCATTTCTCTAAGCGTTGCTTGGTTTTTCTCTGGTCTTCTATAACAGCACAAATAAATAAATAAATAAACAAACAAATAAATAAATAAGATAGAAGAGACACATTATTCTAAATAGTTTTTGTAGGCACTCTTCCCTCAAGGAGGTGGAGCATACCTCCTCACCTCCTGAGTCAGGGCTGAATTTAGTGACTTGATTGCTGAGGGTAGGACAAGGAACGGGGAAAGGAAACTCTATAGTGGAAAACGTAACAAACACTCCTTCATCCGGGTGATCAAGGTCAAAACATCACCAATGTGATAAGTCACGTTAATAACATGCCCATAGCATGTTGATATGATGTAAGTAGAAAGGCATTTCCCCTCATGGTCTTCCTCTCAAAAACCTATAACCCCTTATCACCATGAAAAAACTTCAGACATATCCTAATTGAGGAATAACAAAACACCTGACCAATACACCTCAAAACTGTGAAGGACATCAAAAACAAGAAATTCTGAGAAACTGTCAAAAAGTCTTAGCCAGTTTGGCTCAGTGGATAGGGTCTCGGGTTCAATTTTGGTCAAGGGCACGTACCTTGGTTGCAGGCTCCTCCTCAGGCCTGAAGCCTAGTCAGAGCTCATGCTGGGGGCAACCAATCGATGTGTTTCTCTCACATGGATGTTTCCCTCTGTCTTTCCCTCTCTCTTCCACTCTCCCGAGAAATCAATGGAAAAAATATCCTTGCATGAGGATTAAAAAATAATAATAATAAAAATAAATAAAAGAAAGTGTTGTTAGTAGTAATTTACCAATATTGGTTCCTTAGTTGTGACAACTGTTGCATAGTAACTTTTATGTTTGACATTTTATTGTCAACAATAGGGAGACTGGGTGAGGCATACGGGAAGCCCCTGTTTTACCTTTGCAACTTTTCTGTAAATCTAAAACTATTCCAAACTGAAAGGTTTATTTAAATTTTAAAAATAAGGCTCCAGCCTTGGGAAATTCTTTAAAAAAATCTTCTCTCACACCGAAATATAGCATAGAATCAACTTCCTCTTGTCTGATTTCCAGGATTTTTATTCTTCTTTCCTCTTGTTCTTGTCCAGGGCCAGGGCTTTTCCGCTTATCAGCTGGTCCCTCTGCAGATATGGTTTTGCTTTCCATTCTCTTTAAACTTATCCTAGAGCATTGTTTTTGAATTGTTTTCCAAAGACCTTTATTTAAAGCTGCAGTGTTTTGTCCCCAGGTAGTCCCCTCAGTCTTTATTTTGTTGAGATAGCTACTCCCTGGAGATCCTGACCCCCATTACCAATGAAGTGGACAAAGATCTATATCCAGGGCACAGGGGCAGAAAAACCATTTATGCCTCAGGAGCTCTTTAATACAAAAGAACAGGAGACAGGCAGGGAAATCCATTAATAACTTAAAGCCCCATAGGACCAACACTCTAAGTATTGCTTACAAAACAATTCCTATAGAACAGCAAGGAGTCAATATTAACTTTCTAACCTGACTACACTTTCAAAAATGGCTTCTAGATATATAAAGCTACTTCTTGTTCAATTTACAGTTCCTCTTCCTATCTGTACCAGCTTTCCTTGATACTTAGCCCATTCTTATGTACATATTAATAAAGAGTAATAAAGTCTTATGTGTACTTAGAGATGACTATGTGCTATGTACTCTCTGAATTATTTCATTTAATCCTCATAATAAGGTGGTTACTATTATTATCCATGAATAACAAATAATAAAACCAAGTTCAAAGAGATTAAATAAGTTAACCAAGGTCACATTTGTAAATGGTGGAGTCAAGATTTGAACCAAGGTACATGTAGCTTCAGATCCCATGATTTTAACCTTTACATACCCTGTTTCCTATCTTTTTATCTTCTTGTCTATTACCCTTGTAGAGATTTATAACATTTCTACAGCACATTTTTATGAATCATATTTTCTCAGAATATCACTGAGTTCTCCAAGAATCAGAGCAGAAAAAGACAGAAAAAGAGACATCAAATTAAACAAAATCCTAAAGTTATACTTCATTTATTTCTACTCCCAACTCAATCCTACCTCCCTGGTTAGAGCAGTGGTCGGCAAACCGCGGCTCACGAGCCACATGCGGCTCTTTGGCCCCTTGAGTGTGGCTCTTCCACAAAATACCACGTGCGGGTGCGCACATACAGTGCGATTGAAACTTCGTGGCCCATGCACAGAAGTCGGTTTTCAGCCTGGGCAAGTCTATTTTGAAGAAGTGGCGTTAGAACACTCAAGGGGCCAAAGAGCCGCATGTGGCTCTCGAGCTGTGGATTGCCGACCACTGGGTTAGAGCACCCACCTACAATTCTCATTTATATTATATTCAGATCTCCCTCACAACCCTAACCTTGGAAAATAATAAAATATCCTTAAAAGAATGAGGTATACAATTACAGAACAGCAATACTTTAGCATAACTTAGCAAGATCCATTGTAGTGTGTATGCAAATACATGAAACTATATACATCAATCTGCTAGTATCAACCTTTTTCAGTGTGTGATGGGTACTACCTACAGCCACTACAGGATTTAAAATAGATCTAAACATTTTAACCCCAGGAACCTAACTAGTTTCTCCCAAAGATTTCCCCTATACACATCAGAATCATTAAGAAAATTAATCTGTTCAATTAAGAAAAAAATTCAAACTAGAATAGTATTAATAAAAAAATGTAGGTCCCCAATTTAATTAAATTCCTCATTTATCACTTGATTATTATTTTAAACATATGTATTTAAAGATAAAAGGCACCCCAATTAACTAACAATTTCCAAGAAAATAATAATGTAGGAACCACATTTCAGTTCTTCAAATTCCCGTAAAGCACACCAAGTGTCTTGCTCAGAGTAGAAACTCAAAGAACATGTTACCACTCAGATAAAAATATTACTGAGTTTTCTTAAATGTTTATGGATAACTGTGTCAAAAAAAAGTCCTAAGCTCAAATTCAAAGTGTTTGGGACTCTTTCTAGTCATTAATCAATTTTAGGAGAAGAAAAATGTCAAGTAAAAGGACATCGATTCCTTTCAAACAGATTTTCATAAACTGCTCTACAAAAAATTTAAACAACATGAAATGACTTTTCTTCTGGCACATATACCGTTCTTCAGACTAGCAACACATTCTACACTGTTCAAACATTAGAATTATAAAAATATTTATTAATGTTTTATTAATGGAAGGAAGAAAGTAAATAATTAATACTACCCATCCAGACAAATTAATACCCACTAAATAGAAGGTAATTTTCTAATTGAATATGCCAAGTATAGAGTATAGAAGTCTCCCATGAATACAGATTTTCAAAAAATGCACTCCTATTACAGAATCTGTCCTATGCCATTTCTTTATCATCAGGTACTTTTGCCTAAAATGGAATTAGAATATCTATTTATGTGTTCAGCTAAATGAGCCATTCAAAGATGCTCTAATAACTAAGCGCTATATGGTCAAACTAATTAGATGGCTGAAATTACCAACGTACATCTTGGATGCATTTTTTAAAATTAATTTGAGGGAGGAACATGTATGTCAGAGAGAAACATCAATCAGCACAAGCCCCAGCCAGGGATCAAACCCGTAACCTAGGTATGTGTGCTGACTGGGAACTGAATGCATGACCGGATGGTGCACAGGATGACAATCAAACCAACTGAGCCACACCGGCCAGATAAAATATGGGAGGATATGTTAAATCATATATCAAGCAATAATTTTCATAATCAAAATGCAATTCACTTATTTTATGTCCTCAATTTACTTGAAATAGATCTATTTTTTCAAAGTGTCATTTTATTGCTAGCCTATCATTCTATTCCAAGAAATTTTACTCATATTTGGTGTTACTTTCATAAACCCAGCTGTTTTCTTTACCCCAAACTGTCAGTCAGTGCATTGAAGACCCCTGACAATTATCACCCAGGATAAAACTGCTCAAGGGGAAAAAACAGCACTGGGGAGAAAGCCAAAATGCACAATTTGCATCAACTTAGCCACCCCAAATTATATAGGGTGTATATTAGTTCATTTAAAAATAAATCACAATTAATACATATGTCTAGGTAAAAATCTCTTTTTGTCACCTCACTAATGGCAATATTGAGTTCAATTTACTATGCAAAAAAATAAAACTTTTATAGGTTCAGTGTTCCACAATACAGGGATAGGCAAAAGTGGGTTACAGTTGTGAGTATAAAAACACAATTTATTCTTGTATTACTTATTCTTGTATTATATATGTTTCCATACAAACAACTGTAAACCTACTTTTGCCCACCCCTGAATGCATACAGCTCACATATACACACCTACACACATTTTACTTTTTAAAAATTTTTAAATCCATAAGTGATAATTCAATTATCTTTGAAAAATGTCAAGACATATATATATATGTATATATAACTTAGCAAGATCCATGGAATGTTGCAAGATCTAGTATATATATATATATATATATATATATATATATATATATATATATATACTAGAGGCCTGGTGCATGAAAATTCATGTCCTCAGGGGGGTCTCTCAGCCAGGCCTGTGCCCTCTCACAGTCTGGAATCCCTCGGGGGATGTCCACCTGCCAGCTTAGGCCCATTCCCCAGGGGATTGGGCCTAAGCTGGCAGTCACACAACCCTCTGGCAGCCTGGGAGCCCTAGGGGGATATTCAATTGAAGGCTCCCCATTCCCTGGGGAGTGGGCCTAAGCCACAGTCGGACATCCTTAGTGCTGCCGAGGAGGCAGGAGAGGCTCCCGCCACCACCACTGCGCTCACAGCCATCAGCCCTGCTTGTGGCTGAGTGGAGCTCCCCCTGTGGGAGCACACTGACCACCAGGGGGCAGCTTCTGCATTATCCTGATGGTCAGTGCGCATCATAGCGACTGGCTGTTCCGCAGTTAGGGTCAATTTGCATGTTACCCTTTTATTATATAGGATAATTTTTTCTCTAAATCTCCCTATAGTCTTCTCTTTAATATGTTAATTCAGAGATGGTGGTGGTGGTTGCTATTGCTGTTTTAATTAAATTAAGTATGAATAAAAAGCTAACCTACTTCTTAGTTATCTTTATCCCTCTAACCCTGGCCCTAAGCAGCAGGTAATGGACTCATATCATGTAAATGAAAGGGATTTCTGTGTTTGCCTGTGAACACTTACCCCAGGGATTCGCAAAGACTGAACTTGGATGTTGTAGCGAAGAGAACCAAATACCAAGTGTGATTTGTTCAGTGACACTTGGTAAACTCCTTCAAAGAGTTCCAATGTTTACATATTTTACTTTGAAAGCCCTGGCCATGCTCCCACTGCACACAACCCCTGAGCTTCACATCATCCTGCTTTTCTGTCCTGTCGTTACAACTTGAATCCTGATGAGAAACCAGAAAAAAAGAAGAAAAAAAAAAACCCTGAACAGCCACAGAGCTTACAGCTCTGTGCACCACAGATACAGTTGGTGCAGAGTTGAGCAAAATGAGAACTGTGCAAATAGCCACAACTCACCACAGGTACTGAGCTCCATTCAGAAGAAGGTTAAGCGCCTTAAGAGCATTATTGCTGAGGAGCGTTCAAAGATCTGCATAAAATGAGTCTGCACTACGAGGAAGCTGGACACTGAAGGTTGGTCAAAGCAAGGTGCTCCAGACACTTGCATTAGCTCTCCAAGTAAACTTGAGTAAACGTACACCAAAGGCACATTCCTCCTATGAAGAACAGTAATAGCCACATTGTTCTCTGGAGGCAAATACAACTGGAAATGTCCTCAGGTCTCTCTTCAACCAGTAAAATGAGAGCAACTAAACTGCCTCGGTGAAACTTAAATCATCTACAGAAGGTGTTTAGCATAGAGTCTTCAAAATGATGTTTATAACTATGCTTGTTACATTGTCATTACCATCTTGATTTTTCAGGAAATCAGTTCTTAAGTGTACATTATTATGGTGAGCCCAAGTGTCTGGTTATAGGAATATTTTTTTTTCTCCCTGACACCTTTTCTCTTTCTATATGCTCTCTGCTACCCAGCACCTGGAACAGCAAATGACAAGCGAGTGAGTGAATGAAATGAGTGACATGATCAAATGAATATGTTTTAGCTCTATTGCATTTTATGTTAGTTATTTCCCATCATCTACTTCATGGAATCTTGCATCCTTTATTGTGAAACAACTACTTGTTCTCCATTTCTTTCCAGTCTGTACCAGAACACTCTAGTCTTCACATACAGATTAGCTTTTACAACATTTGAAACTTTAACTGGGCTATTTTCCCCTATTGTAAATAAGTGCGTTCCCACTATATCCATTTGTCAGCTCTATCATGAGCACAACAATGACTGGGAAGATAAATAATAATAGCAGGCAAACTGATTTACCTCAAATTTTCTAAAATTACTAAATGTGCTTTTCTTCCACACAAAAGATTATGGGCTGACAGAACTAGCACATTAAACTTGGAAAAGCAGCTCAGTTACACAGGTGTAGCCAATTGACTTTCCAGTGCAACTTTCCTATCAGCTTACCCTATGATCAGCTACTCATTTGCTTAAGATCCAAATCACTGCAGAGAGTTGTCTGTTAATTTGATTGGATTATGAGCCTTACTTCTCTCCATCCAACAGTTTAAGGGAAAAATAAAACCAGAAATATCCCTTTTGAAATAGACATACCGAAATATTCAGCTACACTTCTTATGCAAACTATTTTTGCATGGCATGAATTAAAATAAAATTGAATAAGATTGTAAGGCAAGGGCTTGGCGTTCTGAATCCTCCCTTCTCAATAACCTCTCTGTTCTGAAACAAGTCGAAAGAAACAGCATCTTAATCCAATGTCAAAAAGCATTTTCACATTTGCGACTAAAAAAAAAAAAAATCATCGCTCAAAATTAGCTTACTCTTCCGTGTCTTAGTATTTGTTAAGAAACTACCATTTATATTTGAGAATGTTTGTCACTGCCAGCATCCTTTTGTGATGAAACACAAACAACAAAAGTATAAGAGAGGCAAAAGGTGGTAGAGCTGAAAGAAGCTTAGTCTGAAGCTT
This sequence comes from Cnephaeus nilssonii, assembly GCF_951640355.1. NCBI lineage: Eukaryota > Metazoa > Chordata > Mammalia > Chiroptera > Vespertilionidae > Cnephaeus > Cnephaeus nilssonii. The sequence goes on along the minus strand of NC_137088.1, from coordinate 19,613,473 downwards.
AGAAACGATGCTTTTCCTGTTTAGCAGGATAATGGAGTTGAAAGCAGTTCCTTGAAGAAAAGAAAGGGACAGTTGACTCCTCCTGAGGTGCGATTTTAGAGTGTTTTTCCTTACTACTTTTGATGTGAGGTGAACATACGACATTCTTGTCACAGAAGCATGTTTCTAGGCTGAAAACAAAAAATTAACTTAATCACACCCAACTAGGCGTTTTCAAACTACTGCTCTGGTACAGTCAGTAGAATAAATAAGGAGTAGCTTTTGTAATAACTGCTAACCAGTTGTTTTTATGCCACTCTCCAAGTTCTCATTATGCATAAGAACAAAGGCATACCACTACCACAGCAACCATGAAAAGGCACCTGTTAGGTCTCCCACTCTTAGGAGCAAAATGGGCAACAGTCCAAGTGGCCGCATTCCGAAATCCCTATCTATGATCCAACCACACTTCCTATAGCTGCTTCCAGCCAGAGTGAACTCAGCCTGCAAGATGTGGAAGGTCACTGATGGGAGGACTTTGGCTGGAGGACTCCCTGACAGCCTTGCTGAAAAGTTGTACAACTGTGCTGCATCCAACACCTTCCTTCGTCCTTCCTCTCACCCTCCCTTCCTTTCTTCCAAGTCTGAGGGGTCAGACCTGCCTCTTGGTCTGAAGGTGCTTCCAATCTTTTTCTGACTCTCTCCCCATGTTTCCTCACCGGATTTTTCTCAATAAATCTCATCTCATCAAATCCCACTACGGTGCCTGGTACTCAGACAACTGTGACCTACACTTGCACTTCACACGAAAGAAAATCACAGCACATCTATTTTTGTAAACAATCCTATTTTAAAGTCACTGGATAAATATGTAAAGCAAGCAAGAGACTCCCCTTTTTGCCTATAATGGTGCCCTAATTTATGTTTGGTATATTCCAATTTCTGTTCGTTAGCTTTCATTCAAGTTCAGTATCATTGTACTATTCTTCCCAATCTCTAATACACAGACATCTTGCCCCCCGACCCCAACACTAAAAAAAAAAACAAAAAAAAAAAACGGGTACAACTGTTACCAAAGGAATTTTTTCTTTCCTTCCTTTGCGGGAGGAGAGAGTGTGGGAGGGGAGAAGCAGTTTGTGGCAGAGATTGCTAGCTAATCATCAGAACCTTTCTGGACACACAGCCGCTAGACTGAATCTCTCAGCCTCTTTGTGTGGCTAAGTGTGGCCACATGGCGGAGTTCTACCCAGGGAACTGTGGGTAAAAAATGAAAGGCACCATTTCCATCTCTGGTCCATAAAAACGTTCCTATGTGATTCTTTTTTATAAGAGCACCAATTCATTCCTGAGGGCTCCACCTTTGTGACCGAATCACCTCCTCCTTAGGGTGGTCCTACATCAGTAGATAGCCAGAATACAGTTGTTAAATAGTAGTTTTTCTAATGGCCATGTCATCCTATTATCATGTTAAATGTTCCAGATCTCCACGTCAGAGATTTGAGAATCTAAATTGAAGCTCCATCATTCATTACTGTGTGAATATAAATTACTTACTATCAGCTTCTGTTTCCTCATTCATATGCTCGGATAGTAACTCCTCCCGCAGAGATAGCCAGAGTGTCAGACGGGAAATGTATATGGAAGCATGCGAAACTTCACATTTCACAAATGTTCCTTGAGTCCAGATCTGACAATGTGAAATATTTATTCTTTCTTCCTTCTCTACTCCTATTGCTTTTCCACGAGGGCAGAGAATTGTGAAAGGTATGCCTGCGACATCTGCATTTAAAAGTGAATAATGTACTTTATTTTTAAACTAATAGATTATCACTGGAACATTCGTCATCAAAGACCATGATCCACTGAACCATTCTAATAAGAAGCTCAAGTAACTGGCAGACTTTCATTTTTGAAGCCACTGAAGACCCCAGAAAGAACAATACCGTGTGTTCTACAGGGAGCTGCCAGACTGATTCATCTTCTGTGTATGCTTCTCACTGAACACAGTGCCTGAGGGGGCTGAAGGCGCCTGTTAATGCCCACTACTGCTAGCTCTGTCATCTGCTCCTTAACAACATAAGAGTCCTAAAGAATTACTCAAAAACAGAGTCTGACTTAAAAGGCTGACTTTTCTAGACACTACATTTCAGAGATACTGTCTTTTATTTTTTTTCAATTTTCTCTTATTGCTCTAAACGGCATCAGAAGATGAATTTCAAAGAAGTATAATGTATTTAAGATTTCACTTACCAAACAAACGCAGGAAAAGATATCAAACATCTGCAGTTTTCAATCACACACCTAAGCAAAGAAGCACAAGACGGTGTTAGTGAAGTGCATCATTTGGCATCCTTGTCATCAAAGGCAATTTTAAACACATAACTCAAAATGCCCATTGACAGAAGGTCTCTCTTGCTGAATATTAATCTGCCAGGATGAATCTGGAAACATCAATGTCTCTCAATTAGAGGCATAAACTTTAAAAATGAGAAAATCATGGTGGCATGAACAGGGCACAGGTGGGTAATTGACAAGCCTGCATAATGTGGAAAAATCATAGGTGAGAGGAAAAGTCGTAACAATAATATAAAGCTTCAGGTTTGCACAGCCACTTCCCCCAAAGAGATCAGGGCCCTTGACATACATTATCTCATTAATCCCCTGCTACCTGCTGCAGGGCCCGTGTCAGGGCAGACACCCATCGGTGGTGATTCTGTGGCCATGGGCATCCTGTGTGGCAGCTATTTGTGAACCCTATTTCTTCCCTTCTTTTTTCTATAATAAAGTGTGAGATTAGCGTTAGAGTCACAGCTGGAGATGTAAGGCAGCATCAGTTCCTACACCAATTTGTCCCTTTCCCCAACTTGTCACACTACACAGGTAACTATCTAAAATATTTCCATCTACAGGTACATTACTAATGGGATGTTAACTGTTTCTCTGAAAGAGAGTTCAAAGACATCAAAAACATCTGTAACTACTAATTAGAGACCCGGTTAACAACATGAGATTATTTCAGAAAGCAGGTTACCTGTGTGACTCATTTGCGGCTGAACGCTCAGACAGTTCAGACATTTGAGTCTTTTTCAATCATTCTAATTTTCTGGAGACATGTCATTTTCATAAGGTACTCTCTTATGAGAAAGTTGCAGAGGCACTCGGGGACAGTAAGGACTAAGTCTGAGTATACACACATTTGATTAATTTTAGCACTATGTGCAGGTGTTGCATTTATACTGAAATCCTGTCGCTTTTATGAAAGGCTGAGTTAAGGCTGGGATGCCACATCTGTCTGCCCGTTCCACCTACTAGGTCTGGAGACTCTTGCTGCTCTATACTGGGCATCATTTGTATTCATAAGACATGCAGAATTTAAGGCCCCACCGAACTAAGACCCCAAACTACTGAATCAGAATCTACATTTTAACATGACCACAAGGTCATTGCTATGCATGTAAATTTGGGGGAAGCACTAAGTTGAAATACTATCCGAAACCCCAAACACAAAAGTAAAGCAACTAAAACGCAATATAACAAGTTTCTGTAGCAAGATCAGATATTTGGTCCAATCTATTTTCCATTTATCAGATCACCAACATTACCCCATGTTCCCCCTCTTCCATTTTCAAAATATGCCTTGGTCTACTGGGTAAATGTAATATAAGTATCGTAAAAAGGTCAATTTTGGGTCCCCTTTTGGATATTCAGCAACGACATTGTCTACCTCAAATACTGAGAAGGGAAACTTAATGTCCTACAAAAGAAGGAAGTGAAGAGCTTTGGGTTCCCAAGGGGAAACTACAGCTTTGCTTTGCTTCAGGTACTGAAGCAAGTTTGCTCTTCTTGATTGCAATTAATTGGTTTACCATCCTCCAGTGTGACATACTGGTGTCTTCAATGGAAATGAAATGCATTTGAACTTTTTCTGCTTCTATTATATTTTATCGTTCTAATGTCATTCTACTACGAAAATGTCACTGAACTCTTCTAAATATTAAATTTGAAGCAGAAGCTATAAAATAAAGACTGTCATTTTCATCGATGTGAATGAATTAATAGAGAATTTTGACAGAAATCTCTTACTGACATTGAAATGTGGGGTCATTAAATAACACACTGGGAAGTTCCACTAGAATAAGAGGGGTCCTCAATAAAGCCCCAAACCATCCATCCAGAATTTTTCTCACAGGAAGTAATTTTAACTACTAAGCTTTCTCATCAAATGTCTTTTATAACCATAACAATCAATTCAGGCCAGGGTAGCTGTATTAATTTTCCCCATGTGGCATGAGCGATAGCAACTTTTAACAGGAAAGAGTAGATTAGGAACACAAAGCACTGAGGACGTGGCAGCACTTGAAACCACATCATTGTCTTCATGGTTTGCCAAGTCCAACACTCATCCAGGAGAATTAAAAATTCCTGTGCAGCAGCCATCTACTCTGGACTAATTACTACTTCTTTGAGATTTTGCCAATAACCCTGGTAAAAAAAAATATATTGTGCCCTCCTCACCCACTGGTATAAACATAGACTGTCAGAAATCATTTCTTTTGAGAAATATATCAATAATCTGTAATATTTTAGAGCAGAACTTTCCAACTTCCACAGAACATTAATCTTATATATATTATTCTCAAAAAGGGCTTCATATTCAACTAACCCCCAATATGAGATGCTGAAATCTAAAGAGACTATCCCTCTGTCTAGAAAAAAAAAAGGAAGACATAATCTAATGTGGCCTGGTTACTCAAGGATGAGATGGCTTCTGAAGACCCAAGCCTGGGATTGTAATGTGAGAAGAAAATCATTATACCAAGGCAGAAGGCAGAAAAAGTGCATCAGGCTTCTTATGAAAATATAAAATTCTAAATACTGCAGTATATATTGTGCCAACTCCTGCAAAGAAACTTTTGGTTTTTGGCTGAAACATACCACTGAGTTGCTGAATACATTTCTAATAGCTAAGAGATAAAAGAACAGGAAGTCAATCAAAAAACGTACCGCCTGTCATCTGTGTTCTGGATAGACAATGCTCCATAACTTGGATGGCATACTTAGAGATACTTAAACAGATGGTGACATGAGTCAATTTTCTTAAGACTCATCAAAGGGAAGGGAAGAAAGTCGTTGGCTGTTTATTAGAACAATGCTAAGTTTTTATAACATATGAAATATAATGAGTCAAAGACAATAGTCATTGATTTCTTGCTTACAATAAGTCCCTAATGAGAAAGACTGTGATAGGAAAAAACTTCTTATTACTGAAATGCATCATAAAACCTTGACAAAAATACCCAATTCCCTGCCCCTCAGGCCCGTTTCATCTCACTGACTGGGCCCTGCAAAGGGGTTGTATTCTGAGCAAATTCTTGCCATGGCATGAAGTGGAAAGTCCCACCATTGTGTTATGTCGTTTTGATTGGGACCACATTATTCTGACATGTGGCTAGTTGTTTCTAGTAATTCACAAAAAGCACTCAATCTCAAAAAGAGTCAAGAGATGTGATAATCAAAATATATAACAATCGGTTCAACATGGGTACTGAGAGTCATAGAGTTGCCAAATAATCAGAAAAGAGGCCAGCCACAATCCTGAACCGAGTCATGCCTGCCGATGTGAGCCCTGCTCTCCGTTAATACCTGGAGGAAAGTATAGTTACTCTCCAGACACCCGTGAGCTCAGACTGCAGGAGCACATTTGGAATCTGAGGGTGGGTTTTGAATACAAGGTCAAGAACCAGTTATATCAATCAAGCTCAACTGTTATCATTATGCCGTTTCTTTTTTTTTTTAATATATTTTATTGATTTTTTACAGAGAGGAAGGGAGAAGGATAGAGAGTTAGAAACATCAATGAGAGAGAAACATCACAGCCCCTTGCACAGACCCTACTGGGGATGTGTCCGCAACCAAGGTACATGCCCTTGACCGGAATCGAACCTGAGACCCTTCAGTCCGCAGGCCGACGCTCTATCCACTGAGCCAAACCGGTCAGGGCATTACGCCATTTCTTTAAGCCAAAAGCTTCTCCCAGCCCCAAGTTCCTGAAGGGTTTGAATATGAATGCACTAAATCTCAGAGCTTCCTATTCAGGGAATATGTGCCTATTCCTCAAGAACCTCTGTGGAGGTCAGTGTTCTGGATAGGGAAGGAAAGGGAGCTGAGGCTCTGTAGCAGAAGTCATAAATGCGATAGGGGTCGTGATTGACTTACCTTGTATGTGGGATACAGGAAAATGAACTCCCAAACAGGTCCACCTTGATTAGCAGACGGAAATCAGGATCATAGAGCCAAGTCCAGAAAAAGTAGATGAGCATCCCAATGAAACGTTTCTGTCCCTTTTCTATGCCTCCAAGAAGGGATTTCTGAGAGAAAAATTGGTCAGAGAATGTGTCAGGTGTCACATCTCAAGCCCAAGCTATGTTATCCGCAAATAATAAACAATATAAGTGTTCCATTAAGATCCCCTTGGATCTCTACTTTGCTATTTTCATGCACCTGCACCCTCCCCCCCACCCCCCCCACCACCCCGATCCAGAGTGTTTTTAACAGACAGGACCTACAGCTCTTTGTAAGAGGGGGACTGCCCTCTGGCCACTGGAGCCTTTTGGCCTGTAAGAAAGTACCTGGGTAGAAGTACCTGGAAGTTCATGTTCACCTGAATCAGACTTTGGCCAACAACTAACATGTGTGGGAGTTATTCCCTCGCCCAACTCCCCTTGCCTGGATTTGTGACAACTCTGACTTGTAACTTCTACGTCTGCATTCCACAAAGGATCAAGACAAAGACACCCTCGTGGAATTTTGCCTGAGATCTCACACTTCTTGAGCTTCTTCCTCATTCTGTCCCAAGCTCCCATCCATTTCTAGTTTTCCTTGGACATTTCTATAATAAGTCACTTGCACACAAAACTTCATCTTAGGATCTGCTTCTGCGGAACCTAACCTAAGATGCTGGGATTCAAAGGTGACCTGACCATAGGGAGGTAGCAAACACTCATAGATTTAGCAGAAACCTCAGGGATTCGTGGCAGCTTTGAGGAGCCATAAGTGGCTAATCCTATTTTGTCCTTTAGGAACACATTGAAAGCTACATAGAATTTGTTCTGCACAAAGAAAGATAAATGATGTTTGTACTATAAAGTCAAAGAATCACACTTTTTTGACATAGATTCCTCTATCCTATATCTCTCCTCCTAAGGTGTTCGGTAAATAAGAAATCTATTTGGAGACAAAACTAAGATAAATGTGTCTCCTTTAGTTCCTAATAAATAGAACTGAGAAGGTGTATGAGATAAATATAAGATCCAATAAGGCCTTCAAGCAAGTACATTTAATTAGCTGGGCTAATAGAGAAGAAAGGCCATATATAATCCAAGCCGAGAGATTATCTAAAAATAATTTATGTTTGCCCTATTTAACCTAGTTCATTTTCCGATTTGTCTTTGCTTTAGGCAACTATCCAGGTTAGATTTCCTTCCCTGAGTACACAGCAGCTGGGGCCAAGAAGAACATGGCCGGAAACACACTAAATAGCAAAGGTCTGCGGGTACAATTTGCCATAGAGAGTTTAAGAAGCATATTTGCTTCATGTGGCTTATTGACAATTGAATCCAAGTAATTTAAAACATTAGAAATAAACACATTTCTTGTTAGATCATGTTTTTATTGGGATTGTTTTAAAAATCAGAGATGATAGTGATGCTAGACTCCCAGTAAGTCCCCTTGCGATGAGGAACTATTAAGAACAGAAATGGACATTTCTAGAGAGCAGCTTTAATTTTATTCCATAAGAAAAGTTTTAATAGATAGTATGAGACTGCAAATGAAATATCTGAAATACATTTGTTGGGTGTAAAATTGGTAGCAATTGTTAAAAGGTTAATGAGAAAATATTTCGCATGACTTACTGTGGTGAAGTTACTTTATTTATTTAGATGACATTTGGCTTATGATGGAACACTGAAATTGAAATTAGATTCTCCATAGTGGAAATTGTTAAGTTAAAGACCATCATTTTTTAAACTCAATTACAAGAATGGAAAAGTGTTTTAGAAAATAATTGATTTAGCATGCTTAATTGGGAGTAACAGAGTCTGGATGAAAGTAGGCTACCAGAAGGCAAAGTGGACTGTGTTTTGCTAATTATGAGAAATTTCGACATCAACATATTGCAATGTTTGTAGTTAGAAAATAAACTCAAGACAAACACAAGTTTAAAATTTTCAGAAAAAAAAATGCAAGACTTTAAGAGAAGAATTATTAAATTAATAAGATTTGTATTTATAATAATAAACTAAATAAGCACCTGTGTCTTTATCTTATAATCTTTAATTTGGTAAGGTAGTCAGTCCAGTGAGTATTAAAGGAGAGAATGCATTTGCATTTAATAAGTAGGTTATTATTTCTACGATACTTACATCTTTGTAGAAAGTCTAATGCCATTGACCCTGGCACAAAGAGACCATCTTGGAGGAGGACACAATCATATAAAAGGATACACAGTTTTACCTGCAGAGATTTTTCCGTTTATCTTTTCCTACCCCCAAGGTTTCTGAATCAATGGCCACCTCCTAGTGAGGGTCATTGCCATAGTGGCCCACTATTACTGAAACAGGTTCGGTGTATTTCTCTGATATATTGGATTGTTTTATACAGAAACTCAATTCAAGTCTTGAGCACCTACTGTGTGCTAGTCATTTCCCAGGGTGCTGGGATACAGGTGCTGAACAAAAAGAGAAAAGACTCTTGCCCTTCTGAAAAGCTTTACAGTCCATTATTTTTATTCTATTCTCATTTATGTATATGCTGCTTAAAAGTGCCAGGAATTGATCTATAAAAATAGTATTTCCTTTAATCCTCATAACACTTCATCTATCAGTTACATATGTAATAATTGGTAAAGCCAAGATTGAAATTTAAGCACTTTCCTTCTACATTTGTGCTTTTAACCACCGTGTTATATTTATTCTAGTGAAAGAAGCAGCCAATAATTAAGTTAACAAACAAATGTGCTATTTTTATGATCTACCAACGAAGAGAACAATCTTCTCTATCTCAGTAAGGGTGTGACCAGAGAAAGAGACCAGCAGGAGATACATGTGCTATCACCAGGTCTAAGACTGGAGCTTGAAATCCACACAGCAGGCAGGGAAGACAGATCAAGTGCATGCTGGGATCCCACAGGGACAGGGTGAAACCCCTGTCCATTCTTGTTGTTGGAGAGAATCCTGAATCAAATGCACTTGGATCAGATGCTGCCTCACACCAAGGAGGCAAGTCAGTAGATCACCAGCAACAACGTGTACATACTGTGAAATATCTGCAATCTCCTTTCTAGTCTCCAGCTCTGGGGAATTTCCTTTATAGCCTTCCTTCATGGTAAATGCACTAAAAAGGGAATTCTGGGGAACATGGTCCAACCTAGCCAAGCTGATACATCACAAAGCCATTGCAAATGCTCTCAAAGGAAATAGTGAATAATACCCTGACCTTAAAAAATCTAGAATCAAATCTAGAAGACAATATAAATGTCCTTAATGCCACAGAACTATACAAATTTTCTAAAGTAAGTACTCTTTAAAAAAAAAAAAAAAAGGCAGGTGGTGAGACCTAGAATCTGGAAGAAAACTAAAGTTTAATCAAGCTGAGAGAAATATAAAGGCTGACTTGGTTAGAGTAAAAAAAAAAAAAACTATCACCATTTACTCTCAATAAAGAAGCTATTAAGCATGGATTTTAGCAAGAATATAATTGAACTAGGAAGGGAGGAGTGGTAAGCAAGAAAAAAATGCTGAATAAAGAACTTGGTAAACACATTAGTAAGTTAAAATGCATAAACAGGATTTATAATAAAAATTAAAAATTGGGAGAATTTTCAAATGAGATGGAACCAAAATATTTGACAATAATACCATACAATAAATTGCAACCAGGTTATTAAAGCTGATATATCCTAAGACGTCTGATAGAATATTGAAATATTGATATATTTTAGAATTAGGTGCTTGGGGGTAGCTATCAAAATATAAAAGAAAAATAAACTCTTTCCAAATCAGTAGAGGAGAAAGGGGACTAAATAATCTAAAATAATTAGAAGCCTACAACCAAAAATGCCAACAGAAACAAATGGGCAGAGAAAATCTCTAAGAAAAGCCTACTCTCCTTAGCCAAAGGATCAGGAACAACCTAGCAAACCAGAAAACTTTTAAATTATATCCTCTCAGATCTAAACCCTAGGCAGGAGGGGGAGGGCAGAGAATGTGGTCCCACAACCTCTATGTCAGCAAAATCCTAGCTGGGAACCTTGACTTCTACTCTCGACCAGCTATAATGACCATGCCCTTTTCTCTCATTATTCTGTATCAGGGAAAAAAAATAAAGAACCAGGATTTTCAGCCCAGTCCAGCAAGCATGTGTGCATGTGCATGTAGACACACACACACACACACACACACACACACACACACACACACACGTGTCAGTGGGGGCAGGTTGAGAACCCTGTAGTGCTAGAGAAGGCTGAATGTGGATGCCAGATCTTCATCCCCCAGCAATGCAGCCCACACCCACACCCAGATTTTACTTACATTATCTTTACTAAATTTACTTAAATTAATCCTAATAAAAGGGTAATATGCAAATTGATCATCACTCCAACACACAAGATGGCCACCCCCATGTGGTCAAAGATGGCCGCCACAAGATGGCTGGCAGGGGAGGGCAATTGTGGGCGATCAGGCCAGCAGGGGAGGGCAGTTGGGAGGGACCAGGCCTGCAAGGGAAAGCAGCTGGGGCAATCAGGCCTGCAGGAGAGGGCAGTTGGGAGGGACCAGGCCTGCAAGGGAGGGCAGTTGGGGGCAACCAGGCCTGAAGGGGAGGGCAGTTGGGAGGAACCAGGCCAACAGGGGAGGGCAGTTGAAGGAGAACCAGTCCACCAGGGGAGGGAAGTTGGGGTCAAGCAGACCTGCAGGGGAGGGCAGTTAGGGGTGACTGGGGCAGCAGAAGAGGGCAGTTAGGGGTGACTAGGGGTTTTCATGCATCCAGGATTGCGTTGTCCAATTGGTATTCTTGAAAATGAAAGAAGAATAGAGCAACAAAATTTGATTAAAGATGTAATAATTTAGTCAAAATGATAACTGTGTAACAGACAACCAGAGCAGTCATTATAATAAAAGCCAGTTGGAAGTATAATTTAAAGAGAGGCTCAGAGTAAGAAAATGTAGCATAAAGCTCAGAGGAACATAGAACTATAAGCTGACATAAACTGTGAGTAAAAGAATAGACTTACAAAACAGTCCAGCTAGAAGGACTTTGGATGATAATGAAGCCCAGAGCAGTTAGGTGACTAGGCTTGGTCATGAAGCTAGTTGCCAATGAGGGGCCAAACCCTTAGGTCTCCTTATTAGCACTTCCCCAGTAAATTGATCATGTAGCCTCCCAAAGCACATCAGTTGTCATTACTGCCTTAGAATGATTAATAAAAAGATGTTTTTTTTCTTATTAATTTTTCAATTTTATATTGAACTTGTAACTATGAATTAATTTAATAAGCTACTTTAAAATAACCTTTCAAAGAATAACCAAAAACTATACTCTTTGATAAGCACATCAAGATATTGGGAGCTTTGCACTTAGGATATATGAAGAATGCCCACAGTTCTCATTAAAGAATAAAAAATATTTCTCTGAACCAATAGTTATTTTAATATTCATAACAGAATATATTATGTCATATAATATTTCTTCAAAATTTGAAAAACTCTGAAAAATAACTTAAAGAGTTTAAAATGACTAAAGAAATAAAATTGGTTATGATTATTCTCCCAAATTATTTACAGAGATTTGAGGGCAATATATTAAGCTATTTATTAGACAAAGAGAAAGGCATGTTAGCTGGCATTGGTCTTTGAAAGATAAACCAAGCAGAGCAACAGTATCAGTGACTTAGAAACCAAATCAGAATTTATAAAATGCTTACGCTTACACTTGATGAGCCCAAGAAAAGCAAGTAAAGCATACAGATTTAAAATGCATTATCGAGTGGAAATGGAAAGAAGAAAAAAAATTTCAAGAGTCATTCTTTCCAGTTGGCACTGCTGTTACAGCATTTTGTTGATGATGAAATGTAAAGTAAAAATGGCACATAACAGCAGATGGGACATTTCTATTTATCATGGCCAGACTCATCAATTTATTGTGCTGTTTCATAGCAAAAGAAAGTGTTAGTCATAGTAGTCGACTCTGAAGAAAATCCTCAAGACACACAATCAGAGAATCCACTGGGGATAAAGCAGGCTCCTGCTTTTAGGCAAGTGTGGTCTCCATGGTTCCTTTTATCGATGAAAGTCCATCAGTGGCTCGTCTGAGATGCCACAGGTAACATGAAACATCAAACCAACGAGAAAAGTACAGGCTTAATAGCTACCCAGTTGCTTGCTGACTTGTTCTGTATCAATATTTGAATCTCATAAAATCTGCTACATTCGAAACTTTTTGTCTACAACAACAAAAAAATATCAAGAGTATACTAAATCAACACTTGTCCTGGCAGCATATCTATGCAACTCGTTATCTGTGAATTTATTACATATAAAAAAAAAGTAAAATTGAATGCCGAGAAGAGAACTGATTACATGAGCATGCATACATCTCTCATTGTCAATAGGTTTTTCTGGACAGTATATTAAAAGTGAATCCTTAAAAAGTCAGAATTGCTCTATTTGGTGTATTAAAAAATGATTGCTATAACAAAATAATTAAATATCAAAATTGTTTGTTATTTTCTTTAAGAAAATTCCCAAGATAGATTGCCTTAAAATATTTGAAAGCACTCGGATAGTAAGGTAAGACATGTGTTCAAGTTTCATTGCCTTTTGTAAACCCCCAGTAATGCATAAACTTCTTAGAATAAAAATTGCACCAGGAACCAAAAGACCACAATAATTGGAATTTCCTGGTCAGGGAGTGTTCTGTTTTATTAAATTTCTGATAGTTTAAGGTTTGAATATAAGTCCCTTCCAGGTAGTGGCTTATTATATACTAGAGGCCTGGTGCATGAAATTCGTGCACAGGAGAGGGAGGTCTCTCAGCCTGACCTGAACCCTCTCGCAATCCGGGACCCCTCAGGGGATGTCCGACTGCTGGTTTAGGCCTGATCAGGATCGGGCCTAAACCGGCAGTCAGACATCCCTCTCACAATCCGGGACCACTCTGCCTGCCTGCCTGATTGCCCCTAACCGCTCACCTGCCTGCCTGATTGCCCCTAACCACTTGCCTGCCTGCCTGATTGCCCCTAACCACTCTGCATGCCTGTCTGCCTGATCGCCCCTAACTGTTTGCCTGCCTGCCTGATCGCCCCTAACTGCTTGCCTGCCTGCCTGATCACCCATAACCACTCGCCTGCCTGCCTGATCACCCCTAACTGCTCGCCTGCCTGCATGAGGGCCCCTAACCACTCTGCCTGCCTGCCTAATTGCCCCTAACCACTCTCTTGCCTGCCTGATTGTCCCTAACTGCCTCTTCCTCGACCTGTGCTGCCACGGCTTCATCCAGAAGGTTGTCTGGCTGTCCAGTCTAATTAGCATATTATGCTTTATTATTATTATTATTATTATTATTATTATTATTATTATAGATAGCCCTTTTGAGTGGACATATATTTAAGTAACCACTATGAATGTCAATTATCATTGTTGTTTCTTAGGATTAAAAACAATCTCAACTCCTCTCCTGGATTCTACTTTATGGTTACTAAATCTCAGATCTCAGTTTATTTTCTATTTTCCTCTTCCAGTTAAAGTCAAATGTAAAAATTATTGCCACTGTGAGGGTTCCAGGTAGTTGAGGTTTTCTATATATGTCCACTTTAAAATATTATAGTGTGACTTAGAAAGCAAAAGATAGTACATATAACAAAAAATGTAAATTTGCTTTTTACTAAGTGTTTATGAAAGCATACTTACTTGATTGCCACAATACCATCTTATCTAATAAAACAGTAATATGCAAATTGACCATACCTTCGCTATGACCACAGCCAATCAGAGCAAACAAGATGGCGGTTAATTTGCATATGCTGAGGGAGGGAGGAGTGAAGAAAGCAGAAAGCATGGCGGCTGCGTGGGTGGGCGGTGGCACAGCTGTGGAGCATGCGGCCATGGTGGCCTCTGAGGCGGCAGTGGGCAGTGTGAGCGGCGGCGACGTGGCCACAGCGGTGGCGGTGGCGGTGGCGGCGGCGGCGGGGCACGCAGTGGAGGCGGCAGGCGGGGCGTGGCGGGCGGTGTGTGAGGCCGCGGTGGCCTTGGAGGCTGTGGTGACTGTGGGCGGAGCGTGGCGAGGCGGGTGGGGCACGCAGAAGCAGAGCACACAGGGCCGAGGAGGCGGCGGCAGCGTGCGTAGTGGGTCAGGGTGATCAGAGGCGGCAGCAGCGCATGGCCACAGAGGCAGCTGAGTCAGCAGACACAGAGGGTCGGGAGCGCGGGGCAAGGCGGGCTGGGGGGATGGGCGGGAGGCGTCTGACCCGTTCGGCCCGCCCCGCCCTGCCCGCCTCAGCGGGAGAGGTGTGGGCGCGGGAGGGAAGCCCGCCAGAAGTCTTGCAGGAAATATTCCTGCAACGGGTCCCTAGTTATGAAATAAAGAAGGGTGCTCCTACAATGAAAAACTGAAACTCAAAAAGTTTAAATCATCTTTTGTTTTTGTTAATCACCCGAGGATACTTTTCCATTGATTTTTGGGAGAGTGGAAGAGAGAGGAAAAGACAGAGAGAAACTTTGATGTGAGAGAAACACATTGACTGGTTGCCTCCTACATGAGCCCTGACCAGGGCCCTGGCCAGGGAGGAGCCTGCAACCAAAGTATGTGCCCTTGACTGGAATCGAACCCAGGACCCTTTGGTCCACAGGCCGACACTCTTATCTCCACTGAGTCAAACAGGCTAGATCTTAAATCATCTTAGACTCTACTTTTTCTCACACAGTTCCTATCCAATCTGTAAGTAATCCCTTCAGTTTCATTCTCAAAAGAAACCCGGAACCCAACCATGTTTTACCACCTCCACAGGCAGCAACCTCCTGAGAGCCAGCATCATCTCTCAGCTGGATTACCATGATAGCCTCCAATGGGTTTCCCTATTTCCAAGTCACTTCTCACATCAGCAGCAAGAGCAATTATTTTAAAAAATGAACCAGATCTTGTTACTCTCTGCCCAGAACTCTGCGGTAGATCCCATTTCATTTTGGATAAAAGCTGAATGAAGCCTTTACTATGCCCCACTTACTCTAGTCCACTGTATCTCAGGTATATCACCTTCTACACTTTCCCCTTGTTCACCTTGTTACAGCCACTTTAGTCAGCATACTATTCTTCAAATACACTCGGCCTGTTCCTGCTTTGGACTCTTTGAACTGGCTTTACCCTCTGCTGGAGACTTCTGCCTCCAATATCCACATGGCTTTCCCCACCTGCTTGGAATCTGCTCAATTCTCACCTTCTTGATGAGACCTTCCCTGACCACCTTTTTAAAATTGTATTTTTCTTCACACTCCAGATCCCCTTTGTCTTGATTGTATTTTGCTATTTTCTTTTAACCATAACGCTTATGACTTCTTTTCTTCTCTCCAATCCCTCACCCTTGACCCTCTGTTGGAATGAAAGTTCATAAAAGTAGGAATTTCTATCATTGATGCATCCATCCCAAGTGCCTAAAACAACAGTTTCTGAAATGCATCAAGCTCTCAATAAAAGCCTGCTAAATAAATACATTAATGGAAACACGTATGTAAGTGCTCAACTGCATTTTTTTCTTTATTGTTGCTATTGTTTCCTTGTTTTGTGTTGTGTTTTGGCTAAATGGGCGAGTTAAAATGACACTATTATGAACTGGGATTTTCTTTTCTTGGGATTTTCTTTACCCACTGAGCCAAGAAATGATTTGTGAAAAGTGAAAAGTAATACAGTTTCCTAAAGTGGTCTATGAAATCTAGACAGTTTAGGATTTTCAATGTGTGAAATACAGTACTGAATTTAGTCATGGCCCCTGGACCAGAGAGCATCAGAAAAGGTCTCCTTTTATCTCATGCAGTAATGTGAGAAGGACTCACTGAAATGAAAATTGGGAGATTTGATGATTTTGTTAAATTTAGGAGCCAGGTCGAGACTGGAAATTGTCTGATGCCCAAAACACGTTGCTCATCACAGGCCAAGAAAACTTACCAAGATACTTCTGGCCAAATGGTCTCTGTCTTCTTCTGTATCAACATAGTCACATCTATAGGAGGATGGCCCCTATGCATCATAATAAAAGCTTTAGGGAATGTGGACCAATTATAGCTATTGCCATTGAAAATTAACAATGCACTCCCGTTATTATAATACCCCCAAATAAAAAAGAGGGTGCGGGGAAAAAGAAGGCAATACTATGATTTTATTTCTAAAAAAGACTCAGGACACTGTGCATTCTAATTAATATGAGGACCATATTTACAGTCTCTTCCAATCCCTGTTTCCTGAAAACATTTAAACACAATTTTCCAGTGAGTTCCCTGTAGTGATTTTTTTTCCTTGAAGCCTAATAAATAAACATTTTAGCTGGTGGAAAGATAAGACCATCTTAAATCAGCGTCCTTACTAAAATAATGCTTATAATCAAAAGCATTTAGAAAGTACTGTAAAATGGGCTTTCGTGCTGGGAATGGGCAACTGTATGGATATTCTCTTAAAGGTATGCTATCCTAATGAAATTGACCCTATTTTAGCACCCACATCTTGATTTAAGCAGACACGTCACATTAGAAACCTTATTTGTAAAGGAATCAGTTGGAATAAAACAGGGAGGCATTCACTTTATTTTAGCCAACAACATAAAGTTTTACCTCAGAAATTAAGCTTGTCCTAAAGAAGATACAGCCATTTAAAAATTCCATTTGCAAAAAATACTGTATAGTCCTAAAATCTGATAATGCGATCCATAACTACAATGTGTGCCTGGCTATTGGAGAAATAAAATGCATCTTCCTAGAGCTGGTCAATTTCTTTACTCCATATTCTTTAAGCAAATAACATTTTCATGTCCTTTCACAAAATAATACTTTTAGGAGAAAGTGCAATATGCTTTGTTCACAGAAAGTCACCATTCTATAATGAGGAAAGCATGTGGATTTTTATGTTAGACAGACTTGGGTTCAAAGCCTGGCTTTATCATTTACTTACCATGTAATATTTGGTATATTACTTGAGTCTGTTTTCTCACCTGTAATATGAGGATAATAGTGACTTACCTCAATAGGTTACTTATGGTAATTTAAAATATATATAAATCATCTTGCACATAGGAAGTGCTAAAATAAGTGGGAGTTATTATTCCTGTTCTAAAAAGAAATCATACTAATATTGCTATGATTAGTGGTCTAGATATGAAGAGGATACCTTAGTAGTCTAGATATGAAGAGGATATACCTGACGAAAGAATTATAATTTATTTGAAAGTTTTTCTCATTTGATCTTTCCTTTTGATCATGAAAATGCCTTACTAAGACACCTCCTCATCCCCATTCTAACTCCAGTTAATTCACCTCTAGAATAATCTACCCAGTAACACATCCCTTTGATAATGTAATTTCACATGTAAAAACACCTGGGGTAACACCCAGTTACATACTAAATAAAATTAAGACTTTTGAATCTGACATGTAAGGCTCTCACAACTTTACACAAATTGATTTTTCCTACCTGATATCCCCCGATTCATCTATACAGACCTTATACTTCAATCCATCTGACCTAGTCACTGTTCCAACCATACCGAGGCAGGGCTTTATAAGGATAAAACAGAAATGTAATTGGGGTGAGCTATTCTGTGTACCCAATTTAAGGAGCTGATGTCTAATATTTACCACTAATTCTCCCTCCAGGAAAAAAAATTTTCATTTTTCTCTATAATCTGCCTTCATTTTTGTCTTAGAGAATTGAGTAGTGTTAATTAAAAATCAGGATTCCATTAGGTGGTCTGAGCTGGAATGCTTAGGATTGAAGTGATTTGGGTGTTACATAAAATAGAAAGGACACACACAGATCTAAGTGAGAACCTTTGGTGTAGGGTAAGAGGAGCAGCTAAATACACTGAGGGGAATTCTTCCATGTTCTTGGAAAGGTACTGTACATCAGAAAATGCCAAAAGCCCACCAGGGGATGATAAATTCACTAGTGAGAGCTCCAAGGGCAAACATTTCCAAATCGTGGTCAAAGTGACAACAGCAGGCTTTCACTCCCTATCTTTCATGATGCCACTTTTGATTACCCTTATTATGAAATGTGACTTTTATTGTGTGATTTCAGACTGAAGTTTCATGCAAAGAATATCGGATGCTCACTCATGTAACCTTAGTTTGATGTGCACAGCAGCATCACTGGCTGCCATGGTGATGGCAGCTTTCATAAAGTCTCAAAAATCTCAAGAACAAATCAGCCTCTTGATTATTTATGTTCCCTGGGAAACCAGGAAAAGTTCCAGCCGCTGAGGGGCTTCGTGTTGTACGAATAGCACTAAGTATGAGCCTTCCAGCCTCTGCAGGTTTGCTTTGCCAGGTCTTCTCCTCGTAACTTCCCCCGTTAATACCCTTCCCAGGCTTCTGGTCCCAGCCCAGGGGCATATACAACATAAAGCACCTCTTACTCCCCACTCCTTTCTCCTCCTTCAATTCTTCCTCTAGATAACAGCACAATCTTGCAGTTATTTAGTACCATGTCACAGTGCTTTGGGTTTGCTATTGCAATTTTATTATTCCTCCACAGCTCCTCGTATAGGGCCTGATAATAGGAAACTGGCTACAAAAATGATTCAAAGCAAAGTGTGTGTCAGCACCCCAACTCTTATTGGAATTAAGAGAGCCCTGAGGTGAGCCCTGAGACCTGAGTAAAGGACAGTGAACAGAGTGACGGAGGAGATACACAGGGTGGGGCAAGAGTGGGCGTAGAGTTGTTCATATGGAAAATAATGCAATAATTAATAAATAATACTATGTCATAATAAAGAATAAACTGTGTTTCAGGCACTCACAACTGTAAATGTTCTTTTGCCCACCCTGTAGTAGGAAAGTATTCTCAATGATTTTCTCTACTATGTGCTGTCTCCTATTTTTTGTTCTTTCTTTTGTTTTAATCTTTTTTAAATATATTTTTATTGATTTCAGAGAGGAAGGGAGAGGGAGAGAGAGATAGACACGTCAATGATGAGAGAGAGTCATTGATCGACTGCCTCCTGCACGCCCCACACCGGGGATGGAGCCTGCAATCCAGGGAATCGAACTGTGACTTCCTAGTTCATAGATCGACACTCAACCACGGAGCCACGCAGGCCTGGCTTTTTTGTTTTTTTTAATTTCAGCTTTTACTGAAGTCCCACAGTCCTCATTAAAAGTCACACTCCCATGTGCATTTATCCAGAGCAACACTTTGCATCACTTTATACAAGTAATATTTTGAAATACTCATTTCTAGAACTGTGTTTTCAATATACCCAGTGAACATAGTCAGAGATCTTGCCACACAGACTGTTATAAATATGTAATAACATAAGAGTACATATAACATTTCCCACATTTGTAAGTTATTGGCACAATAAAGTCAAAGTCTCTGAGGACTGTTCCCCATGAATGTCAATGAAATCTAACTTTGGCAGAAAGATTAGATAGTTGCTTTTGGATCTGCCTCATTGCTCTCGGAAAACTATAAGCTCGGTAAGCTCCTCACTTAAAGTAGGGCATGTTTTCCATTCATCACTCTATGTCTCATTGCACTTAATAACAGCTAACATTTAATGAACCCCTACTAAGTATCATGTACTCTGCTAAGCATTTTCCATGTATTATCTCAACCCCAGTAAGGTAAATATTACCAACATCATCTTTATTTTGCATTTAGGCAGGTGAATTAACCTTCCCACAGCCATCTAGCTTATTAGTGTCAGATCCCAAATTCAAATCCAAGACCACTGATTCCAAACACCACGCTTTATCCTTCTATGTTAATAACTTGCATATTTAATTATTTATCGAATGAGTAAATGAGAGTTGATACGCATCAGATAAAATTCCCTTATTTTAACTGACAGCAGCAGAGTCAAAGAATCCTAAGACTGACATCTTAATGCTATATGGCAGCCAAATTTCATCCCTCATCCACTTGTAACATCGTTGTTCAAAGGAAATTAACTTTTGCATCATGTTGTTAAATTATTTCTCTCAGCAACTCACAACATTAAAAAAAAAAAACCTTATACAAGAAATAAGTTCTTGCCACACTGATCTAAAGACTCAATGTAATTGCAATTAAAAGTTATTTTGGGGATATTGACAAATTGATTCTAAAGTTTACATGAAGAGGCAAAAGACTCACAATAGCCAGCATGATATTGAAAGAAAAGGACAAACTTGGAGGACTGACACAGCCTGACTTCAAGACTTACTATAAAGCTACAATAGTCAAGACAGTGTGGTATTGGCAAAAGAATAGACAAGTAGCAGTGATAGAGGGCAGAGAGCCCAGAAATAGATCCACATAATCAACTCATCTTTGACAAAGAAGCAAAAGCAAAACAGTGAAGGAAAGATAGTCTTTTCAACAAATAGTGGTAGAACAACTGGTCACCAACATGCAAAAAAAATTAATCTAGACACTCTTCACACAAAAAATGAACTCAGAATGGATCATAACCTATGTAAAATGTAAAATTATTCAGCTTACAGAAGCTAAGAGAGGAGAAAATATAGACTTTGGATATGGTGATGACTTTTTAAAATATTGTTATTGATTTTTTTAGAGGGAAAGGGAGAAAGAGAAACATCAATGTGGGAGAGAAACACCTATTGGTTGTGTCTGGTATGGGGTTGGACCCCCTTCCTGGGCATGTGCCCTGACCAGGAATCAAACTGGTGACCTTTTGGTGCATGGGATGATGCTCAAGCAACGGAGTCACACCAGTCAAGGCTGGTGGTGACTTTTTGATACAACACCAAAGGCACAATCAATAAAAGACATAACTGATAAGCTGGAATTCATTAAAATTAAAAACTTCTACTCCGAAAAAGACAATGTCAAGAGAATGAGAAGACAGGCCACGGAGTAGGAGAAAGTATGGCAAAAGACACATCTCATAGAGAATTATTTTCCAAAATATAGGTAGAACTCTTAAAACTTAACAATAAAACAAAATGATTTGAAAATGATCCAAAGACCTTAACTGACACCTCACCAAAGAAGATATACAGATGACAAATAAGCATATGAAAAGATGCTTCACATAATAGGTCATCAAGAAAATGAAGATTAAAACTATAGTGCAATTCCACTACACACCTATTACAGAATAGTCAAAACCAGAACACTGACAACACCAAATGTTGGCAAAGTTGTAGAGCAGTAGGAACTCTCATTCATTGCAGGTGGGAATTCAAAGTGGAATAGCAACTTTGGAAGGCAGTTTTGAAGTTTCTTATATTATTTCACTCATATGTGGAATCTAATAAACAAACTGAACTAACAAGCAAAATTGAGACAGACTCATAGGTAGAGAGCAGGCTGACAGCCGGGGGGCTGCAGTGGGGCAGGCAGAGGGCATGGAGGGTTTGAGCAACTAAGGGGGGAAAAAGGAGAAAGAACTTATGGACACAGACAACAGTGTGGTGATTGTGGCAGGAAGAGGTAGAAGAAGGTATTGGGGGATAAATGGCGATGGGAAAAAATTAAACAACTAAACATATTCTGCCCTAGCCAGTTTGGCTCAGTGGATAGAGTGTCCGCCTATGGACTGAAGGGTCCCAGGTTCAATTCCAGTCAAGAGCACAAACCTCAGTTGCAGGCTCCTGGCCCCAGGGGAGGGGGGAGAGTAGGAGCAACCAATCGATGTGTCTCTCTCACATCTGTGTTTGTCTCTGTCTCTCCCTTCCACTCTCTCTAAAAATCAATGGAAAAAATGTCCTTGGGTGAGGATTAAAAAAATAAACATATTCTTACCATATGATCTAGCAACTGTGCCCTTTGCTATTTATTCAAATGAGATGAAAAATTATGTCCATACAAAAACCTGCACACAGATGTTTACAGCAATTTTGTTCATAATTGCCAAAACTTGAAAGCAACAAAGATGTCCTTCAGTAGGTGAATGAATAAACAAACTGATTACATCCAAACAATGGAATATTATTCAGTGCCAAAAAGAAATGAGCTATCAAACCATGAAAAGTCATAGAGAAAACTTAAATGCACATAACTAAGTGAGAGATGACAATCTGAAAAGGTTACATACTGTATTATTCAAGTATATGACATTCTAAAAACAAACTATGGAGACAGTAAAATATCACTGGTTGCCAGAGGTTGGGTGAGGGGTAGGATGAATAGGCAGAGCACAGAGGATTTCTAGGGCTGTGAAACAACTCTTTATGATACTATAATAATGGCTACATGTCATTATACATTTATTCAAACCCACTGAATGTACAACACCGAGAGTGTGCCCTAATGAAAACTACGGACTTTGGGCGATTATGTGTCAGTATAAGTTTACCAACAATTGTAAACTGTTGGGAGATACTGATAATGGGGTAGGCTATGCATGTGTAGGAACAGGTGTCATATGGGTAATCTCCGTACCTTCCTCTTAATTTTGTTGTGAACCTTAAACTACTCTTAAAGAAAACTAACATAATATTAATTTTTAGAACTATGATTATAAGACTATTCCATTAGGTCCCTACTCAAGTTTTTAAATCTGTTCCCCAGTTCATTCTAATATTCTTTTTTGCTTGGAAAGTCTGCTTTCAAAATTATATGAAACTAGAGGCCCGATGCACGAAATTTGGGCAAGAGTAGGCCTTCCTTCCCCCGGCTGCTGGCACTGGCTTCCCTCTGGCACCTGGCACCTGGGCTTCCCTCGCAGCCTTGACTTCGTCCAGAAGGTTGTCCGGAAGGACATCCGGTCTAATTAGCATATTATGCTTTTATTATTATAGATTCCTTTCTTAAAAAAGATGTTTAACTTTTTAACTTTAACTCACCTACTGAGGCAACTCATTTTCATTCAAGGAAGAAATAGCCCTTTATGAATTTGATTTGTAAGTCAAACTTGCATCATTTTCTAAAATCACCATTAACTGAGGTAAATAAACCTTATTTAACAGACTTAGCATTTGCAAACAATTCCTTTTACAGCTAGAGATAATACCTCAGCATTAGCGTTACCTACACTTGGCAATGCAAACATCTATTTGCATACTTATACTCAGATTTCAAACATCCTTATTAGAAGTAGTATTGGGAAAAACATGGTCTCTCTGGGATATTTATTGTTAAATATTAAATTGATACAATATTGCTTCTTTATAAGTCTTGCTACGATTTTAGCTTTGAAATCAAAAGATGCAAAATTATGACTATAAATTTATGTGGAGTACTTAGCTGAATATTATAGAATCTTTGGACCTCAGACCTCCTCCCACATAATTATTAAGAGCTTAGGTAAACTGTTCTATTCCAAAATCACATTTATTTTTCTTTGCTTCAGCCTTTGAGACTGGTTTCACAGACATGTCATAAAAAGGAAATCAAGAAAAATTTACATAATTTCATTATTGCCTTTTTCAGGGCTTGTGTAGTAACCACTCTGACAAAATGTCAAAGACTCTGAAAGGAATTCATGTATTATCTAATTCAGGATGGGCACAGGTCTAAATTAGCAGTCA